>NC_060123.1:206881920-207204698 GCF_021461395.2 Schistocerca americana | reverse complement strand
GGTAAGCCTCCGACGTGAATGAATTTCAACTGCAACTGCTTCCAGGTCAGTATCCAGGGGGAGAGCAGAGGAGTGGTGGTCATTATTGACAAACACGGCGACTCCGCCTATGGCCCTTTCCCCAGTCAGGTCATCCTTGCGATATAACGTATAGCCCCTTAGTACAAGAGCATCAGATGGTTTGAAATGCGTTTCCTGTAAACACAAGCACAGGGGGCGTCGCCGTGCTAGGAGGTTAAGTTCCTCCACATGTGCCCAGAATCCATTCATGCTCCACTGTATAATGGGAGCCATCTCTCAGGGTCGGAGTACCTTCATCCTCACTTTCTGTCGGAGAGGAGAGCCCACAACAGGTGGAGGCTCGGATTTGGGGCGAGATGATTGCTCCAGTCTGACATCAACTTCCATCGCCTCTGAAGAGGTGGCGAGAGAGACGTCAGAGAGAATGACATCAACATCAGCACGCTGTATAACTTCAGTCCCCTTCAGCGCGCGAGTCTTTACCTTTGGCCATGACTTAGATTTGTTGGCCTGGGGTGGCATTGGAGCCAAAACCTCAGAAGCAGTAGGGGGTGTAGCAGCGCTGGGCAGTGCACAAGATTGGACCTGGGAAGGGGCAGGAAGGTCCATGATGTCAGTTACCACGGCCTGATCAGAAGGACGGGGGGGGGGGGGGGGGGGGGGAGCAGCAGAGCAGCAGGCTTCACAGGAACGGCAGCAGCACACGTACATTGACAAAAGCAGGTGCTAGTGCTGTCAGTTGCAACCTCTGTTTGTGTAGTGGCATCAGTTTTCAAAACTGGCGGTTTCAGAACGGAAGAAACGGAGGCAGCGAACGTGGGCGGCTGCATGGACTTGTATATTTTCTTTGCCTTATCATGCGTTTGGTGGTTTGGTGGTTTTAAGTTCCTGGATCTTCCGTTCCTCAAGGAAAACTCTGCATTCCCTACTCCACACAGGGTGATTCCCAGAGCAGTTGACACACTTGGGAGGAGAGGAGCAACCAACTCCCTCATGGGCGGCTTTACCACATTTCCCGCAAGTGGCTTCCCCTCTACAGCCGAGAGTAGTGTGTCCAAAGTGTTGGCATTTAAAACACCGCATGGGTTGGGGTAATAATGCCATACACTGAGACGTAGGAAACCTGCCTTCACATGCTCTGGCAATTTGGTGCTGTTAAACGTAAGGATAAATGTGTCAGACTTCATGAGAGCACCACACACCCGTTTCATAACGTGTTGCACGTCGACAATTCCTTCCCGGGACCATTCAGCCTTCAGTTCGTCTTGGGGAATGTCAACGAGATCTCTGCGAGTCACAATACGGTTGCTGTAGTTCAAGGTGTTGTGAAATTCAGTCTCTATCGCAAACTCCCCCAAGAAATTGTGCTTTCTGAAGGTTCTGGACTTGCTGGAAGCTAAATGTTTCCACCAACAAGGTTTCATTTCGCAAGCGCTTGACTGATTTTAAGGTGTCAGCAATGCCTTGTAAGCCTTTCTGTATATAAAATGGCGAAACTTCATCGAAACTCCCCTCCTTTCTTTTAATTATGAGAAACATTCTGCGAAGCAGTTTGCATTCTGTTACTAGAAACTGAATCAGGAGGACTGGCTACAGGAGCCCTCTTGTTGGATTGGGTGTTAGAACCCACCAGCGGTCCACCCTTTCCACTGGGAGGAGAAGAATAAAAGTTCGAGGGTTCCATCTCGGTCCCACGAGCAGCTAGGGAACTAGATGTCCACTTAGACTGAGCCCCGCGTGCTTAGGTAAGCCTTATAAAACTGAGGTACGGCAGGTTCCCCAGAGGTTGCTTGCTAACGACCTCAACAGAAATGCATCTCATCAGCGCGCAGCACACTTTGAGATTGAGGGGTTGTTTATAGAGGTTTATTCCATTCTCGCGATCCGGGCGGTCAAGCCAAGATCCCCATTCCCTGAGACACACAACATTCCACCGCCGCGCCGCATGGTGGTCGTTGAAGTATGCCCAGAGCTTACGGTGACAGGGGACTGGCGGCGCTTACCAGTCCCCAGCTCAGGAACCCCGGGGTCGCCAAGCCCGTACCCAGCAAATGAATGCTGAGCCCCTGGGGGCTGGTTACTTTGCTGTCTAAGTATCAGAATTCCTTAATTCTAAATTTTGATTCTAATAATGGATACCTAATCTCTTGTCTGTCGACACCCGTTCCTTCCGCTCCCATCATGTAAGTCCTTCCTCTCGTAGCCTCAATGTACTCTTTCCACCTGTCCGCTTCCTGCTTTGAAAATAATAATGCAATTCCCAATGCACTCCTAATGGTACCGCCTTTGTTTTTAAGTTTTAATTTCACCGAGGGTTGTTTTGAAATGTCTCTAAGATGAGTCAGTGCTTCCGACAGCATATCTTTACATTTCCATTTACATGGATACTCTGCATATCACATTTAATTGCCTGGCAGAGGGTTCATCGAACCACCTACACAATTCTCTGTTATTCCAATTTGGTATAGATTGCGGAGAAAAAGAACACATATATCATTTCCGGGAGGACGACTTTTCAAACCCGTCCCCGGCCATCCTGATTTATGTTTGCCGTGATTTCCCTAAATCGTTTCAGGCAAATGCCGGGATGGTTCCTTTGAAAGGGCACGGCCGGTTTCCTTCCCCATCCTTCCATAATCCGAGCTTGTGCTCCGTCTCTGATGACCTCGTTGTCGACGGGACGTTAAACACTAATCTCCTCCTCCTCCACCTATACCTCTTCATGCGAGCTCTGATTTCCATTACTTTATTATGATGATCGTTTTGCCTTATATAGGTCGGCGTCAACAAAATGTTTTCGCTTTCAGAGGGGAAAGCTGCTGACTGAAATTGCGTGAGACTATCCCACCACAACGATAAACGCCTTAGATTTAATTACGTCCACCCTAAATCCTGTATCATGTCCATGACACCTTCTCGTCCATTTCTCTGTAAACCAAAACGTGCTGCCTTTCTTTGAATTTTCTCGATGTTCTCCGTTAATCTCTGGTAAGCATCCTTCAATGCGCAGCAGTACTCCAAAAGAGAACGGATAGATTCACAACCATATTTCATTAGCCACTATGGACAACTGGACAGATTTCAGAAAGTATGTTGAAAGACGTGCAGGGTAATATAATAATTCAGGCCCTGTTAATAATTTCTATGGGTTGCCTGATTTATTTGACGATGTTGACAGTTTGTCGCACACTGATCTGTGAGAGGAGCTTGGCGCTAGGAATGTTCTTTATTTATGGGCGAGGGCAGCAGTCTTCCTAGCAGCCATGATGGCTTTCCATTTCCTATCCTTTTTCGGATCGCCAGGGTAGCACGTGGTGTTGTTTAAACGTTCAGTAGTGGCCAAAGTTTCTCCTGTTCCCAGTTCCACCACATGCCTTACCAACCTTGTAACTGCTATTTCTGCTCGATTTTAACATCGCGAGGTCGCCTCCCTGTGAGATTCCGGCCCTCTGATTGGTCAGTTCAGGTGCGCGCCCGTTTTTCGTGGGTGGGTGCCAATCGCTCTCCGGGGGTGGATAGTAGACAAAGGGGCAGTGGCAGCTGTAGTGTGACCGTGCCTGGGGCTGGAGGTGCTGCTTCTAGAAGATGAAATTTCGATACGGTAAGCATGAGCGCCAACGTGCACTGTAGCTTCGCGACCTGTGGCCCAGAGGGAACCTTATAGTTCATTTTACTTATGTGCGTTCTTTAAATTACGGTTTACGCAGTTTTTTTCGGGTTATAAGATTAGGTTTTCCGTGTACAGTTGGGCATAATGCACGCGATGTGTTGGTTGGTCACAGTAGCCTGCAGTTCGCCACTAAAGTGTATACTTTCATGCTCACTTTTCCGCTTCATCTGGCAGCAGCTCTTCCAGTTCTCCCGTGCAAAATTTGACTCTGAATTTACGTCTTCTAGCTCGAAAACTTCTGCCCTTTGTCCTACGCCACGTCGTGAGTGTCTGGCACCCCTTTAAGTTTCGTTAACGTAGTCGGACCGCGAGCCAAAGTTATCTAGTACCGCATGTATGAATAGTTTCGCGTCTTGCTGGTTTTATTCCGTTAGTGCAGGAGGCTACCTAGCGATTCACCCCCAGTAGCATCTTTCTTAGTCTTTGGCTAATTCATGGTGGTGGTCGTTGCATGCTTGCTACCCCTTCCTTTAGTAAATTGAACTCCAATTAATAATACGGCGATAGTTCCTAAAATTTCTTTTCCCTGCCATCGTGGCTTATTATGAACGTAGGTTGGGGCAGGCTACTAAACCCAATTCTTTCTTCCCCCACCCCCAATTTGATTGTATAATTGTTCAATATTCAACTGTTAAATAAATGAGTCCTTTAAGCTTTACATTCACCCTTTCATTACGTGAAATCGCCCTTAGTGTCACAGTAGAATAATGCAGAACTAGTCTCATGAGAACGGTTTCTGTAAGGTCGTGCAGTCCTCGCGCCTTTAATGATAGGATAAAGATTCAATATTGCGCCCCTGGCACGACCATTGCACGCATGGTACCGCTAATAGTAATAATAATTTTCAATTAGCGCCCATTGATAAACTGGGAAGTGTTCACGGTTCAGTGTGAGTACGTGAGCACTAAATCCACTTGATGTAGTGGAAGTAGTGGCCTCTGTTTTACCTTGCTCGTTTGGAAAAAATATCAGAATTACAGCCCCTACAGCAAGGGATAATAACCTGTAAAAGAACGAGCCACCGCTTTTAATGTATTTCAAGGCCCATGTTTGCTTGATTTCTTTTCTTGTTTCGATGGTTATTACCTCCTCTCAAAACATTGTACGCTATTTTTGAACACTCTGTGTAACTACAAACGATGCTATAAACTCGAAAAAATGCTATGAATATGTGTGTTTCTAAGATATAAAAAATGTAAAAAAAACTTTTTCCATATACGTAGCAAATTTGATGTTATGATACTTCGAATTATAAGTGGTACAAAAGTCCACGGTGACTGTCTTGACCCAGATGCTAAACAGTAATTGTGACATCAGTAAAATACTGTGAATTTTTAAATTGCCGAATTGGGGGGGGGGAGGGGGGGGGCATTCTCCTCAAACTAATTCGTAAAAGCAGACCGCCAGCAGCCTCAAAGTATTTCCCACGATGATGCCGACATACTGTTACGCAAACTGGCTGTTGAATGTATTGTATCGCTTCCTGGCCTGTTTCTCGTGGCTGAGCGTCGTTTCTCCGGAACACCCTGAACTCGAGCCTGGCCCACGCGACGCTTCCAGCAGCTGCAGCAGCGGCCACAGACTTGGGGGCTGCAGCGCCGCAGGCGACCACACACACCAGCCCCACAACTCGGCGCGCAAACTACAAGCCAAGGGTGCTCCATCTGGCACCAACTGGGCCCTGCCCTGCCCTGCCCTGTTCTCAAGTTTGCGCCGCTAACTTTCCACTTCGTTTACCTAACAGTTGCTGCCCTATCGCACCCTTGCTAACGTGGCTATCAGGGGCAAGTTTCAGCTCGGTCGCTCTCCTAGTTCGCTGCACCTTCCGTTCGTCAATACCACCGCTATCTCTCTCCTCCTACCTCATTTCGCTCAGAGCGGAAGTTCCAGAAATTGTCTTTTCTGTAGTAAAAATGTGATTTCAATATTCAAAAATGTTCAAAAATGTATCTTTCCGTTCCCCACCACTATATTTTCAGAAAAAAATATTACAAATTTAGCTTCATCTTCGGAAGTTACACGATGACCTAAAGCTCACTGTCAGAAATGCACTCATTCTTCTAAAAGATAGTAAATGTGACTGGGTGGTTGTAATTGAAGTGCAGCTACTCACGGAGGTTCAGTATGTGCTGCAATGATCGTATGGTAGCGAAACTTGGCAGATATGGTAAAGAGTTAATACAGGACCGATTTAAACTGGAAAAAATTATCTCCAATTTAGAACTCTAGATGCAAGTCTGGAACTGTACAACATCTCGTTGGTGCTCATGTTGAACAAATTGTGTAAATGGCGGTTACCACCAATAATATGCATTTCTCACTTGTCTCACTTTTTCTGCCCACGTCCCCTCACGTCCCTAATCCTTTATACAAGGCGTCTCCCCTAACTCTGCCACTATTCAAAAACGGTTTTCACCAGCATGAACGTACGGCAGGGGCTTACGAAACCAAATACTATACGAAATTTTAAAAAGTAAACAAATACTATTTTCAACACAAACTTGTGTATTTTTAAATGGACTCTCCCTGTTATTTCGTATCCAATCAATAGCATGAAAAATCACAAAAACAACGGCGTTGATTGCACCGCAATTCGTCGATTACATCCTGAGAAATTGCGAAGCGAACTTGACGCTTGAAATAAATGAAGCGCACAGCTAGCGCACGTTCTGAGACTCAAGCAGGCACCTCACGCTGTCGGTAATCGTGATGTGATTGACGTGCTACGTCAGTGGAGTGTTAATGTATGGTTTGCTATTGTATGACAACACGTCATTGGCCCATATTTCATTGATGGCACTACTAAAGGGGAATAGTTTAGCCCCTTCTTGAGCTGTACCTTTCGTGAACCCGTCCAACTCTTAAAATGTGTCAAATAATGCGGTATCAGAATGATGGAAGTCCTGCGCATAACGTTTATTGTTGCGAAATGACAACTAGAGGTACAATTAGTGGTCACACACTTGGTTATATGTTCCTAAACCTCATAAGCTCTGAAATGTGCGGCTTGCAAAGGATATCAATGGCGTCACAGTTTATGACGTAATGCATCGCATGTAGTACTGTGATCAGAGCAGGGGTTGCCTGCACTGCTTCTTGTATTCTGCCGTAAACATACCAAATTCACCACGGCACGCTCTACCGTAAGTGTACAAGTGTCTCCTAACGTGGTCTGCTGAACTGCTCTCATACTGTAATTTACATACATTGCCACATTAAAACATGTTTTCTTGTTGCTTGTTACATTTGTCGTCGTCTAGTCGATATGCCGGCCTGCAACAGTGAAGAAAAACTGGATATTATTTTAATTTATGTTGAATGTCACAGAAATGCAACCATAGCTGTGTCACTGTATGCTGAACGCTACCGAAATCGGCGATGTCCGTCACGTCGAACCATTGGCAACATCTGCAAGACACTCACGGAAACAGGAAGCTGAGCTCCCACAAAACGTCTACGTACAACCAACGCCAGCGACTAGAAATGGAAACGAAATTGCTGTTCTGGCTGCTGTAGCGCACAATCCACAGGTGGGTGTAAGGGAAATTGCACGTAGTGAAGGAATAAGCCACAGTAGTGTGTTCAGAATCTTGCATCGGCATCGGTTTCACCTGTCCCATATCTCACTGCACCAAGAACTGTACGGGAATGACTTTGAATCCCACATTGAATTCTGTCGTTTTGCACTTCAGCAGTTGCAGGGTAATCTAGTAGTCCCAAGCAATAAGTTGTTTAAGGACGAGGCTTCATTTACAAACCATTGTTATGTAAATCTGCGGTACATGCACTACTGGTACGTACAAAATCTTCAGTGGATTCACCAAGTTCCTCATCAACGACAGTGGAGTGTCAATGTTTGGTGCGGTATCATTGCTAAGTGTATTGTAGGTCCCTTTTTTTAACGTGGAACATTGAATGGACAGCGATATGCATCATTTCTTCAACACACACTAGCGCTCCTCATGGAGGATCTAGGATTGGAAACTCGCCTATCATTGTGGTTCCAGCATGATGGATGTCCCGCACACGATGTAAAAGTTACCAGAGGCGTTCCAGATGCGACATTTCCAAATAGGTGGATGGGGCGATGAGGTACTGTGCGATGGCCAGCACGGTCCCCGACTTGACGTCATTAGACTTCTTTCTCTGAGACGCAGTGAGAGACAGAGTGTATCAAGAACCCCCAACGACAGTAGAGCATATGCAACATCGTATTACTGTGACGTGTGTGAGAATATCTGCCGGCCGGAGTGGCCGAGCAGTTATAGGTGCTTCAGTCTGGAACCGCACAACCGCTATGGTCGCAAGTTCGATTTCTGCCTCGGGCATGGATGTGTGTGATGTCCTTAGGTTAGTTAGGTTTAAGTAGTTCTAAGTTCTAGGGGACTGATGACGTCAGATGTTAAGTCCCATACTGCTCAGAGCCATTTGAACCATTTGACAATATCTGTAGAAACTCTACGATCTCTGCCACACTCTCTCGTTACCAGTCTGCAAACGCGTATTGATGCACACGGAAGCCACTTCGAACATCTCTTGATGTGACACAGTTTCATTGGTCAAGATGAGGGTGTATTTTCTATGCTAGATGTAATGCAGAACAATACAGTTTCTGTGGGTGACAAGGACTAGTAAATGTGTTTAGCAAAGTGAATTCAAGTGTGTTATCTCTAATTGTAGCTCTAGTTGTCATCTCGCCAGAATAAACATACATTTACAATTTGAAAAACATAACTTTGCTTTGGACGTGTTACATGTTTATTTTTGTGGATTGTGCATGGCTTCCCATTATATGAGCCCCTGACACAGGCAGCGTGAGGTTCATTTGTGAGTCTCAGGACGTGAGCTAGCTGTACGTTTCATTTATTTCAAGCGTCAACTTCGCTCCGCAATTTCTCGGGATGTAATCGACGTATTGCGATGCAATCAACGCCAATTATATTCGTGATTTTTCAAGCTATTGATAGCATACGAAATAATAGGGGGGTGTCCATTTAAAAAGACACAAGTTTGTGTTGAAAATAGTATTTGTTTACATTTTAAAATTTCGAATAGTATTTAGTTTCCTAAGCCGCTGCCGTACGTTCATGCTGGTGAAAACCGTTTTTGAATACCTATTGTTGTTCCAGAGAGATTTGAGGTGTAACAGTTAGGTGAGACAGCCTATCTATGGAAATATAGATGTCTTTCTTGCATACACAGTCCCAGATTTTCACCTGGTGGCCAAAACTGAAATTAATTTTTTTCTGGAGTAAATCGATACCACATTAATGCGTTAGAATATCTGCTAAGTTTCGCTGCCATATGTTAATTATATCCCACACTGTACCTCTGAGAGTAGCTACACTTTAATTATAACCACCCAGTATATACAAGATTTAGGTACGTCTCCGGTGATGGGTGCAACTTATCTGCTTATTACTGAGTGTAAACTAGATACAGGAACGTGTTTGCAATTCAGACGGCTCGCTCTGCATGTTGACGTAGACTGGATAATGGAGAGTATATTTGCAGAAGTCAGTTTTTTGACCCATTATAAATCTGTTCCTACTAGTAAATGCTAAGTCAATGTTGTGTATATCAATTTTCAACTTATTTTTTGCATTCATGAAGTGTTCGAAATCGTGCTGGATGAATTTTGTAACAGTTACGAGCTGCATTTTATGTCTACTGCACTTCTGCCACTGTCTGTCATTTTAGTACCGAGGCAGCACAACTCGTCCGGTAATTTCATTGTCTTGTTTCCTAATTTAATCCCTCATCATCAGTCAACTGAATTCAGCAGAGAAGTCATGTGATAGGCAGTCTTTAAAGTTTTCATCTCTTCTCATTGTCTACATAAATTTCAGTAAGACCTTCGACACTGTACCACACGTAGATTAATAACAATGTAACACCACAAGGAGTATCTTCCCATATTTGCTACTGGCTCAATGACTCTTTGATAAAAACCAGTGAACTATACTGACCTGAAGAATGACCAACAGAAACGAAATTACCATCGGGCGAGTTCCAATGAAGAGTAATAGAATGGCTACGTATACGAACTGTGTTACTTTTTGATATGGGATGTCATGAAACATTAGAACCACGAGCCGTAGTTTTAATTTTTGCTTCATTTTTACTGTTGCTTCAAAAAATAAAAAAATATTAGTATTATCTAAATCACTTGGCATATCTATTATTGCTAATCTAGTTTAACCTACATCACTAAAATTTAACATTTTTCTCCCAACATTTTTCTATGAAACGCAGATGACATGTGACTCCCTAATCTTTGGCCAATCACGATGTTATCTTAGCTCTCAATGACTAAGGAGTCAGCTGTTTAGACAGGTACAAATAACTGTGGTTAACTATTAATTTCAGCCGTTGTATTATTTTATGTGAACAAGCGACTGCGGTATCATAAAATAATTTATCGGACCGGGTCAGCAGACTGTGCGTCGTTATTGTCATTGTCTACAGAAGGATATCGTCGTTAGACAATGGTAGAGGGCCATAGAGACAAGAGGTCGTATTTTCCTTTTGGTGTAATGAACGACAGCTCTCTCTAAACACACTTGGTGTAATGAAAGTCATCACTCATTAAATATGGATAGAACTAAGAAAAGTCTGTAACATACACAAAGAACCGAATCAATACATTAAACGCCCCGTCAGTCTCGTAGGACTGACAGTGGACTCTTCGCTTGGGCGCCATCATTTCCTGAGACTGACTGTACTTTTCGTTTGGACGAAGTCTGTCCGCGGGGCTCACAGTGCACTAACCGTTTCGAAGACATCAGCGCATGAGAACAGCAATATCAATGTTAAAAAACACATACTGCAATTTTGTTATTGTTGTTATGGTCTTCAGTCTGAAGACTGGTCTGATGTAGCTCTCCATGGTTCTGTATCCTCTGCGAGCCTCTGCATCTCCGAATAGCTACTGCAATCTACATCTTTCTGAATCTGCTTACTGTATTCATCTCTTGGTCTCCCTCTACGATTTTTAACCCCTACACTTCCCTCCAATACTAAATTTGTGATCCCTTGATGTCTCAAAATGTGTCCTATGAACCGATCCCCTTTTTTAGTCAAGTAGTGCCACAAATTTCTTTTCACATTGACTCTATTCAGTACCTCTTCATAACTTACGTCTTCTACCCGTCTAATCTTCAGCATTCTTCAGTAGTACCATATTTGATAATCTTCTAGGATCTTCTTGTATGCACACTTTATCCTCCACTTTTCACTTCTACACATAGCTATGCTCCAGACAAATTCTTTCAGAAAAAACTTTAAAAAGTCGTCCATGGTTCTTTTAAATTCTGGTTCTAGTATTGGATCCCTGTCGACTCTTGCTTCTCCTTTGTCACGTTCAAATGGTTCAAATGGCTCTGAGCACTATGGGACTTAACTACTGAGGTCATCAGTCCTCAAGAACTCAGAACTACTTAAACCTAACTAACCTAAGGACATCACACACATCCATGCCCGAGGCAGGATTCGAACCTGCGACCGTAGCGGTCACGCAGTTCCAAACTGACGCGCTTAGAACCGCACGGCCACACCGGCCGGCCTTTGTCACTTCATCAGACAGTTCCCCCCCTCATAAAGGCCTTTAATGTACTATTTCTGTCTATCCTCTCTCTCCTCTGCATTTAACAAGGGAATGCCATTGTACCCTTAATATTGCCTCTCTCGCTTTTCAGTTTACCGAAGGTTGTTTTGACTTTTCTATATGATGTGTCAGCCTTTCCGACAATCATTTCTTTTTCGATTTCTTCACATATTTCTTGTTGTCATTTCGCCTCATCTTCCCAGTACTTGCTATTTACTTTCTTTCTAAGGGCTTCATCTTTGTTTCCTTGAATTTCACCCAGCATTTCTTGTACATTCTCCTTTCATGAACAAACTGAATTATTTCATTGGTTACCCCTGGTTTCTTTGCAGTTGTTTTCCTTGTACTTGTGTCCTTCCGTTCAACTTCTGTAAGTATCTTTTTGAGAGATGTCCATTCCTCTTCAACTAAACCGCCTAGTGAGCTATTCATTATGGCAGTGTCTATAGCCACGTAAAACTACAAGGATTAGAAGCGTATTTCTTAATTTCTTTGTATTTCCGTATCCCACATCTTTCTACGTTAATTTTTCCTGACTAGACTCTTAAATTTCTTCCCACTCTTCATCGCTACTAAATTGTGGCCTGAGTCTCAATCCGCCCCTGAGTACGCTCTAAAATCCAATATTTGATTTCGGAATTTCTACGCGACCATGATCTAATCTTACTCACATCTTCCCGTATCTCCCGCCATTTTCCAAGTGTACCTCTTCATCATGCGATTCCTAAGCAAAGTATTCGCTATTACTAGTTGAAATGTCTTGCAAAGCCCAATTATTCTCCTCTTTCATTCCTACATCCAAGTCCATATTCTCTAGTAACCGTTCCATCTATTCATTTATTTAAAATGGTACTCCACTCGCCCATGGCTATTAGATTTTCACGTACTGAATTACCTGTTCTACATGCTCGTTTACACTGACGTGACAAAAATCGTGGGATATCTCCCAATACAGAGCGTAATCTATCTTTGTACGACGTAGTGCGGCAACTCGAAGTGGTGTAGAGTCAACAAGTTTTTGGAAGTCCCCTACATACATATTGAGCCATGCTGTCTCTACAGCCGTCCATAATTGAGAAATTGTTATCGGCGCAGAATATTGTGCTCCCAGTTATGTCCTATAAATGTTCGATGGTTTTCACATCGGGAGATCTGGGTGGGCAAATCATTCGCTCGAACTGCCCAGAGTGCTCTTCAAAACATTTGAGAACAACTGTGCTCCGGTAAAATTCCATCGTTGTTTGGGAACTTCATAAATAGCTCCAAATGTTTCAAATAACTTCCGGAAATTCAGCCAGGTAACACTTTCAGCGACCGCCGATATTTCGGCGGGAGAACACCCCACCATTTTCAAAGCAAACTGCAACGCCTGTCCGTTGCAGTTTGTCCTGAAAATGGCGGGATGTTCTCCCGCCGATATATCGGCGGTCGCTGAAAGTGTTACCTGGCTGAATTTCCGTAAGTTATTTGAAAGTTGTATACGCCAGGAGAAACTCAGGTCTCAGCTCCAAATGGTCTCCGAGTGGCGCAACATAACCACTGCTAGTTAATGATCGATTCCGTTGGACAAAAAGACCTAGTTCATCTACACGGCTCTCACCTTCATGGAGCAACCACCAGTTTTCACAGTGCCTTGTTGACAACCTGGGTCCATAGCTTCGTGGGGCCTGCACCATCAGCTCTTAACAACTGAAGTCGGTACTCATGTGAGCAGCTCGTCTAGGGTGCAACCGACCTAGTCACGAGCCCAGAAGAGTCGATCCAGTCGATGTGCTGTTAGCAAAGACATCGAGTCGGTCGTCTGCTGCCACAGCTCATTAACGCTAAATTTACCCACACTTACCGGACACGTTCGTCGTACGTACCACATTAACTTCTGCAGCTGTTTCACGCAGTGTTGCTTGTCTGTTAGCACTGACAGCTCTACGCAATTGAAGCTGTTCTCGGTCGTTAATTGATGTCCGTCGGCTACTGCGTCGTCCTTGGTGAGAAGTAATGCCTGAAGTTTGGTACTCTCAGAACACTCCTGTCACAGTGATCTGCGGAATATTGAATTCCCTACGATTTCCGAAATGCAATGTCCCGTGCGTCTAGCTCTAGCAAATCATGCATTTGCAGTGCCCTTTTCTGACTCTCCACTCCTTTTCATGTTCGTCAGACATCAGCAAAAACCCCCTACGAATTCGTTAGCGTCATTAGAACAAATTTTTGGGGTTAGGAGTGGACCCTTATTCTATGACAGAGCACGTCAGTGTTTAGCTGTACTAAATTAGTTTTATTCCTATACTGTTGTTAAAGAAGCACACAGGGTTTACATAGAGAGTGACATAACAATTTCAGGACAGTTGTCAAGATGGCGCATTATGTCCTGTTTTGCAGAATTAACACTAAACACAACAATATCAAATTTAAATAGAAGGTTCTCTACAAGATTTTTCTTACTTCTAGACAGTGAAGTTGGCCAATATCACGACAAATCATCCAATTCCACTTCTAAGTTTGGTACTGTTTAGGATGACAATCAAGTCTATAGAGGCTGGTTAATTTTTGCGACAAAATGAGCTAAAGATTACTCGAGGTTGCTCGAGTTCAAAGTAGATGCAAGCTGGTGATTCAACAATTTTACGTCTGTGCGAGCAGTATTTACGTTTAGCTACGATGTGCTGTCGGCTGCATGACTGCTCCCACCCTCTGAAAATCCTATAAAAACCTAATCAAAATCTTTACTGTTTTATCAGCTGAAGCTGTCCTATGTTTCTCGTTAGGCGAGAAAACGTGCATTCATTTCTAGTCTGGTAAATATGGCAATGTACACGCGCATAGGTGGAGCAGCATGTGTACTTCAACGCTCTCTCAGTTCTCGCAATAACAATTAACTACATGGCTGTTTCGTCTCTCCGCTATCGGAGCTGAACGACTCTTCAGCTAATTTCTAATTGAATGCCAGCCGAAGTGAACGCAGTGTTCACACAAAATTCCTCTTTTGGCGCCGTACAGAGCGTGATGCGCCCTGTTCTACACTTGACGTTGGTTCAGAGGAGAGCCCTGAAGTTTTTTGTATCATGTCTTTCGTAGCAAATTGTCCTCTATCTTGTCCTTTCGTGCTTCAAGTCAAATCTTTCTCAGACCAATGGGAGCATTCCTTTCATCTTGTGGAAACTACCCATGCCAATCGCAAAGGGCCTACATTTAAACTGTCTAGGAACATCGCCCCTTTTTCTTCTTCCAAGTTTATTTCAGCCAATTGGACATCTTGTGCCCGCTCCTGACGCCTAAAAGTTACACGCCTACATCATGAGCATGCCACGAGCCTTTCACGTGATCATCTCCGTCGCAGGTCTGTTTGTATCCATCTGGAAATTCCCCAACGTAGTTTTCTAAAGAATCTCTCCAACGCAAGCAGCGCTGAGCCGCTACCGGCTCTACTGACTGTAACGCCTGGCGTATTCATTGTCTTTCTCACTGCGGGTCACCAAACCCTGTTAGAAGCCTTCAGTTGTACACGGGCCATGATGGTGCATCTCACGTCTGCTTCCAAACTAAAACGATTCTTTTAGCAGCATTTTTTCACCTTTTGCTCATTGACATGCAGAATTTGGGTTCAGTGTGTTAATACTGTCGAATCGAGTGTCGTATATTTCCATTACATACTGTACATTTTGATAGATAAATATGCTCACTACCACCAAAGTATGTCAGGTGACATATCCTTATACTTGTTACAATGTGTAGAATCTCATGGAAGGTGCGAAATTACCATTCATTCAAGCTGCCACCTTACACTTCCATATCTTGTGTATGCGATACTACTGCTGTGCAGTCATAATGCAGCGACTGCACACCGACCAGTGTTGCAAAACTTCAGCAAGAAGGCTCTGACCCAGAACAGGTAGTGCCACACCTCCAGGAAGATTGAGTTCACTGCCCCCTGTCAACCCTGACTTAACCAGCCACCCATCGCTGGTTGACCCCATTTCAGTCACAGAATTCGAGAGCATCAGCACTGGATAGCAGGAAGACAACATTTAGCCTACAAAGTACTTTCAGGTAGAAGGAACAGGAAGCAGCAGGAAGTCACTTCATAACAAGAAGTTACGTTTCTGTTCTTTTTAGAAGTAAAGTTTCCTATCAATTAGAAATTTTAACGTACAGATCATTTCGTTTTCCTACCAGCGGCCGTTGCAACTTTCTCATTCCTTGTTTGTGTCGGTGCTGAATCTCACAGTAGGCCACACAACAAGCGTCGTCTGTATAGGTGCTTATCGCTGTCGCTTTACACTTTTCTCCCCAGTTACTTTCTCTATCGCTTCGTGCTTACGACGTCGGCATGTGTAGCTGGAACCTGAATTGTCGTCAGTGTTGGTTTGGCGTTGATTCAGACGAGAACAACCCTATCACCGAATTATTCACAGTAACTCTCTCTCTCTCTCTCTGCTCTGCCTCCCTATTCATAACGAATCTAATTCTCTTTATGCCGTTTTGGTCTGACCAGAAATCCTTGTCTTCTTTCCATTTCGCTCCATTTAACCTCAGTATATTTAGACTGAGCTTAATATTTCCCTTTTCAGATTTTCTAGCTCCAAGTCCAAACTTCTGACATTCCATGCCGAGACTCATAGAACGTTACCCTTTCGTAGGTTATTCAATCTTGTTTTCTCATTGCAGTGCACTCCCTGTCATCCGAATGGGACGAGGAGTCCCAAATCTTTCGCCAATGGAGAGATTATCATGATACTTTTCAGATAAAAGGCAAGACAATGCTCTGAACGTCTGTCCACTGCGCCATCCTCTTCGACAAGGCCATTAGCAAAACGTGAAGGACTTCTTATGCCAGAAGTCTTTGCCGTTTATTCAAAATTTAAGCAGTGGTCAGATTCTAACTTGGAACCGAGGACAATTTCATTACTATCAAAGCCGCTACCCCTATAACAGTTCGATTTTACTATCATTAGGCCTACGTCGGGGAAGTTTGTATTTATTTCATGTTTTCATCCTTTCTTTCATTCGGGGAAAACACGCAGCTGCTGTATTTCCCTGGACGTTCTCTTCTTCGTCCTCGGAAGATCACATTTCCGAGCACTAAAGAAAGCAATTGAACTGCCATACTCAACAGTGGAGTAAAGGAGCATAATTGAACCTAAACAAATGTAGCTCTTATTTACGGATCTCCTCCCGTCGGAGGACACAGAGAAATTATAGGGAGAATCTTCATATACTCATACGTCTTTGCCAGTCATCTGTCGGTTAGGTTTGGGAAGTAACTATATTTCTCATGAAATATGGTTTTCAGTATCCAGTATTGCTGACGGAGGTAGTTCTGGTAGTCCTTTAAGCCAGGATCTGTTGTCTTGACGTTGAAGTAGACACGCTGTCCGACCAGCCAAATGTAGCTATGGTGTTACGCAGTTGGAAATAACTTCCTGTCTTTTCGCAGTATGGCCGTGATATCAATCTGTTGAGAGGCGCCCTTGTTATCAAAGCCAACTTCTTTTTCGTCGAGCTCCAAATGCGTATAGTTTCGTCACAAAGAAAGTAGTGGGTAATGTCAACTACCTTGTTGCATGAACTGAAAAAGGGACTCGCTAGCAGTTTCTGTTTAAATTTTCCTTCATGTGTTGCTAGTGTTTCTAAAGCCACCTCATACCAAACGGGACTAATGTTTGTGATCAAAACCGGCGGAAGAGAGTTTCTCCAGACTTGTGTTCATGATGTCCTGGGTTGTTTTATGGAGGTCGGTGACTGGGGGTGCTCATTATTAAGGCTTGATAGATCAATCTTGTGGGTAGTTTGAGAATTTTTGCATCGACGTAGCTCGACTTTAAATAGTATTTTTCGTTATAATCCGGCGCAGTTCTCACGGAATTGATGGCTATTGGTGAGTGAGTGTCTGTAGACTAAAAATACGGGAATTTACGTTTGGTGATGGTATCTTCTTCGTCTCTAGAATCGGGAATGTTTGCCTCATATAGATCGCGTTGCTGTGCACACACAGGTTTCGTAGTGTGTCCCTCCAATTTTGATGGTGAAGCCCTGTATGTACACCACGACATTGTTGATAAAATCCGTCTCGCAGAGGGGTAGTCATTGAAAATACCGCAGAAATATTATTTTCGCAAGATATACACATCAATGTAAAAGGCGTTTTGCATCCAGACTTGGCTGCCTAGATGTTGCTTTCAAGTATAGTTTTGATTGTGCATGTCTTGTTATAGCAGTTTCAATGCAACATTTCTTGAGGGCAAACCATGACATACATTCCGAGTTGCAGTTTATAAATCACTCATGGTAAACAGCCTTATCATAACTGTCGTCCTGAGGGTCCCAAGGTGAGTACAGCTGTTTTTGTACAGTTGCAGGTATATGGATAGAATTTTTAGGAAAGAACATCGATTATTTGGAACATGTATTTTTGAAATATTTGGAGTCTCACCTTTAAACCTGTGTGTAAAATACAGGGATGAAATGTATGGAACTATTTCAAATTTTTTTTTTAATTTTGTCACATGAGGTTCCGCACCACGTTTGTGAGACATGAAACATGCTTAATACAGCCTTTCTTGCCAGAGGTATAAATGAGCACAAGAGAGTTATCTTTTCCGTTGGCTACATTGCAAGATAGTTGACTATCAGTTTTCCGCTATTTGTGTTGTTTCCTTTGTGAGTACATTTATCTGCTCGTTGTGAAAGTCGTGTTTGGTGAAGTGAGGAGTTTTGTTCACTTCAGCATGCCAAAAATTTGTCTGAAAGTATTTAAAAACAGTGTACATTCGCGCAAGAAAAATAAAAGGCACTCTGAATTCTTCTTGATCATCGTATACATCTGTATTTGACGTCCCAGTAGCCCTTAACCTCTCCACTGGTAGTGATATATTGAGTAATGCTGAAAGTGCTTCATAAAGAAAACTAGCTCAGTGTTGAACAAGAATAGAAGAAAGTAAATGCTGGGACTATAAAATAAGAAATAATTAATGTGTCTTTATAATTAAATGTTCTGGAGAACAATGTGTACTGCGAAAAATGTGAAAAACGTGGATTTTCACTGAAAACATACATGTGAAACTTGCTTGTGAATTAGAATTGATGTGCTATTATCGCCAAAACAGTGTCACTTTTTTTTTCAATTTTTCATATGCTACAGCAGATACAGGTAAACTATATGATATAAACAATACACTGGTTTGAGGATTACGATCTATAGGTAAGGGGAGGGCTGCAGGTGCCATATTATGCGATGTGATAAACCTCCCTACTCCACCCTTAAAATTTGACAAATATATCACTGCAATAATCTCTGTTGTTGAAGATGTAACACAGAAAAAATGAAAGAATCTGTTAGGAAGCTGTTGTTGAAAATATTACTATCAGGGACTTGTCCATAATTGTCGATGGGAGCTATCAGAAGAACACACGTAAGAATGGTATTGTAACAGATACAAATGAGGACACGGGCAAGGTAGTTGATGTGAACATTACTTGCTTATTGCTTGCGTTACTTGCAATGCAAGCATTGAATATCCAACGATAAAATGAAAAATAAAAATGAAGAACAGTGCACGGCACATTATTGTGGTTCAAGTGGTGGTAGAGAAGACATTGTAGTAAGAACTATTCATCTAGACTCAATAAATGATACAGCGTTAGATACATGAATTATCTTGGAGATGGTAACTAAAAGGCATTCAAAGAAGTTAAGGAACTGAAGCCCTTTGGGAACAATGTGAACATTTGGGAGCTAGAGGGTGTTGTCCACGTTCAGAAAAGGCTAGAAGGCAAGATGTTGACGGATAAAAATGTTTAAATGGGAGAAACATACTGAGATATACTGCTGTAGACCATATTCAGGAGTGCTATGGTCTAGCAATTAGACAGAATACATCAGACCCATGACTGATGAGAAGAGCAGACTGGGCTCCGTTTCTCACACACAGCTTCAACTAACGAGAATCCACTACATGGGCTATGTCCAAAAGGAGACGATAGTTTGTGCTTGTACAATAGAGAGAAAGTAACTAAACAACAACACAATCAACAACACAATCACCATCATCACTTGCCACCTGCCACAATGAACGAAATAACACCAGTATTGCAATACCTCACAGATATTGGTCTACAAAAGAAATGTCTTCACGGCCAGACTTAAAATCCAAATCAGTGTTTTAACCATGTGCTATGGAACAGACTACCTAAAACTATGTTTAAGCGTATAAACGCTATGCACATTGGCGTTTATGATGCTGTTTTATCATTCAGTAAGGGAATATAACAAAGTGTAAAGTTTTGTAGGAGATAGAGCTCTGCCTAGACTTACGAACATGCTACAGCTATGCCTTGTCTAGGAAAGGGACGGCTCAGGTCTTGAGATAGTGCAATAAAATATATAGAAAGATAGCTGGACAGCATAGATGAGCCATCATGAGGAATGTGTTGGAGAATTCCGATTATAGTAACTGGTAACTCTTTTTGTATATAAGGCACATTTACTCAGAGTCTATTTATAGCATACACCTGAAAATTTCAGAAGTTGATCCTTAATACCTTGTAATGTATCTAAATCGAAAGATCTGTGAAATTATTTTGTATTAATCGATTGGTATTTTAAAATGCTTGTCAAAACGTATAAGATTTTTAACATTTAGAGAAAGTAAAATATCTCAACAAATAAAGTGTCTTTTGTCTAAAATGGTTAAGTCAGTAGAAAAGCAGAACGTGTGTCCGCCTTCTGTGAAAAAATTAAATGTAAAGTCGCAATAACTCACAAGAAAATGTTCTTAAATTTTGGCTGAATTTTATATTGTAAGCATAGGATATTCCGTACTCCCTTAAAGACGGCCTGAGTGGTTTGCTGGTGATATGAGTCTACTTCCTCTGCTGTTCGCGCATCTTCGACACTGTCCAACACAGTGTTTATGTCATATGCATAAGAGTGAACAACATCTTTAACTCTATGACGCTGACGACCCTAAGCTCATTTCGTAATTTGCGTAATAATGGTTCTGTTGCAATGACGTAAAGTGAAGAAGACATGGGCAGGACTGTTTAAGCGAGCGCTGCATTCTGATACTTACTGTCCGTAAATGTGTTATTGACTTGGTTTTTTGTCGTTGTTCCGTGGAGACAGTTTCGGAAGACGTTTATAATGCTCTCAAAAAAACCATACGAATTCACAAATGCGAGAAGGTAACCGTGTTCAATCTTATCGTAAGCTTCCTCGAAATGGAGAAAGACTATTGCTGGGGATTTCGGAACATTCCATGTCAATTTATCAAGTCTGGTAGTAGGCCAATGTATCTGTCACCCTCCGACCTTGGACTGCAATTTTTTATAAGAACCAAGTATATTTGGTAAGACTGTCTTGACACATGAGTTGATGGAGCGGGTGAAAATCTTCAATGTCGCGTTGAGTATTGTTAGTGGACCTTGGACTTGAGACTGACGTGAATCTGGAGTTATGTAGCCTTAAGACTACGTTGACTTTTGGCCTCCTTGTTACAGGTCACTGTAGATATTAGTGAGCTTGTCTCCTATAAAATGCCTATATTTCTTACAAGATTCGATTGGTAAGCCAGTCGGTCTCAGTGACTTGTTTTGGGGAGAGTATTTAATACACACATCAAAAAAAGTTTTGTATTACCCCGGTTTCCAGAACTCCTGAAGATAAACGCTGACTGTAGATATTGTATCACAGACAGAGTCCCTTTGACTCTTCAGAGATGTCACTAAACTCGTCCAAAGATGTAAACAACCGTGCATGAGCAGCACCTATTATACGAAGGGGGTCCGACAGCCGATCAGTTCCAGCCACTCCACCAGGAAGGAGGTACACAGCTCGTGTTGTCTGTAGTTCAACCATGCCTAGACGGTAAATACCGCGGTAGATCGCGTACGCATTGTTACTTTGTGCCAGGAAGGGCTTTCAACAAGGCAAGTGTCCAGGCGTCTCGGAGTGAACCAAAGCGATTTTGTTCGGATATGGAGGAGATTCAAAGAGATAGGAACTGTCGATGACATGCCTCAGGCCGCCAAAGGGCTACTACTGCAGTGGATGACAACTAACTACGGATTTTGACTCGGAGGACCCCTGACTGCAATGCCACCATGTTGAATAATGCTTTTCGTGCAGCCAAGAGGAGTCTTGTTACGACTAAAACTGTGCGTAGTAGGCTGCATGATAGGCACTTCACTCCAGATGTCCATGGTGAGGTCCATCTTTGCAACAGCGACACCATGCAGCGCGGTACAGATGGGTCGAACAACATTCCGAATACACCGCTCAGGATTGGTATCACGTTCTCTTCACCGATGAGTGTCACATATGCCCTCAACCAGACAATCGTCGAAGACATGTTTGAGGGCTACCCGGTCAGGCTGAAAGCCTTAGACACACTGTCCAGCGAGTGCAGCAAGGTGGAGGTTCCCTACTGTTTTGGGGTGGTATTATGTGGGGCCGACGTACGCCGCTGGACGATACGTGAATGCCATCCTCCGACCGATAGTGCAACCATCGGCAGCATATTGGCGAGGCATTCGTCTTCATGGACGACAATTCGCGCGCCCATCGTGCACATCTTGTGAATTACACCCTTCAGGGTAACGACATCGGTCGACTAGAGTGGCCAGAATGTTCGCCAGACATGAATCCAATCGAACATGCCTGGGAAGTATTGAAACGGACTGTTCGTGGACGACGTGGCCCACAAACCACTCTAAGGGTTCTACGCCGAACTGCCGTTGAGGAGTGGGACTATCTGAACCAACAATACCTTGATGAACTTTTGGATAGTATGCCACGACAAATACAGGCAGGAATCAATATAAGAGGACGTGCTACTGGGTATTAGAGGTAGCGGTGAGTACAACAATGTGGACCACCGCCTCTGAAGGTCTTGCTGTGTGGTGGTACAACATGCAATGTGTGGTTTTCATGAGCAGTAAAAAGGGCGGAAATGGCGTTTATGTTGATCTCTATTCCAATTTTCTCTACAGGTTCCGGAACTCTCGGAAACGAGGTGAAGCAAAACGTTTTTTGATGTGTATAGTATCGTACAAGTATTCGGCTGCCGCTGTAAGTAATAGGCCTATATCTCTATGATGCTGGTCCGTCATGATGTATGGCGCGACTGTGATAGCGTGCTACATTTCGTGGCCAGCGGTTGCTTGCTATCTAGTGGTATATGAGTCAGTAAAACAGTCCCTGACAGCCTTCTTAATTTAAGCCTGTGTTGTATACATAACGCCAGTGCTCTCCTGTAACATGATGGGGGACGTAGGGTGCGACTCCTGCAGTATGTTATAGACAGTAGTGAGCTGCTGCCATTCGCCTGCACTGTCGCGGGATCACATTTTATGTTCTTCTACTTTTGATCTACTAAAACTTCCAATTTTGGCTTTTATTTGTTTGATGGCGGTGATATTGTCTGTGAAGTGCCAGCCGCAGAGTAGAGTTGTATTGAAGTGCGAAATAGTAATCCTACGTATGACACTGCCATTGAGCCTGGTTTCTAGCATAGGACTTGGATTTTGCTATTATTGCCCATCATTTGAGACGGTATTGAACCAAGCTTAGCCGGCCGTGGCGGCCGAGCGGTTCTAGGCGCTACAGTCTGGAACCGCGCTACCGCTACGGTCGCAGGTTCGAATCCTGCCTCGGGCATGGATGTGTGTGATGTCCTTAGGTTAGTTAGGTTTAAGTAGTCCTAAGTTCTAGGGGACTGATGACCTCAGATGTTAAGTCCCATAGTGCGCAGAGCCATTTGAACCATTTGAACCGAGCTTGCGAAGCTATCATCTGTTACCACAAATATGCGATTTCACACTCCAATGATGGATCTTTTAATAAGTAACAGTTTAACATCCACGGCCCTCTACTTGTGAATACACTTTCAGGGATATGTTACAGCTTCGCGTGGAAAGCGAAGTGATAAAAAAATCCCTCTGGCCAAAACTGTGTTGCTGGAATATGTTCTAATAAGGAATTGTGTGCTTTTATCGTATTATCACCCATGCTCTAGGGGAGGCGTCTTTGATAAGCCTTTGATCCTAGGTCCCGGGTTCCAGTCCCGCCAAAGCTTAAATTTTGATTGATAACCAGCATTGGCGGCCGAAGACTTCCGGCATAAGAAGTCACCCTCGTTCTGCCAACGGCCTTGTCAAAGAGGGCGGAGGAACAGACACATGTTCGGGGGACACTCCTGTCCTTGGGGTGGCAAACTTCCCCTAAGAGTGGAAGAATCAGCAGTGATCAATGGCACGGGGATGCAGAAGGCAATGGAAACCACTGCATTAAAGACACATAACGTCTATCCGCATTACACTGAAAAGTGTCATAATGATCTTTCCATTGGAAAAACATTCCGGAATAGTGCTCCATTCGAATCTCCCGGGTGGGACTGCTATGGGGGAGGTGACCATGAAAAAAAATTGAATAATCAACTAAAAGATAACGTTCTATGAATCGTGGCGTGGAATGTCAGACGCTGGAAATGGTGGGGAAACTAGAAAATCTGAGAAGGTAAATGCAAGGGCTCAAGGTACATATAACAGGGATCAGTCAAGTGAAATGGAAAGCAGACAAGGATCTCTGCTCAGATGAGTATCAAAAGCAGCAGAAAATGGTACAACAGGAGTAGGATTCGTTATGAATAGGAAGATAGGGCAGAGGGTGTGTTACTGTGAACAGATCAATGACAGGGTTGTTCTTATCAGAATCGATAGCAAACCAACACGGACAGCGGTAGTTCTGGTATATATGTCGAAGTCGCAAGCTGAAGATGAAGAGAGAGAGAAAGTACATGAGGATATTGAAAGGGTAATACAGTACAAAAGGGGAGAAGAAACTCTGGAGTGCAGTTGTAGGGTAAGAAGTAGAAGAAAAGGTTACAGGAGAATATGGGCTTGGGACCAGGGATAAGAGACTAGGAAGACTAATTGGGTTATGTATCAAGTTTCAGCTAGTAATAGCGAATACTCTGTTCAAGAAACACAAGAGGAGGAGGTATAATTGGAAATGGGCGGGTGATACGGGAAGGTTTCAGTTAGATTTCATCGTGGTCAGACAGAGATTTCGATATCAGGTACTGGATTGTAAGGCGTACGCAGGAGGTGATATAGACTTTGATCACAATATAGTAGTGATAAAGAGCAGGCTGAAGTTTAAGGCATTAGTCAGGACGAATCAATACGCAAAGAAGTGGGATAGAGAAGTATTAAGGAATTGTGAGATATGAATGTAGAGCTCTTGGGCTATAGACACAGCAGTAAGGAATAGCTCACTAGGCAGTACAGTGGAAGAGGAATGGACATCTCTAAATAGGGCCATCACAGAAGTTGGAACGAAAAACATAGGTACAAAGGAGGTAACAGCGAAGGAACTATGGGTAACAAAATAAATCATTTGATCGATGAAACGAGGAATTACAAAAATGTTCTGGGAAACTCAGGAATACAGAAATACAAGTCACTGAGGAATGAAATAACCAGGAAGTGAAGGGAAGCTAAGAGAAAATGGCTGCATGAAGAATGTGAAGAAATCGAAAACGAAATGACTGTCGGAAGGACAAAGGATTAAAAGCAAGAGTGGTAACAATAAGAGTGCAACGGCAACTCCACTGCTAAATGCAGAGGAGAGAGCGGATAGGTGGAAATAATACATTGAGAGCCTCAGCGATACAGATGGCCGTACCGTAGGTGCAACCACAACGGAGGGGTATCTGTTGAGAGGCCAGACAAACGTGTGGTTCCTGAAGAGGGGCAGCAGTATTGGCAGAGGCAACAGTCTGGATAAATGACTGATCTGGCCTTGTAACAATAACCAAAACGGCCTTACTGTGCTGGTACTGCGAACGGCTAAAAGCAAGGGGAAACTACAGCCGTAATTTCTCCCGAGGTCATGCAGCTTTACTCTATGGTTAAATGATGATGGCGTCCTCTTGGGTAAAATATTCCGGAGGTAAAGTAGTCCCCCATTCAGATTTCCGGGTGGGGACTACTCAAGAGGACGTCGTTATCAGGAGAAAGAAAACAGGCGTTCTACGGATCGGAGCCTGGAATGTCAGATCCCTTAATCGAGCAGGTAGGTTAGAAAATTAAAAAGGGAAATGGATAGGTTAAAGTTAGATAAAGTAGGAATTATTGAAGTTCGGTGGCAGGAGGGACGAGACTTTTGGTCAGGTGAATACAGGGCTGTAAATACAAAATCAAATAGGGGTAATACAGTAGTAGGATTAATAATGAATAAAAAAATAGGAGTGCGGGTAAGCTACTGCAAACAGCATAGTGCACGCATTATTGTGACCAAGATAGATGGTTCAAATGGCTCTGAGCACTATGGGACTTAACTTCTAAGGTCATCAGTCCCCTAGAACTTAGAACTACTTCAACCTAACTAACCTAAGGACATCACACACATCCATGTCCGAGGCAGGATTCGAACCTGCGACCGTAGCAGTCGCGCGGTTCCAGACTGTAGCGCCTAGAACCGCTCGGCCACTCTGGCCGGCTGACCAAGATAGACACGAAGCCAACACCCACTACATTATTAAAGTTTATATGCCAACTAGCTCTGCAGATGATGAAGAAACTGATGAAATGTATGATGAGATAAAAGAAATTATTCAGATAGTGAAGGGAGACGAAAATCTAATAGTCATTGGTGACTGGAATTCGAGAGTAGGAAAAGGGAGAGAAGGTAACATAGTAGGTGAATATGGATTAGGGGGTAAGAAATGAAAGAGGAATCCGTCTGGTAGAATTTTGCACAGAGCATAATTTAATCATAGCTAACACTTGGTTCAAGAATCATAAAAGAAGGTTGTATACATGGAAGAAGCCTGGAGATACTGACAGGTTTCAGATAGATTATATAATGGTAAGACAGAGATTTAGGAACCAGGTTTTAAATTGTATGACATTTCCAGGGGCAGACGTGGATTCTGACCACAATCTATTGGTTATGAACTGCAGATTGAAACTGAAGAAACTGCAAAAACGGGGGAATTTAAGGAGATGAGACCTGGATAAACTGACTAAACCAGGGGTTGTACAGAGGTTCAGTGAGAGCATAAGGGAACAATTGTCACGAATGGGGGAAAGAAATACAGTAGAAGAAGAATGGGTAGCTCTGAGGGATGAAGTAGTGAAGGCAGCAGAGGATCAAGTAGGTAAAAAGAGGAGGGCTAGTAGAAATCCTTGGGTAACACAAGAAATATCGAATTAAATTGATGAAAGGAGAAAATATAAAAATGCAGTAAATGAAGCAGGCAGAAAGAAATACAAACGTCTCAAAAATGAGATCGACAGGAAGTGCAACATGGCTAAGCAGGGATGGCTAGAGGACGAATGTAAGGATGTAGAGGCTTGTCTCACCAGGGGTAAGATGGATACTGCCTACAGGAATATTGAAGAGGCCTTTGCAGAGAAGAGAACCACTTGCTTGAATATGAAGAGCTCAGATGGCAACCCAGATCTAAGCAAATAAGGGAAGGCAGAAAGGTGGAAGGAGTATATAGAGGGTCCATACAAGGGCGAGGTGCTTGAGGACAATATTATGGAAATGGAAGAGGATGTAGATGAAGATGAAATGGGAGATACGATACTGCTTGAAGAGTTTGATAGAGCACTGAAGGATCTGAGTCGAAACAATTCCCCTGGAGTAGACAACATTCCATTAGAACTACTGACGGCCTTGGGAGAGCCAGTCCTGCCAAAACTCTACTATCTGATGAGCAAGATGTATGAGACAGGCGAAATACCCTCAAACTTCGAGGAGAATATAATAATTCCAATCCCAAAGAAATCAGGCGTTGACTGACGTAAAAATTACCGAACTATCAGTTTAATAAGTCACAGCTGCAAAATACTAACGCGAATTCTTTACAGACGAATGGAAAAACAGCTAGAAGGCGACCTGGGGGAGGTTCAGTTTGGATTCCGTAGAAATGTTGGAACACGTGAGAGAATACTGACCTTAAGACTTATCTTAGAAGAAAGATTAAGGAAAGGCAATCCTACGTTACTAGCATTTGTAGACTTAGAGAAAGCTTTTGACAACGTTGACTGGAATATTCTTTTTCAAATTCTAAAGGTGTCAGGAGTAATATACAGGGAGCGAAAAGCTATTTACAGTTTGTACAGAAACCAGATGGCAGTTATAAGAGTCGAGGGGCATGAAATGGAATCAGTGGTTGGGAAAGAAGTGAGACAGGGTTTTAGCCTCTCCCCGATGTTATTCAATCTGTATATTAAGCAAGCAGTAAAGGAAACAAAAGAGAAATTCGGAGTAGGTATTAAAATCCATGGAAAAGAAATTAAAACTTTGAGGTTCGCCGATGACATTGTAATTCTCTCAGAGACAGCAAAGGACTTGGAAGAGCAGTTGAACAGAATGGACAGTGTCTTGAAAGGAGGATATAAGATGAACGTCAACAAAAGCAAATCGAGGATACTGGAATGTAGTCGAATCAAGTCGGGTGATGCTGAGGGAATTAGCTTAAGAAATGAGACACTTAAAGTAGTAAAGGAGTTTTGCTATTTGGGGAGCAAAATAACTGATGATGGTCGAAGTAGAGAGGATATGAAATGTAGACTGGCAATGGCAAGGAAAGCGTCTCTGAAGAAGAGAAATTTGTTAACATCGAGTATAGATTTAAGTGTCAGGAAGTCGTTTCTGAAAGTATTTGTATGGAGTGTAGCCATGTATGGAAGTGAAAGATGGACGCTAAATAGTTTGGACAAGACGAGAATAGAAGCTTTCGAAATGTGGTGCTACAGAAAAATGCTGAAGATTAGATGGGTAGATCACATAACTAATGATGAGGTATTGAATAGGATTGGGGAAAAGAGGAGTTTGTGGCGCAACTTTACAAGAAGAAGGGACCGGTTTATAGGATATGTTATGAGTCATCAAGGCATCACAAATTTAGCATTGGAAGGCAGCGTGGGGGGTACAAATCACAGATGGAGACCAAGAGATGAATACACTAAGCAGATTCAGAAGGATGTAGGTTGCAGTACGTACTGGGAGGTGAAGAAGCTTGCAGAGGATAGAGTAGAATGGAGAGTTGCATCAACCCAGTCTCAGGACTGAAGACCACAACAACAACAACATGAGGAGGAAGATTTGTATGATGTGGTAGAAGACGAAACAGGAGCCGAGTCAGAAGAGATAGGAGATCCAGTATTAGAATCAGAGATTTGGAAAACTTAACATCCCATGTGGCAGAAGTGATAGATACCATCCCATCAGAATATTTCTAAAATCGTTGTGGGAAGTGGCAACAGTATGACTATCCAGTTTTGTGTCTTTCCGAAAAAAGTCATCTAGACAATTCCGAAGACTGCAAGAGCTGACAAGAGCGATGAGTATTGCACTATCAGCTTAAGAGGTCATGCATCCAAGTTGCTGACAACAATAATACAGTGAATAATATTGAGGAGGGGTTACAAGATGATCAGTTTGGCTTCCGTGAAGGTAAAGGCAACAGAGAGGCAATTCTGAGGCTGCAGTTGATAGCAGAAGGAAGACTATAGAAAAATCAAGACACGTTCATAGGATTTGTCGATCTGGAAAAAGCGTCCAACAATGTAAAATGGTGCAAGATGTTAGCAATTTTGAGGAATATAGGGGTAGGATATAGGGAAGAAAGGGGAAAAGTACAAAAGGGAATAATAATGGTCGACGACTAAAAACGAAGTGCACCTCACCTTTTACTGTTTGTATTCTATGAAAGGCGGACGCGGACTCGCTGCGTTCCGCAACTGCATTTTGTATTTTATGTGAAAATATTGAGTGAATATGCTAATTGTTATTTTTTCCAATCAGAAAACAAGTAGTTTCTTGTAACTGATTACGAACAGACAGCATCAAGAAGTCATTTTGACTGTTACGTATAAAGTATTTAACCACAATGGTCATCTATTGTAATTTAATATGAAAAGGTACGTAGCATTAAAAAAACGAGTGTTAAAGATAAGTGTGCTAATTTTAGTAAATTAACCTTGATAATTTCCATCTCCTTATTTACCTGAAGGATAATTATTTTGTGTTACTTCATCACCAGAAATTACGATCCCGCTGATGGGCCGAACGCGGCATGAGGCAGAAGGAACATTATCGTTTTACTATTATTTCTGAACCTACTTTTTTGTGTAGTGTTGCATTTCCTTTAAAGTATATAAATCTTTTGGTCCCTTAGTGTTGATCCGGGTATGACTACATCGCGACTATAAATATGCACAGAAATGATAATGTTTCTTCCGAACGATCTCAAATATATATATCAATATCCTGCTCTTATTCAGGTATTTAATGCTCAACGTATGTTATTATAATAGTGTAATCTATCCCTGATTCTGCTGCCAAGTGGCCCACCAAAATATTCACTTTTTGGACATTAAAAAAAGTAACAATTCTTTTTATTTTCGTCCCCCAAGAGCAACGCTTAAATACCCTGTTGGGTAATGTCCAAAGCCAAATCAGCAGTCAGATCACGACCATGAGGCTAGAAATTGACACACAAGTAGAGTCAAAAATAGAGGATATTTCAAAACGGTTAGATGAAAAAATCGAGGCTGCCAAGGCAGAGATAAATTCAAAAGTGATGGAATATCAAAAACAAGCTGCGACCTTAAAAGGAGATTATACTGCAATCTCTGATGAGGTCAAAGAAGGTAAAACCGTAGTAGACACGATCGAGAATGTTGTTGATGATCTTTCCAAACAAATTGAGACTCTTAATGCAGAGGATCAAATAAAGAATACTGTTAAGGCACATGCTGAAGCATTGTCCGACCACTACCAAGAGTGGATTAAAAACAAAGACGGATTCATAGAAAACAAGGTCAAGAACGAACTCAGGGAAACTGCCAAAAATGTAACCTTTGAAATATTGGCAGCCCCTGGAAAAACAGGAGACACGGTCATGTCAGAATTAGGCCAGATAAGACGAACGTTAGTTCAAGATTTACCTGAATGGCGTCAACAGATAGTTGATGAAGTTCGTACACTAAAATGTCAAGTTGAAAATTCCCCACCTCCCGTGTCAGGAGAGTGGAATAATTCACCACGATGTAATGAACAACAGCAGGTATATTATCATTCACCATTTGATAACGCTCAAACTCATAGTTCTATAGAAGCACAATTTAACCAGAGTACCAGCCCACCCACTTTTGTCAGTTTGATGCAGGAAGAAAGCGTGATCAAACATCGTATTTTTCCGACCTTTCACCCACAGGAAAGAGAAATTCATCCTATAGTGTTCCTCCGAAATTTTTCAGGAATTTTCCCGAATAGCTGGAGTGACCGCCTGCGAATTCAATTAGTTATTGGGTTTATCGTAGGCGATGGTCCTTATGGGGAACCGAAATGGTCGACTCTTGTAAAAGTTATAAAGAGTTTGAACTGATGTTTTTAGCTAAATTCTGGAGTTCTGGTGTGCAGCAGCGCCTGAGAAAAGAGGTTTACAACGCCGAAGTGTTTAACAGTAAGCCCGGTAGTTTGAGAAGATATTTTGAAAAGTATTTAGCGAAAATCAAGTTCTGGGATTCGCCGATCACCGCCAAAGACGTTATTATGATTCTAAAAACTAAGCTACCGATTGCGATCAGAGAAAAGTTAGTAAACGTGTCTGAGGACGATACGGACACCTTCCCATCTGCGTTAGACTCATTAGATCTGATTTACGAGGACGCTAGAGTTGATGTTGGCAACACCCACTTCAGTGCAGGCGGCCAGCACAGTACAGAATACGCAGGCAACAATGGTGGCCGAGCGAAAGCGTGTCACAGCGACGGCCAGTACCAACCCCACAACGGTTTCAAAAATAAACACACTACGGACTCCAACAGTAAATACAAAAATAAGTACAATAACGGCCAGAGATAAAATCCAATATATAATTCGTCACCACCTCAGTACAGAAATGCACTTTATAATACACAGCCCCAGCAATGTGGAAACACGCAACCGACTAACGGTAATTACCAAAACGATCAGTCTTACGATTCAAATCGTCAGTGGAAAGGAAATAAATGGCATAATCAAGGTGGAGACCAACGTACACCTTTCAGTAACGGTTACAATCAACACAAGCCACAGCAAAATACCTTTCAGCCACAAAATATACACTTCACGCAACAAGAGAACGGACCTTCGGGAAGTCTGAAGCCTAAACGCCCGCATAATACGCAAATTTATTATGCGCAAGCGAATACACCAGGACAACAAGATCCATTTACAACCGAGTTCGTACCACAAAACCAACACCAGTTCCAGACGGAAGAAACTTTAAGAAATATAAATAAGCAGGAAAGTAAGTGTCGAGCGGAAAATTAAAAGCAGCACCTTTGAGCCTCCTAGAGGATGCTGCAGGTTTGAATGGGGGCACCCTGTCCCTTAGTCCACACGAAATTAAAGCAATTAGGTATGACAAAGAGACAAACTTACGGGATGATCTAGTAGCAGACACTGAGACGAAAGACAATGATGACGTATGGGACGAACAAGTTCAAGCTTCCATAAGAGAATCAACTGCCAACATACTAGTAACAGTCATTGTAGATACAGGAGCTAATATAAATGTCTTATCCTTATGTTTACTTAAGCAAATATCCTCTGTATGCAAAGTTTTATCACTTCCAATTCAAGGTTGCACCGTTTCGGGAGCAATTGGGGTCCACTAACACAACATGTAAATCTTCAGACTCAGCTTCAAATCCAGATAGAGTCTATTTCAGTAACGTGCATTTTTCTTATTGTTAAAAACCTATCAGTGCCATGTATCCTAAGTATGGAATTCTTGAGGGAGACGAAAGCTAAAATTGACATCGAGTGTGGAATCTGTACTCTAGTAGCGAGCCAGCAACAAGTAACTGTAAATTTGTTATGAAGTAAGGTGAAGACAAACTTTGGGGTGCTTCAAACAGTAGTACGGCCATGGACTACAAGACAACAGTACAATCAGACAGAAGACATGACATCTTGAAAGTGTTAATGACGATGATTATAAAGACCTAACTCCCGGTCAGAATGAATTATACGGTAAAGCTAGTGAGTCCACTGAATTATCCGAACAACAGAAGTATGAGCTTTACAGTTTGTTAACAGATAACGTTAAAATATTTTCTAAGAAATCTGGACTAATAAAAGGCTTTGAATATCGAATGGATGTCCTGCCCCATTCAACCTACTGTAGAACAAGCTATTCCATTCCATATGCGAGACGCGAAGCTGTCAAGTGCGAGATCAGGAAAATGTTACGCTGGAATGTGATAGAAGTATCTCATTTACCTTATTCGAGTCGTTTATTGTCTGTACTAAAATCAGATGGTAGCGTAAGGCTAGTCCTAGATGCAAGATTAATCAATAAAATTATAGTACCCATAAGAACGAGACCAGAGGCTCTTGAAGAGCATCTGCAGAAGTTTCATGGAGTTAAGTATTTGAGCACCCTTGATTTGAAAAGCAGTTACTGGCAAGTAAAACTTGCACAGGAGTCTAGGAAGTACACTGCGTTTATATTTGCAGGTAGATCTTACCATTTCAAAGTTGTGCTGTTTGGACTAAATGTGAGTTCCGGAATTTTTATTTCTGCCCTTGACTATGTACTAGGTCCTGAACTTTTAGATGAGGTAACAGTCTATGTGGATGACGTTCTTGTAGCATCGAAAAATTGGGAAGATCATGTGGCCCTTCTGCAAAAGGTATTTCAACGATTCAGAGAGTATGGTGTTACAGCAAATCTTAAGAAATCCAAGTTTGGAAAGAATGAAATTAAATTTTTAGGACACATCATCACCCCTGACGGAATTAAACCTGACCGGGAAAAACTGTCTGCTATACAAAACTTTCCAACCCCTGTTACAAAAAGGCAACTGAAAGGATTTGTCGGTCTTACGTCATTTTTCAGACGTTTTGTTCCCAATCAGGTATTGAACAACCCCGCTCTTCACAACCTTTTAAAAAAGAATTCACATTGGAATTGGACGCCGGAATGCCAAGACGGATTTCAGAAAATTAGAGACAGTCTGGTTAACAGTAACATTCTCCATCATTCTCAGATGGATAATGAATTTTGTATTAGTGCAGACGCTTCCTTTGTGGGTATCGGCGCTTGTCTTTTCCAGATTCAATTAGTAAATGGACACGAGCAAATCCTAGTGATCAGCTTTGCGAGTCGAATGTTATCTGAGTGTGAACAGTCTTATTCAGTTACGGAGTTGGAGGCACTCTCCGTAGTATGGGCTTTTAGGCGATTTAACTATTATATCTATGGAAGAAAAATTAAAGTCTATTCAGACCATCAAGCCTTCTCATTCCTCCTCACATGCAAGTTGCAACATCCCCGTCTTACTCGATGGTGCTTATTCCTGCAGGAATATGACTTTGACATTATATATATATAAAAGGTAAAGATAACGTTATAGCAGACGCACTTTCTCGCTCACCTGAGGGCTTACCAGAAACCAGCGAACTGGTGGAACAAATGTCTAATTATAAAGTTTTGTTAATGAAAGATCCAATTCTCAGAAAGTATTTCCTTCAGTTATGTAGGCAGATTCAGATTCTTCAAAATACAGATCCAAAATGGAAAAAGGTTAGACAAATTCTTCACGAAAATCCAGCCCACAAGTTGTCCAAGTTTTATAAAGTTCATAACCAAGTGCTATTTCATAAGACGTCTGAGTCATCTGAGAGGTGGTGTGTTTGCATCCCTCGAAATTTCATTGAACATCTTCTGTGGTGCACTCACATTTCATGGGGTCACTACGGACCAGAAAAATGTAAAACGAAAATCTCGACTTACTGTTATGTTCCGAATCTACATCAGAGAATCAATAAATTATTGAGAAACTGTGTCATCTGTCAAAAGGCAAAATCCTTAAACATTTCCACTTCAATCCCACTAAATCCAATAATTGCTGAAAGGCCAAACCAGCTTCTTAGTATTGATTTGGAAGGTCCACTACCCACCGGTAGGGGAGGCGCTAAATACTTAGTAGCAATCCTGGACAATTTTTCTAAGCACATAAGACTGTACGCAGTGAAATCTTCTTGTGCAAATCCGATAATTCGTCGCATTGAAAATGATTATTTCTTACGATTCGGGGTTCCAGAATCAATCTTGTCCGATAATGCTTCAAATTTCACATCACGCCCGTGGCGTGCATTTCTTGCTCGCCATGGAATAAAAAAAAATTTGATATCCTTGTTTTGACCGCAATCGAATCCGACAGAAAGAATCTTCAAAGAATTTAACAGATTTATAAGGACGTACATACCGAAGTGGGTAGACTTCGTAACACCTTTCGAACAGATTGTAAACCATCTTCATGATCTGTCGACCGGATTCACGCCACATGAGTTAATGTCAAGATCAAAAGAAAGGAATGAATGGATAGACCCCCATCCAAAGTTACAAGACAACGAATTGGACCTAGACGCAAAAATCAGGCAAGCTCTCATATCATTGACAACGTATGCTAACCTCCGAAAAAAGGCATTTGATAAGAAGGTAAACAGAGTTATAGATTTCAAAGAAGGAGGAAAGGTATTAGTCAGGAGTCACTCTAAACCATCCCGTTGTTAAAGAAGAATCGTAAGTGGCAACACATTTATGAAGGTCCCTTTGTGATAATGAGGAAACCACACATTGGTAGCTATTTGTTATCTGATCCTGCCACGAATAAAATCAAAGGATTGTTCCACCATCATGATTTAAGAAAATTTTATAACGCCAGGAATTAATTTAAGCTGTAAGAAAATTCTAAGGTACTGGAGATCAGGATTAACCAATGAGTGACAAGAACTGAACTGAACCGACTATGGACGTTAACTGGAGCTAAAAGGAAACCTTATGTATTAAAACAACGCGTCTGGAAAATAAAATACAGAATAAGTTGTAGACAAGTATTTACATGAATAATCATTATGTAAACAGGAGGACATATCCTAGAGGCGGTTTTCAATTTTAGTTATAAGTTAATATGTAAGAAAAATGATATACTCTAGAGGTATTAATTAGCCCCGAGGTACTAAAATGAGGAAAGAGGAAGGAGCGAATAATGCACTTCTCTCGCTAAATAGTAATTTGAGAATGAGCAGGAAGGAGCGAATAATGCACTTCTTTCGCTAAGTAGTAATATGAAAATGATGATTATATGTGCCTAGTATTAGTAAGTGAAATTTAATCGAGGACAAATTAATGACCTGTTTTAAAAAGGAAATACTTAACGTCCAGACAAAAGAGGAAAGTAGTGTGAGAAGATTCGATTCCATGAGGTTATCCCCTATTTTCAAATGTGACGTAAATAAGGCACCATCTGTTAGCGCAAAACAGTCGGTAGATTTAACTTGTAAATTCCAGCACAGTGCTGTGCCAGCGATAAAATAACATCTCTTTGAAGTAAACAGATACCTAGGATTAAGCATGAACAGATTGATAACGCAGTGCAATTGTTCTAAAAAGACCTGACGTTAACCTTAAGTGAAAGCGTGACGGAATAAAAAGAAAGTTTATTATATAACGCAAAGTAAGATGAGTCCAGACTATAAACAAGCTGAGTAAAAGAACATAGGAGTAACATGGTTTATTATGGCAACTTCACGTTACTATTGAGCGTTAGCGATACTGCAAATTCACAAGCTAGCAGAAAATAGAATAAGAATCTCGCCCAAGCTTCACAGGTCGCCACAGCAGCAAAAAACAACTAGTGAGAGGCTTATATATACAAATGATAATTAATACCCAAATGCGTAATGCATAAACTTGACTTAGTCTAAGAAACGAACAAAGAGTAGTAAGAAAGCTGTAGCAAGATACATATTAGATATACATGCCTGAAGTGATAGATTTTATTTTAATTGCGTACTGCAATATTTATTGTTTTCTCTGTGATTATGTGATTATTGAACCCCTTTCCTAAGTGCAAATCCTTTAAGATCCTTGATCCCATCCACTCCCCAGGATCAACTTGTAAAGATGCACGTGTGCTTGGGAAGTGAGGCACTACGTATAAAAATGAGTAGGTTCGCGACGCGCATATTGCTTTTGTAATTCGCGATGTAAATTAAATTTTCGACCTGGTTGAGGAGTAATTTAAATTCTATCGACGATCCGCGAGTAAGCCCGCTTTTCCCACTTTTCTTTTTCGACTGTTTGTATTTCTACACGAAATCCAGAGGCGGAATTGCTATATTCAAATCTGTCCTCGAACTATCTTTAAAGACAAGCACATACGAGAGAAACATTGACATAAATGAAGCTCTCCTCACAAGTCACTAAATAAGATGATCATTAAAGAAAATGTGTTGAGCCTACAAAGTGAATAAGCAAGCGTGATAAAGATTACTATGAATAAAATTAATTTGTAAAGGAGATTGCAATGAATTTGGTCAAAGAAAAAGGACTTATAATAGCTTACCTGTGACAGTAGGCATAAATAGTAATAAAAAGACTAATTAAGAAACAATTGTTCTGATTCAAAGTGATCAATTAGATTATTTCTCGATTTAAATGAACTCTTGTAAATATTAGTATGTAAATCAATTTGTAAACACCGTGTGATGTTATGAAGCGAGAATTTCTTTTAATACACCGTTCACGCAGACGCTCACCACAGTGCAAGTGAAGTTTTAAAGTTCGACAATTTTCAGTGGCAGTATTCTACTGCACCATATGTGTAAAAAAAATTCGTTGATGTGTGCAGAGTGTATTAATCAGTGTCATTCCACACATGCAGTTGCAGCGGTAGCTACCACTTACCTGTGAATACGTAATTGGATAGTGGACAGGGCACAAAGCCACGATCCGCTGAACAAAAGCGACGCACGGCATCTCAAACGCGAAATCAACGCTCTGCAAGAAAGCTCCGGTCACGTGCGCGCGCACAGACTGAATTTCAAGATTGCTCGCAGCAGAGGAGGCGGACCGCCACCATGTGACGAAATAATGTAAACGCTCAACCGCCAACAGCAGTTGCTGTGCGCTATATTCTGTAGCAGAAACATTCACATCCAGTACTGCAAACATTTTTGTATGTATCATAAACCTTCTGAGAGACTCTAAGATAGAGAAGTTAGCGTAATTAGTATAATGACTGATTGTACACAGAGATAAGTCACAAGTTCACCTCTGAACACTGTTGAAATGTAAACTTTAACAAGAGTCACGATACGAATGAAAATAAGCACACAAAAATACGTCGAAGGATCCGATCCTTCCTATATCCCATCCCATATGTATATAAAATTAGTTTTGTAAGCTATTCTAACATACTTTTTCTGTTTCATATGTGAAATAATTCGGAGACCCACACTCGAGCCCTGAAAGTGAAAGATATGGACTTCCTTGTCGAAGCGATCACCAGTGGTAGCTCTACAATCCAAGTCTACCATAAATAGTGTTTGTGCGACGAAAATAGATGTATAATTAAGTTCGACAACGGACAAGCCAATCAATTGGCAAAACGATGACAGTATAATGAATACAGCCAAAACAGAAAGTTGTGTACGAGTTGTGATAGTCAAATTACTTTTGCAACAATGAAAAATGAAGTGCGATTCTATTTTCTTATAAGTTTTGTAAATATGTGTACTTACAGCCTTAATTTTAAGAATCATCAAGAAAGACTGAACCCATGCAAACACTGATAGAAACACAGAACAAATTCACAATGATCCACCGTCAGTAATTACAAATTGAAACGTTAATTCTTTTATTATGGAATTAATGTGAAATGAAACTTTTAATAACCTGTATGTTACACCTGAAAATTACAAATATTCCAACGGGCATGAGGATGAAAGTAATATCTTCGATATTCCTTCCCACATCATGGGAGGCAGTGTAATATTAGTCATTTTCGCCTCACAAACATTAATATACGCTCAATAGTAAATGCCTGATGGCCTAAAGTTGTCGAACAATCGTAAAGTAAAAGAAATGAACCATCGCATAGCAGCGACAGAGTCTATTATTCTTTATCTTTGCCGTTCTTGCGCGGTGCCTGTAAATCTCTATGTACATGCATCGATTAATGGTATAAAAAAGAATTCTGTTGTTTCAAGACAAATGAGGCTTTTGGCGCCTCACCTTTTACTGTTTGTATCCTATGAAAGGCGGACGCGGACTCGCTGCGTTCCGCAACCGCATTTTATATTTTATGTGAAAATATTGAGTGAATATGCTAATTGTTATTTTTCCCAATCAGAAAACAAGTAGTTTCTTGTATCTGATTACGAACAGACAGCATCAAGAGGACATTTTGACTGTTATGTATAAAGTATTTAACCGCAATGGTCATCTATTGTAATTTAATATGAAATGGTACGTAGCATTAAAAAAAAACGAGTGTTAAAGATAAGTGTGCTAATTTTAGTAAATTAACCTTGATAATTTCCATCTCCTTATTTACCTGAAGGATGATTATTTTGTGTTACTTCATCACCAGAAATTACGATCACGCTGATGGGCCGAACGCAGCATGAGGCAGAAGGAACATTATCGTTTTCCCATTATTTCTGAACCAACTTTTTTGTGTAGTGTTGCATTTCTTTTAAAGTATATAAATCTTCTGGTCCCTTAGTGTTGATCCGGGTATGACTACATCGCGACTATAAAAATGCACAGAAATGATAATGTTTCTTCCGGACGATCTCAAATATATATATCAATATGCTGCTCTTATTCAGGTATTTAGTGCTCAACGAATGTTATTATAATAGTGTAATCAATCCCTGATTCTGTTGCCAAGTGGCTCACCAAAATATTCACTTTTTCGACATTAAAAAAAAGTAACAATGCTTTTTATTTTCGTTCCCCAAGAGCAACGCTACAAGTCGCGACGTGGAAAGTCAGAAGCTTGAACGTGGTAGGGAAGCTAGAAAATGTGAAAAGGGAAATGCAAAGGCTCAATCTAGATATAATGGGGCTCAGTGAAGTGAAATTGGTAGGAGACTAGGGTTTCTGGTCAGATGAGTAAAGGGTAATATCAACAGCATAAGAAAATGGTACGACGAGAGTAGGATTAGTTATGAATGGGACTGAAGGGCAGAGAGTGTGTTACTGTGAACAGTTAAGTGTTAGAGTGGTCCTCATCAGAATCCACAGCAAACCAACACAGACAACGACACTTCATTTATGCATGCAGACGTCGCAAATCGAAGAGAAGGAGATAGAGAAAGTATGTGAGGATAATGAAGGGGTAGTTCAGTACGAAAATCGCGATGGAAATCCAAACGTCACGGGTGATTGGAATGTGGTTGTTGGAGAAGGAGTAAAATAAAGGGTTACGGGAGGATATGGACTTGGTATTCAGAATGTGACAGGAGAAAGATTGAGTTCTGGGAAAGCTTTCTGCTTGTACTAGCGAAAACGCTGTTCTAGGATCACAAGAGGAGGAGCTATACTTGGAAGTGGCAGGGACATAAGGGAAGATTTCAGCTAAGTTACATCATGGTAACGCAGAGATTCTGAAATAAGATATTGGGTTGTACGGAGTACCCAGGAGCAGAAATAGACTCCGATCAAATTCAAGAGTGGTGAAGAGTAGACTGAATTTTAGATTAGTCAGAAAGAACCAGTACGCAAAGAAGAGGGATGCAGAAGTGCTAACGAATGGCGAGAAACGCTTGAAGTTCTCAAAGACGATAGATACAGCACTAAAGAATAGTTCAGTGGGCTGTATAGTAGAAGAGGGAGAGACGTCTCTAAAAAGTGCAATCACAAAAGTTGGAAAGGAAAACATACGTGCAAGGAAAGTAACTGCGAAGAAACCATGCATAACATAAGAAATAAGCTGATGGATGAAAGAAGGAAGTAGAAAAATGGTCAGAGAGATTGAGAAATACGGAAGTACAAGTCGCTGAGGAATGAAATAAATGAACAGGAAGTGCAGGGAAGCTAAGGCGATGCAGCTGCACGAAACAAGTGAAGAAATCAAAAATGAAATTATTGTCAGAAGAACTGACTCAGCATGTAGGAAATTCAAAGCAACTTTCGGTGAAATAAAAAGTAAGAATGCTAACATCAAGAATATGTGGGAAAACCATGCTTAAAATCAGAGGAGAGAGCGGATAGTTCGAAAGAATACATTGAAGGCCTGTATGAGGGGGAGGAGTTGCTTGATGACGTGATAGAAGAAGAAACAGGAATCTATATAGAAGAAATAGGAGATCGAAGTTCAAAGAAGCTCTGAGAGACTTAAAATCAAATAAGGCAGAAGGGGTAGAAAACATTCCATCAGATAAGTACAGTGATAACAAAACGACTATTCACGTTGGAGTGTAGAACGTATGTGTCTGGCGATCTACCATTAAAATCTCGGAAAAATATCATCTGCACAATCCCGAAGACTGCGAGAGCCTGCGAAAATTGCCCAGTCAGCTTAACAGCTCATATATCCGAGTAGCAGACGAAAATATTATACCGAAAAATGAAAAACAAATAGAGATGTGATACACGACGATCACTTTCGCTTTAGGGCACTTTTGACGATGCAGTTGACACTGGAAGTAAGACTAAAGAAAGCTCAGGACACTTTCATAGGATTTGTCCACCTGGAAAAAGTGTTCGCAATGTCAAATCGTGCAAAATATTGGACATTCTGAGCTAAAAAGAGGGTCAGCTATAGGAAAAGACGGGAAATATATAATACGTACAGCAACGAAGAGGGAATAATAAGCGTGGAAGACTCGAATTAAAAAAGAGTGTAAGACAGGTATGTAGTCTCTGCCCCTACTGTTCAATTTATACATCTAAGAAGCAGTGACGGAAATAAGAGAAAGGCCTAAGAATGGAATTGAAATTTAAGGAGAAAGGATATCAATGATAAGATTCGCTGATGACATTTCTATCCTCAGTGAATGAGCCGTGTGCAGCTCGCGTTCATGCCGTTTGCTCTTTGGCATTTTGTCACATCAAGTGGCGTCTTGTTTATTCATTACTTACTGGCGTAATGATTTAGCTGGCTTGCCTTCTTGAGTGGCAGAAGCAGCGCTTATCGATACCAGTACTGTCATACTATTTGTGGTGTGACCGGTAATATTTCTGGAGGGTGGTGGTGTGTGTGTTGTTGCGGCGACATGTAGTAAGCGTTGCTTCCGCAGTGGAGAATAGGAAAACAGAGGCAGCTGGCGATCGTGGCATTGCGAAGTAGGCGCGGCACAGATAGCCTTGCTGACAGTTGCAGTCTACCAAACGGCTGACGCAAGGACGCACGCAGACCGAGCGCCGAGCGAAGCCTGGAGAGTGCTGAGTAAGGGAAGTGAGGCCAGCACGCTAAGTTACACTGCAATACACTGCAATACACTACAAGAAGCTGCCACTGAGGGTAAAAAACGTCCTCCTGCCGGATATAAATAGTGGAGCGCAGGCAGCAGCGGACAGAAGTCATTAGGAAGCAGTTCGGATCTGAGGACGGACGTGATCCGTGTCCGAACGTTCAATCTTCGTACGTGACGATTCCGGAAGTCTGTTCCAGCTCTCAGGAGTCATCCGTTCGTCGCCAGATGTCAATTTCAGCTCTGGAGGTCGACCCGAGTCCGGTCGGCACCATGGCTGACTAACTGCAGCGAGATCTTTCAGCAGGACCAGCCGCAGCGCGGTCTTGGTCACAGGCGCTGTCGGGGACTGACGCCTGGACTTCACGGCAACCCAGCCCACGGCGCGTGGTCCGTCCATGACGGGAACTCGCGGACATCTCGGCTGTCGGCTTCCCAGCCGCCGGTGCAGCAGGCGGCGGCAGCTGACCTCACGGCGACGCGGCTCCGTGGGGGGGGGCATACTGGGCTGCCGAGGGCAACGAGTTCATCTCAGCCGCAGGGCATCCTGACTGCGGAAGGATCCGCAGGGCTGGGCAGCGACGACGAGGGAGAAATTGTAAAACTCCACGCCATCTCAGTCTTTGGCGCAGCCTCTGTGTCTGCCGATAACAAGTACCTCAGAAGTCGTAACAAGTAGCAACCGACATTAACAAGTACTACAGAAGTCGTAACAAGTGGCCATCTGACATAACAGTGTAGTGGTCAGTCGGTGGGGATGGAGCAGAGAGGAAGTCTCCGCAGCGCGAGACCAAGCCAACTGCTGGTGGTGTGCACGTGGTGTCGGATCGTGAGGTGCTAGCTGCGAGAGCGACGAAGTTCGTTGCCCACCGAGTTGAGTGATCAGTTAACCTGTCATCAAACCACAACTATTGTGACATCTCTTCGTTCATTTGCAGGTTGTTGCTCTGTGGGCCGTTCGGGCTAGAAGCAGCGTATGGTGCTTTGGAGTTGGCGAAATCTTGCAGCTGTCTTCCTGTATTGTGATTAATTATTAAATTGACTGTTTCTTGCCAGTGAAGCGCACCAGCGGTATTTTCTGCCCTGTGGCCGTTAACACACAGGTTGCCTGCCCTGGTCGTTAGCGTAGTTTTCCAGCAGTGTGCCTTTCCTCGTCTTGTTGAGGCTGTTCGGCACTCCGTGTAGTTCGACAGCCTTTTAAGTTGTTTGGTTCACATTTGCTTAGATTGGTTATTGCTCCCTTGGTTGCTTTTAAATGCCAATTTCTAAAGACGTATCCTCGTCCTCGGCTGATATTTTCCATCGTTGTGCCGTTGGTCAAACGGAAGGAAATTGGTTAAATTGTTGGTCGGTCCTTGGGCCGTCCCTAGTTTGGGTTGCCACCCGATTATTTAACTTCAACTCTCGGCTGCCTGTCTCACCTCACCTTACGTTTGAGGTACCTTCTCAGGTCGCACTTCTGAGCACCAACTGTTCTGTTTGTTTCAGATTGTGATTTTCAATTTAGTTTGAAGTATAGTGCGATTCCTTCGTCTGTGTATTAATTCAATTATTTTTAAATTTTACATAAACGTCTTCAGCCGTGTTAGATTAAAATTTTGAAAAATTTTTTTTCTTAAAATTGGTCTATCTGAAATTGTTTATAATCCAGACCCTAAGCCATTTGCTGCTCAATGTGTTATGTGTGACCTTCAGCCGAGGATTTACGTGATCCTCTTTTAATAAGGCCTTCAGCCATGTGTATTCTTTAAAGGAAAATTTTTTATAAGAAGGAAGGGGTTTATTTTAAATTGTTTGTCTGACTTGTTGTTCAGGCCTTCAGACGTTGTTTCAAATTTGTTTGTGGTCTTCAGCCGTGCAATAAGTTAATATTTCTTTAATTAGACTTTCAGCCATTCTCTTGTAAGTTTAAAAAGAAATTTCCTGGATAGAAAAATTTTTTATTAATGGGTTTTAATTATCTACATCTACATCTACATACATTCTCCGCAATCCACCATACGGTGCGTGGTGGAGGGTACCTCGTAAAACAACTAGCATCTTCTCTCCCTGTTCCACTCCCAAACAGAACGAGGGAAAAATGACTGCCTATGTGCCTCTGTACGATCCCTGATCTCTCTTATCTATGTAGTCTTCCGGCGAAATATAAGTTGGCGGCAGTAAAATTGTACTGCAGTCAGCGTCAAATGCTGGTTCTCTAAATTCCCTCCAGAGACTCCCACCCGAGTTCCTGAAGCATTTCCGTAATATCTACATCTACATCTACATCCATACTGCGCAAGCCACCTGACGGTGTGTGGCGGAGGGTGCCCTGAGTACCGCTATAGGTTCTCCCTTCTATTCCAATCTCGTATTGTTCGTGGAAAGGATTGTCGGTACGCTTCTGTGTGGGCTCTAATCTCCCTGATTTTATCCTCATGGTCTCTTCGCGAGATATACGTAGGAGGGAGCAATATACTGCTTGACTCTTCGGTGAAGGTATGTTCTCCAAACTTTAACAAAAGCCCGTACCGAGCTACTGAGCGTCTCTCCTGCAGAGTCTTCCACTGGAGTTTATCTATCATCTCCGTAACGCTTTCGCGATTACTAAATGATCCTGTAACGAAGGGAGCTGCTCTCCGTTGGATCTTCTCTATCTCTTATATCAACTCTATCTGGTACGGAACAAGCGTACTGTAACCTACTTCCTTTGTTTTCGGATTGCATTTCCTTAGGATTCTTCCAATGAATCTCCGTCTGGCATATGCTTTACCGACGATCAACTTTATATGATCATTCCATTTTAAATCACTCCTAATGCGTACTCCCAAATAATTTATGGAATTAACTGCTTCCAGTTGCTGAGCTGCTATTTTGTAGCTAAATGATAAGGGATCTATATTTCTATGTATTCGCAGCACATTACACTTGTCTACATTGAGATTCAATTGCCATTCCGTGCACCATGCGTCAATTCGCTGCAGATCCTCCTGCATTTCAGCACAATTTTCCATTGTTACCACCTCTCGATACACCACAGCATCATCTGCAAAATGCCTCAGTGAACTTCCGATGTCATCCACAAGGTCATTTATGTATATTGTGAATAGCAACGGTCCTATGATACTCCCCTAGGGCACACCTGAAATCACTCTTACTTCGGAAGACTTCTCTCCATTGAGAATGCTGCGTCCTGTTATCTAGGAACTCTTCAATCCAATCACACAGTTGGTCTCATAGTCCATATTCTCTTACTTTGTTCATTAAACGACTGTGGGGACTGTATCGAACGCCTTGCGGAAGTCAAGAAACACGGCATCTACCTGTGAACCCGTGTCTATGGCCCTCTGAGTCTCGTGGACGAATAGCACGAGCTGGGTTTCATACGACCGTCTTTTCCGAAACCCATGCTGATTCCTACAGAGTATATTTCTAGTCTCCAGAAAAGCCATTATACTCGAACATAATACGTGTTCCAAAATTCCACAACTGATCGACGTTAGAGATATACACTCCTGGAAATTGAAATAAGAACACCGTGAATTCATTGTCCCAGGAAGGGGAAACTTTATTGACACATTCCTGGGGTCAGATACATCACATGATCACACTGACAGAACCACAGGCACATAGACACAGGCAACAGAGCATGCACAATGTCGGCACTAGTACAGTGTATATCCACCTTTCGCAGCAATGCAGGCTGCTATTCTCCCATGTAGACGATCGTAGAGATGCTGGATGTAGTCCTGTGGAACGGCTTGCCATGCCATTTCCACCTGGCGCCTCAGTTGGACCAGCGTTCGTGCTGGACGTGCAGACCGCGTGAGACGACGCTTCATCCAGTCCCAAACATGCTCAATGGGGGATAGATCCGGAGATCTTGCTGGCCAGGGTAGTTGAGTTACACCTTCTAGAGCACGTTGGGTGGCACGGGATACATGCGGACGTGCATTGTCCTGTTGGAACAGCAAGTTCCCTTGTCGGTCTAGGAATGGTAGAACGATGGGTTCGATGACGGTTTGGATCTACCGTGCACTATTCAGTGTCCCCTCGACGATCACCAGTGGTGTACGGCCAGTGTAGGAGATCGCTCCTCACACCATGATGCCGGGTGTTGGCCCTGTGTGCCTCGGTCGTATGCAGTCCTGATTGTGGCGCTCACCTGCACGGCGCCAAACACGCATACGACCATCATTGGCACCAAGGCAGAAGCGACTCTCATCGCTGAAGACGACACGTCTCCATTCGTCCCTCCATTCACGCCTGTCGCGACACCACTGGAGGCGGGCTGCACGATGTTGGGGCGTGAGCGGAAGACGGCCTAACGGTGTGCGGGACCGTAGCCCAGCTTCATGGAGACGGTTGCGAATGGTCCTCGCCGATACCCCAGGAGCAACAGTGTCCCTAATTTGCTGGGAAGTGGCGGTGCGGTCCCCTACGGCACTGCGTAGGATCCTACGGTCTTGGCGTGCATCCGTGCGTCGCTGCGGTCCGGTCCCAGGTCGACGGGCACGTGCACCTTCCGCCGACTACTGGCGACAACATCGATGTACTGTGGAGACCTCACGCCCCACGTGTTGAGCAATTCGGCGGTACGTCCACCCGGCCTCCCGCATGCCCACTATACGCCCTCGCTCAAAGTCCGTCAACTGCACATACGGTTCACGTCCACGCTGTCGCGGCATGCTACCAGTGTTAAAGACTGCGATGGAGCTCCGTATGCCACGGCAAACTGGCTGACACTGACGGCGGCGGTGCACAAATGCTGCGCAGCTAGCGCCATTCGACGGCCAACACCGCGGTTCCTGGTGTGTCCGCTGTGCCGTGCGTGTGATCATTGCTTGTACAGCCCTCTCGCAGTGTCCGGAGCAAGTATGGTGGGTCTGACACACCGGTGTCAATGTGTTCTTTTTTCCATTTCCAGGAGTGTAGATCAATAGTTCTGCACATCTGCTCGACGTCCCTTCTTGAAAACGGGGATAAGCTGTGCCCTTTTCCAATCCTTTGGAACGCTACGCTCTTCTAGAGACCTACGGTACACCGCTGCAAGGAGGGGGGCAAGTTACTTCGCGTACTCTGTGTAAAATCTAACTGGTATCCCATCAGGTCCAGCGGCCTTTCCTCTTTTGAGCGATTTTTATTGTTTCTCTATCCCTCTGTCGTCTATTTCGATATCTACCATTTTGACATCTGTGCGACAGTCTAGAGAAGGAACTACAGTGCAGTCTTCCTCTGTGAAACAGCTTTGGAAAAAGACATTTAGTATTTCGGCCTTTAGTCTGTCATCCTCTGTTTCAGTACCATTTTGGTTCAAAAATGGTTCAAATGGCTCTGAGCACTATGGGACTCAACTGCTGAGGTCATTAGTCCCCTATAACTTAGAACTAGTTAAACCTAACTAACCTAAGGACAGCACAAACATCAATGCCCGAGGCAGGATTCGAACCTGCGACCGTAGCGGTCTTGCGGTTCCAGACTGCAGCGCCTTTAACCGCACGGCCACTTCGGCCGGCGCCATTTTGGTCACAGAGTGTCTGCACTTTTGTTTTGATCCACCAACCGCTTTGACATAAGACTAAAATTTCTTAGGATTTTCTGCCAAGTCAGTACATAGAACTTTACTTTCGAATTCATTGAACGCCTCTCGCATAGCCCTCCTCACACTATATTTCGCTTCGCGTAATTTTTGTTTGTCTGCAAGGCTTTGGCTATGTTAATGTTTGCTGTGAAGTTCCCTTTGATTCCGCAGCAGTTTCCTAACTCGGTTGTTGTACCACGGTGGCTCTTTTCCCTCTCTTACGATCTTGCTTCGCACATACTCATGTAACGCATATTGTACGATGGTTCTGAACTTTGTCCACTGATCCTCAACACTATCTGTACTTGAGACAAAACTTTTGTGTTGAGCCGTCACGTACTCTGTAATCTGCTTTTTGTCACTTTTGCTAAACAGAAAAATCTTCCTACCTTTTTTAATATTTCTATTTACGGCTGAAATCATCGATGCAGTAACCACTTTATGATCGCTGATTCCCTGTTCTGCGTTAACTGTTTCAAATAGTTCGGGTCTGTCTGTCACCAGACGGTCTAATATGTTATCGCCACGAATCGGTTCTTTGTTTAACTGCTCCAGGTAGTTTTCAGATAAAGCACTTAAAAACATTTCACCGAATTCTTTGTCCCTGCCACCCGTTATGAACGTTTGAGTCTCCCGGTCTATATCCGTCAAATTAAAATCTTCACCCAGAACTATAACATGGTGGGGAAATCTGATCGAAATATTTTCCAAATTACCCTTCCGGTGCTCAGCCACAACAGCTGCGGAGCCAGGGGGCCTATAGAGACATCCAATTACCATGTCTGAGCCTGCTTTAACCGTGACCTTCACCCAGATTATTTCACATTTCGGATCTCCGTCAACTTCCTTCGATACTATTGCACTTCTTATCGCTATAACCACGCCTCCCCCTTCACTGTCCAGCCTGTCTCTGCTGTATACATTCCAATCTCAGTTTAGGATTCCATTACTGTTTACGTCTGATTTCAGCCAACTTTCTGTCCCTAGTACTATATGGGCGTTGTGATCGTTTATTAATGAGAGCAGTTCTGGGACCTTTCTATAGACGCTCCTGCAGTTTACTATTAGCACATTAATATTGTTATTCGCTGTTGCATTTTGCCTACTCCTACCTTCTGCGTCTCAGGAGGCATCTTGTCGGGCCTAGGGAGGGAATTCTCTAACCTAAAAAACCCACATGTGCACCCCACACGTACTCCGCTACCCTTGTAGCCGCTTCCGTCGTGTAGTGCACGCCTGACCTATTCAGGGGGACCCTACATTTCTCCACCTGATAGCAGAGGTCGAAAAATTTGCACTCCATATCTCCGCAGAAGAGTCTGAGCCTCTGGTTGAAGCCTTCCACTCGGCTCCAAACCAGAGGACCGCGATCGCTTCTGGGAACGATATTACACATAGTTAGCTCTGATTCCACCCTGCGAGCGAGGCTTTCCGCCTTCACCAATTCTGCCAACCGCCTGTACGAACTGAGGATGACCTCTCAACCCAGACGGCAGGAGTCATTGGTGCCGACATGAGCAACAATTTGCACTCGAGTGCAACCAGTGCTCTCTATCGCCGCCGGCAGGGCCTCCTCCACATCTCGGATGAGACCCCCGGCAAGCAGACAGAGTGAACACGGCCTTCTTCCCCGACCTTTCCGCTATTTCCCTAAGGGGCTCCATCACCCGCCAACGTTGGAGCTCCCAATAACTAATAAACCCCTCCCCCCGTGTGCCTCCTTGGACCTTGCTGAACACTCGCGTGATGATAAAACCTACCAGTAACAAATCTAGCAGCCCGCCTCTGAACTGCTGATAGGGATCCCAAACGCTCAAGCAGTACAGATGAACCACATCTTCCCAAAATTCTACCAATGAACCGAAGACTACTATCCGCCTTCCACACTACTGCCATTACATGCTTGTCCCACTTCATATCGCTCTGCAATGTTACGCCCAATTACTTAATCGACATGCGGGATTCTTTTTCCTATTCATCTGCATTAATTTAAACTTATCTATATTTAGAGTTAGCTGCCATTCTTTACACCAATCACAAATCATGTCCAAGTCATCTTGTATCCTCCTACAGTCACTCAACGACGATACCTTCCCGTACACCACAGCATCATCAGCAAAACAGCCGCATATTGCTATCCACCCTGTCCAAAAGATAATTAATGTAGATAGAAAACAACAGCGGACCTACCACACTTCCCTAGGGCACTCAAGATGATACTCTCACCTCCGGTGAACACTCACCATCGAGGACAACGTACTGGGTTCTATTACTTAAGAAGTCTTCGAGCCACTCACATATTTGGGAACCAATCCCATATGCTCGTATGTTAGTTAGGAGTCTGCAGTGGGGCACCGATTCAAACGCTTTTCAGAAGTCAAGGAATATGGCATCCGTCTGATACCGTTCATCCATGGTTCGCAAGATATCATGTGAAAAAAGGGCGAGTTGCCTTTCGCAAAAGCGATGCTTTCTAAATCGTGCTGATACATGGACAGCAACTTGTCTGTCTCAAGGAAATTCATTATATTCGAACTGAGAATATGTTCGAGAATCCTGCATCAAACCGATGTTAAGGATATTGGTCTGTAATTTTGAGGATCCGTCCTTCTACCCCTCTTATATACAGGCGTCACCTGCGCTTTTTTCCAGTCGCTCGGGACTTTACGTTGGCCAAGAGATTCGCGATAAATGCAAGCTAAGTAAACAGCCAATGCAGTAGAGTACTCTCTGTAAAACCGAACTGGAATCCCATCAGGACCTGGCGATTTATTTATTTTCAACCCACTGAGCTGCTTCACAACCCTAGGGATGTCTATCACTATGTCCTCCATACGGGAATCTGTACGAGACTCAAACGGCGGTATGTTTGTACGATCCTCCTGCGTGAGAGATTTCTCAAATGCAAAATTTAAAATTTCAGCTTTCGTTTTGCTGTCTTCCGTTGCCAGACCAGACTGATCAGTGAGTGACTGGATGGAAGCTTTCGACCCGCTTACCGATTTTACGTAAGACCAGAATTTCCTTGCGTTTTCAGCAAGATCTTTTGCTAAGGTATGACGGTGGTAGTGGTTGTATGCTTCGCGCATCGCTCTTTTTACAGCAGCACGAATCTCTACTAAATTTTGCCTGTCCTCTTTCTCCTGATCTTTCTTGTGCCGCGAGTGCAACTGGTGGGTCTTTTCCGTCCGTAACCCACTTTTCGGCACATGTTTCTCCAATGCGTGATTTACAATGTGTTTAAAATTTGCCCATAATTCTTCCACGTCCATCATACCGGAAGTAAATGAAGTCGATTCATTTACTAAGTGGGATGCTAACAACTGCTTATCTGCTCTTTCTAGTAAGAATTCGTTCCTAGCCTTCTCGACCGACTTTTTAACTTTCGAAACCATAGTCGTAATGACAACATCATGATCACTAATCCCTGTCTCAACACTGACACCGTCGATGAGGTCTGGTCTGTTCGTGGCTACCAGATATAAAATATTTCCATTACGCGTTGGCTGTCGATTTAGCTGCTCAAGACAGTTTTCAGATAATGTGTTCAAACGTAATTCGCACGACGGCTTGTCTGTACCACCTGTAATGAATCCATAGACATCCCAGTCTATACTAGGTAGGTTGAAGTCGCCTCCGATTAATATAGGATGGTCCGGATACTTCTGGGATACAGAGTGTAGACTCCCTTTGAATGATTCTAGAACTGTCACGGGGTAACCTGGTGGCCGGTGATAACACCCAACAATTAACTGTATTTCTCCTAGCCCTGTTAAACGTGTCCAGATAACTTCACAATGACACTCTACTTCGACCTCAGTAGACACAATATTTTTGTCAACTGCAATGAAGACACCACCTCCTACGGTGTCTACTCTGTCTTTCCGATACACGTTCCAACCCTCACTAAATGTTTCAGAACTTACTATCTCAGGATTCAGCCAGGTCTCAGTCCCGAGAATAATTTGCGCGCCGCACGCTTCCTGGCGGGCAGTAAATTCAGGAACTTTATTCCGAACGCTTTGAAAATTTACTGCTAATATCTTCGTCCTTTAGACGTGTAGTGTAGCCCTTCAGCCGCTAATTGTTTTCAATTGTATGTTTTTTTTTTAATTTTACCTTCTCATTTTAATTGCCTTTGATTTCTAAGCCAGGCCTTCAGCTGATCTTGTTATTGGTGTGTTTTTGAATCTTCAGCCCAGAAAGCATCTCAAGTAATTTAGCTAGGCCTTCAGCTGTATTGTTTAGTTGTGACATTTAAAGCAATGTGTAAATGAGTGGTTCTTAGAAAAATAAAATTATGTGTTTGATTGTGCAACTCACAGTAACTGTTTACGGCCCCATCCACAATCATAACCTTATTCTGTGTGCTCTCTGAGTACCTACCAACTTAGTTTCAGTGAAAGTGAAGAAGAATTACTGGATCTACTGAATGTAGCGAGTAGTCTAGTCAGTACAAAATATGGAGTAAGTCGAAGAACGACTAAATTAATGAAACACTTAGAAACTAAACATCAGGTGTGGTGATCACAAAGTAAATGATGTCAAGGAGTTATGCTACCTAGGAAACAACGTAACCCATGAAGGACGGAGGAAGGAGGATATAGAAGGAAGACTAGCACTGCGAAAATGACATTTTTTGGCCAAGAGAAGTCTACTCGTATCAGACACAGTCCTTAATTTGAGGAAGAAATTCATGAGAATGTACGTTTGGAGCACAGCACTGTATGGTAGTGAAACATGGACTGTGGCAAAACTTGGAAAGAAAAGACTCAAAGTATTTAGGATGTAGTGATACGAAAGAAGGTCAAAAATTTGCTGAACGGATATGAGGAAAGGAATATTTGGAAAACACTGACAAGAAGGAGGAACAGGATGGCACAACATCAGTTAAGACATCAGGGAAAAACTTTCATGGTACCAGAGAGAGCTACAGGGTAAAAATTGTAGGGGTAAACAAAGATTGGAATACATCCAGCAAATAACTTAAGACGTAGGTTGCAAGTAATACTCCAAGATGAAGAGGTTGGTACAGGAGAACAATTCTTGGCGGGCCGCATCAAATCAGTCAGAAGACTGTTGAGTGATAGAAAACGAAGAATCTTTCGTTTCCTGCTCGTTTCTCCTGCTTGGCGTTGTTCTTTTAATGCACAGTTGGGGTGCCTCTGCTTAGTTTGCTGGATATCATTGGTGATCAATAGTGAGTCTAACGAATTGCCAAACTAAAGATTTGTTCTATGCGCAGGTGTATCTACTGTGACTTGCCTTGTACCCACCTGCTTTTACTCAACCTTTTATGTATGTGTTTGTTCTTTTTCTTTTTGGTGTGGGTAGGCGATGCTATTGGTTGCTTGTAAATGACTTGTGTTAAAGTTGTCTTTACTTATGATCCACTTTGTTCACTGGAACGAATTTGTTCCGTAATTTTGGGACCCTCTTTTCCAAAAGAGAACCCGAATCGCAAGAGCAGAAGCTGAAGCAAGTAAAAGTGGGTCGGCCGAGTGGACAGATTTGGGGCAGCGTTAGCCGAGGAGGAGCAGACCTATAGCTGCTTCCAAAAGGATGGAGCAACTGCCCATACAGCCGGCCGAACCTTGGAACACGCGAATTCGTACTTAAAGATTGTGGACAATATTTCCTTACCGTATTCCTGAGCTATAAACGTACCGTCAGTTAGCCTGGGATGCTTGCAGATGGTCTGTCTCGACGATCGCTGCCGCAGCAGTCTGCATGTCGATGTGGTCAACAAGCGACTAAATAGAAAAGAAGTAAATTGGTTGAATAAACCTTTTGCAACGCCCGACGAAAGAAGAATTAACGCTGGAAGGAAAGTTAAGAAATATACTGAATGCACTCAATGAACTACTAGAATTTGAAAGAATACCCACGACAAAAGTCAGGATGTGTAGAAGAACATTCATTTGAAGAAACCGTGTTGTTAAAACCAGATCCGAAATCTTCAGCCCTACAGAAAAGAAAGAGTAGATGACAACTACCGTACACAGGACCATGTGAGGTCATTCGGATTGCCATCCAAGAAACTACCTTCGGGCTTTCCAAAGAACAAGCAAAATTAATTGTCTTTAATAGCACCAAGATTTAAAAATGTACAAGTAATAGTAATGACTAAATTCATTTGACTTGAGAAAATGTAAAAGGTAAAAACCTTTAGTTAGTAGCTCATGTAAAACAATTTCGTATCTCAATAGTTTACCATGATGTACTACTTTATATTCAGCGAAAACTACATAAAACACTGAACTATTTTGCCTGAAACTTGGAAACAGATGTTCTCCTATGTGACCAGATAAATCAGAAAGAAGAAAACGATAGTTATAGATTGTAAAAGGATGTACGTCATGTAATATTCATACGTGGCACTGATGTATACTAGAAATAAACGAAACACAGTTATCCAAAACTAGAAAAAGTCTCAAAAGGGACTCTAACTTTAGTTGCTGTAAACTAAATCCGTAATTTTTTTAAGTGGTCACTATTTTTATAATGGCAAAATTTAGTGCTTGTATGTGTATTAATAGTCGTGAAGGTTTTTTGTGAATAATCGATGGTTATTTGTCCAGGTCAATAAAGTGACTACATGAGCTCTTAAGTAGAGCACAAAGTGTAAATATTTATATTAGAATTAATAATGTAGTATAGTAGCGTTGTTCTCTAATAGTATGCACTTGTAAAATGAAAATGCACGAGTCTGAATGATGCAAACTTCTAGTTCATTAATTGCAAATGACTAAGCAGATGTATGTGAGTGACGGACGAAAATTTTAATGTGGAAGTTGTACGTACAGCAAGATGCGATGCTCCTCAGACTGAGTATAACTTTAGAACTTTAATTGGATTTTTTGTAGTTTTTGAACAAGCATGGGGTAAACATTCTGATTAGAGCAGATAATCCACGTTCGATAACAAGTAACTATCAGTTGTTGCAATTTTAAGTCGTCATGAGTCCGTATGGACGTAAATCTTTGAAACGGAATGAGCTCAATGTAATCATGGAAAAGAAGGTTAAATTATATAGTATGTGGGACTAACCTCCTTCGTCCGAATATAACGAAAAGGTGTTTAGTTACAATAAGGCTAACGAGATCCGGCGAACTAATTTGAAGTATATTTGTCTGTAATAAATGATAAGACGCTAACGAGAGGATCAGTGTTGGAACATTTATGAAGTACGTTCGTACACCTAAAAAATATTTAAACATTAGCGACTGAAGTAAGGGTGTTAACGTTCTAGTTAATATGTGAATAAAATTCAATGTCTGATGAGAGTTACGTAATGCTACCGGAGAGTTTCTCTGATGGTGTAAAGAGGTTAGAACATTACTTACCTGGGTTCAGATCCGTGAGTTGCTCGTTGCCAGTGTTTCGGTGTGCAGAACGATGTCTTTGCGTTGTCTGACGAGGAATCCTATACAAGAACACATACGAGAACGGTAGCCACTGCACTGTATCGCCAATTTGCGGTGAGTCTTAGCTGTGCACGTGCTTAGTAAAAATCTGAGTCTCGCAAAAGGATTTTGACTGTGGGCACTGTGTCGCTCAGGCGACACATTTATTACTTGTTCAAACTACACGATCTACAGCTACATGACTACTCTGAAAATCACACTTAAGTTCCTGGCAGAGTGCTCATCGAACCACCTTCACAATAATTCTATGTTATTTCACTCTCGATCAGCGCGCGGGGAAAACGAACACCTGTGTCTCTCCGCGAAGCTCTTATTTCCCTTATTTTATTATGATGATCGTTTTTCTAATATGTAGATCGTCGTCAATACAATATTTTCGCATTCAGAGGAAAACGTTGGCGATTGAAATTCGGTGAGAAGATCCCGCCACAACGAGAAAAGGCCTTTGTGTTAATGGTGTCCACCCCAAATTCTGTACAATGTCAGTGACACTCTCTCCGCTATTACTCGACAATACATAACGCGCTGCTCTTCTTCGAACTTTCTCGATGTACTCCGTTAATCCTATCTGGTAAGGTTCCCACACCACGTAGCAGTACTCCAGAAGAGGACGGACAAGCATAGTAATAGGAAGTCTCTTTAGTAGATGTGTTGCAACTTCTAAGTGTTCCGCCAATAAAACACAGTCTTTGGAATGCCTACCCCACAACATTTTCTGTATGTTCTTTCCAGTTTAATTTGTTAGTAACTGTAAATCCTAGGTATTTAGTTGAATTTACAGGCTTTAGATTTCATTGATTAGTCGTATAACCAAAGTTTAACTGATTCCTTTCGACACTCATATGAATGAGCCTATTTCCCCACCCTAAGGTATCTTACGTAAATCAGTGTGCAGTTGGTTTTGATCTCCTGGTGAGTTCACTAGACCATAAGCGACTCATCATTTGAAAACAACATAAGACGGCTGCTCAGATCGCCTCCTACATCGTTTACATACGTAAGGAACAACTGAGGACCTGTGACTCTATCTCGGGACGAATCAAGAAATAACTTCTGGTTTACTCGAAAACTTTCCATAGTCACTGCGAAATATTACGTCTTTGACAGGAAATCACGAATCCAGTCGCATAGTTGAGACGACATTTCATAAGCAAGCACTTTGATTACTAGCCGCTTATGAGGTACGATGTCAAAAGCCTTCTGCACCTCTAGACTTACAGAATCAATTTTAAATCCCTTTTCGACAGCACTCAACACATCGTGTAAGTAAGGAGATAGTTGTTTTTCACCGGAACGATGTTTTCTAAATCTGTGTTGACTATCGTATGTGTCAACGGACCGTTCTCTTTGTGGTAACTCACAATGCTCGAACACAACATATGTCACAAAATCGTGCTGCACATTGACGTTAATGATATGAGCCTGTATGATAGTTAAATATGGAGCTACTGCATCAGCTTACTCTGAAAGGAACATAACTGATATTCATCTGGACCGGGAGACTTGATTTTGCTAAGTGATTTAAGTTGCTTCACTACTCTGAGAATATCTACTTCTAAGTTAATGTTGGCAGCTTTTCTTGATCCGACTCCTGGAATATTTACTTCATCTTCTTTGATGAAGGAATTTCGGTAGCTGTATTTAGTAACTCTGCTTTAGCAGCACTGTCATCGATAATATTTCCGTTGCTATCGCGCAGAGGAGGCAGAATCTATTTGGATTCTCTGCCATGTTTCTAGGAAACGTTTCGTTGTGGAAAACGCAATATACACCTCGCAATGAATTCCGCGCTAAGTTCCGAGCTTGTAAATGACTGCCAATCTTGGGAATTTTGCGTTCGTCTAAATTTGGCATGCTTTTTCAGTTGTTTCTGCAACAGTGTTCTGACCTGTTTTGTGTATCATCGGAGATCACTTCCTTCGTTTGTTAATTTATTTGGTATAAATATCTCACTTGCTGTTGATAATATTTCTTTGCATTCAGGCCACATCTGATCTACACTTACATTATTAAATTTGGTGGAGTAGAGATTGTCTCTCAGGAATAAGTGAAACGAAGTTTTATCTACCTTTTTGAAAAAATATGTTTTCCGTTTATTTCTCGTGAAGTGGAAATTACGGTATTCGATTGGAGTCAATATGAAATAGGGCTAATGAGGATCCACATTGTGCCTGTTATGAATCTTCGTGAAATGTGAAACTAACTAAACGCACGTTATGGTACATAGCAAATATGGAACGAATAAATTACACAACAAACTAGAAAATGAACTCTAAAAGATGTCTCTATAACAGCAATAAAACATGCTGATCTCCTAATTCTATCTCCTATGTAATCGACGTATGATCTGAAAGAAGAAACTTGTGTTATGTAATAATATATCAGCACAGCCATTATGAATGTTGTAACGACATTCCTAATTCCGCTATACGACTTTTCCATGCTGGTGACCTGGTGCCTATACGGGAGACAACCCGGTTGGTTCGTGATGCTTCATTCCAATTTAGCTTTACAACTCGTCGTCTGGATCTACTCCTTTCACTTGGCAACATCTGACCACCACTGACGTCACCTTTCATCAATCACAATGTTCATTTCGAATAATGTCGAAAATATATTAAATAAATTATTTTAGATTCTTAGTAACTATCAAGTGACAATAATTCTCAACCTTCTACAAATAGCAATCAGACAGCAGCCTTCTTGTATCTGCTACATAAACAATACATTCCAAGTAAAATAAACAATGAAATTTATGGACGATAAAAAATCTCTTACCTATTTCAGTATGTGTAGTGAAGCTTATGTATAAAATATAAGGTTAGTTACTTAGTTACTTGTTCCATAGATCATTTGAACGATTTTTGTGTCGAAATGATGTGTAACGAGTCATTTTACGGGACATGTATACATGATTAGTGTTGACACTATTGAACAAGTTATTATTTTTAGTCCTACTCATGCAACTACATTTTTTTTACTGGATATTAGTTTGTAAGTAAAAACTGAACGAAATTACTTATGACTACAAATAAACTGTGACGAGAAGACCATGAAAATAATGAACTCCTCTACTTAAGTGTACGTGCTGAGTAGTGATTTGCTGAATGACGTCACCAAGTCATCTGCAACTAACAGTTCCAACGTCATTCGAGTGTACTATGTAATAGGACGTTGAAAATTGAGAAAAAGAACCCACAGCCTACCAGAATCTCAGATAATCTAGACAATTTATACTCTGTGATATTTTCGTTATGTTTCTGTCTAAAAACATTTAATATGTGCTATTTCTTCTTGTGTCACATGTCTCTTGGCACTTTATCTCTCAACGTGGATGGCAGAAGGTGCTACTGTTCTACAATTTCGACTTATTATATTTTATTGAAACATGTATTCACGTCGCGACGTTGTTAGTATTTCCTGTCGTATCCCTGTTCTTGAATGTACTTTACACAACTGTGCACGGGGACGAAAACGAAGTTAGTGCTTTTAACACAATGAATGACTGGCAGCCATTGCTGCAGCGTTAAATGTACACTGTATGAACCATAAAAGAACCTACGGTTTTTGGTTTTCAAGTTCCGATCTACTTAAAGGATCATTGCTGGTGTACGCTAATGTTAGGATTGAAGTACATTTCTCTCAATGATCATGCGTCTCTCTTTTAGTAGCGGAACAATAATTAAAGATTGTGCTGATTCGCAAATTCCTTCCCGTCATAAGATAATTCCGTCTTCTCTATTTTACTAACCGTATGGGATGAAATGCATTTAATCAATTACCCAAGAGTGAGGAGTTACAGACAAGATCATCATTATTTTAAACATAGCTGCGTAACAGCAATGGTTCCACGTAATTAGATTAAAAACAGCCGACCCGTTGCAAAGGATAAAGTAATCTTTACCTAGGTTTCGATAAGTTTAAACCTATCTTCTTCAGAAGTCGGCCTGAGGAAAATGAACATCGTAATTTATATGAAAGGTATACGCATAAGTCAAGGTTTTTTTTTTCCTTTATTGCAATTTTCAGCACCTCATACAAGGCGGGCTGGCAGCAGCTTAATACGCCGCTCTTCAGCCGTATGGGGTACAATAATATGAGACAGGTGACACAGAAAATACAAAAAATGGCGGGCAAAGAAAGTAGTTACAAAAAAACAAAAAACAAGAAGCCGTTCACGTTGGACGAAAAAACACTAACACTTGTTGACATGGCGCACAAAACACGGAGAGCTGCGACGGCACATGTGAACAGTGGAGTTGGAACTGCACGAAACACAAAACGAAGCACACACACTAGACACTGACGGCGATGATCTCCGGCGCGCGAATGTTCACTATGCGTGTGCGAGTCCGGGGACCTGCCAAGAGAGGAGGAGGAGGAAGGGGAGTGGGAGAGGGAGAGGAGAGAGCAGAGATGCCACGGGCAGGGGAGAAAGGGGGGAGGGAGGAAGGGGCAGGGGAAGCCTGGGGGGAAGAGTGGTGGAGGGAGGGGAGGGGGGCAAAGGAAAGAGAAGGGGAGGGAAGGGAAGAGAAGGGAGGGAGGGAGGGTGCCTAAAGGAAAGGACACCGGAAGTGGGTGGTGGGGCAGGGTCAAAGTTGATAGGAGGGGTAGATGGAGGGGAGGAGGACATCATCAGGGAGGGGGAGCTGGCGGAAGCCACCTTGGGAGAGAGTAAGGAGGGTGGAGAGATGGAGACCGGGCGGGACGTGGGAATACAGGCGCGGCAGCGGGCGGGGATGGGAGAGGATTGGGGAGACGAGCGGGTGAGGAGGATCGAGTTTACGGGAGGTGTACAGGATCCGTATCCTTTCAAGGAAAAGGAGGAGGTGGGGGAAGGGGATGAGATCATACATGATCCGCGTGGGGGAGGGGAGACGGATGCGATAGGCGAGGCGGAGAGCATGGCGTTCAAGGATTTGGAGGGATTTATAAAAGGTAGGGGGGGAGGAGATCCAGGCTGGATGGGCATAACAAAGGATAGGGCGGATGAGGGATTTATAGGTGTGGAGGATTGTGTAAGGGTCCAGACCCCACGTACGGCCGGAAAGGAGCTTGAGGAGACGGAGTCGGGAACGTGCCTTGGCTTGGATTGTATGGAGATGGGGAGTCCAGGAGAGGCGACGGTCGAGGGTGACGCCAAGGTACTTAAGGGTGGGAGTGAGGGCGATGGGACGGCCATAGACGGTGAGATAGAAATCAAGGAGGCGGAAGGAAGGGGTGGTTTTGCCTACAATGATCGCCTGGGTTTTTGAAGGATTGACCTTGAGCAACCACTGGTTACACCAAGCGGTGAATCGGTCAAGATGGGATTGGAGAAGGCGTTGGGAGCGTTGCAGGGTGGGGGCAAGGGCGAGGAACGCGGTGTCATCGGCAAACTGGTGGAGGTGGACGGGGGGCGGCGTGTACAAAAGGTACAGAAGGGGGGAGAGGACGGAGCCTTGGGGCACACCGGCGGAGGGGAAAAAGGTGTAGGAATCTGTGTTATGGATGGTGACATAGGAAGGACGGCGGGAGAGAAAGGAACCGATCAGACGGACATAGTTAATGGGAAGGGCAAAGGTTTGGAGCTTGAAGAGGAGACCGGAATGCCAGACGCGGTCATAAGCGCGTTCGAGGTCAAGGGAGAGGAAGATTGCGGAGCGACGGGAATTAAGCTGTTCGGAAAGGAGATGAGTGAGGTGAAGGAGAAGATCGTCGGAAGAGAAGGATGGCCGAAAGCCACACTGGCTGACGGGAAGGAGGCGGTGCTGGCGGAGATGCTGGTGGATGCGGCGGATGAGGATAGATTCCAGGACCTTGCTGAAGACCGAGGTAAGGCTGATGGGACGGTAGGAGGAGACGGCGGAAGGCGGTTTGCCAGGTTTAAGGAACATGAGGATACGGGAGGTTTTCCACAGGTCGGGGTAGTAACCGGTGGACATGACTACATTGCAGAGCCTGGCCAGGGTGGAATAAGTCAAGATCAGAGTTTAACATATATGAAGAGAATCTTGTGTTACAGAATATGAGAATGATTTCTTGTACTTACAGTATTATCTTAACATGGAGTGATACGTCATTGTCATTTTTACAAACATCTCCATAGCTCTATTAGTCAAAATCAAATATAGCCCTAAGAGTAGGGTTTGTCAGATAAATAAAATTAAGTACATGGAAGTTGGAGAGCGCATAAGCAACTGAGTAAAATCGGCCTGCGTGGTAACACTGCGACCAGGGCAGGTGGCGCTCAGGTCGCGTACTATGTGCCGATTGAGGTACTGAAGCAACATGTAAAATATAAATAATAATTGCGTCCTTAGATAGAGTGACAGTAAATAAAAGGAAAGCGTTTAACATTCCCATTATGACAATGTGGGAGCCTTAGAAACAATAACGTAGAAACGCATTTCAAAAGGTAGGTGGCGCATACGCCATGAGTTACATGCAATGGCATATACAGCCAAAATAAAATTGTATTACCATAATAGTGAAGCACATAGAACGTGTATAAATCAAAACTTTAAGAATAAACAGTAATGGCATCTTAAGACGTAAATTATGAAAGCTGGTCCACAATCTAGTTAATATATATTCACTGGGATCCGAAGTTTTAGGATAAGCGAAAATTACATGAGGGCCAATGTAGTGGCAGCCATACATCATGAGTAAATCACGTTGCATAAAAGATAGTGAGCTTAGAGATATAAAAATGCATTATAGCTTCCTGAGGAAATAGACAACTGAGGTTATCAACATTAATGTTATGAATTAAATAGTACGGGTTTAAAGCCTTCAAAAAATTGTCTACAGGCAAGGTTCAACTGATCGTTGAGTATATTACCGTCTTTGAGCTCTAGATGTTTAAAAATAAATAACTCTTCCCGCAGATCTAGTCTCCGTCCTTTAACTTGTCTGTGTAGGATAACCGTGTCTTCTAACTGTTTAGGCGTATGGCCGGCTATCAAGAGGTGTTCAGCAAAAGTAGAGTTGTGAACATTAGCTCCTTTTTTACCTAATAGATGTTCTTTATATCGTGTTTTAACAGCTCTGCCTGTTTGACCAATATAATATGAGGGGCAGTTATTACAGGTTAGTTTGTATACACCTGAATTAGAAAACCAATCGTTAGCAATTTCTACTGAATGTATAAGATTTCTTTTTAAACTGTTGTCTGTAGAAAAGGAGACGTTACAGTTATATTTTTTATTTAGAAGACGTTTAATCCTATACGAAATGTTACCCAAGAAAGGGATGGAAATAAATTTTTTGGTTTCTGTGGTATCTGTGGGGAGGTTATTACTCAAAGTCGAACAATTTTGGGAATTTTCTTATTAAGCAATTGATCGATCATATTCTGGTTGTATTCATCATTAACAGCAATCGTTTTGATGACACTCAATTCCTTTTGTCGATCCGCAGGTGATAAAGGCGTGGTTACCATTCGGTGAATGGCGGAATGAAAAAACGCCAGTTTGTGCGCTTTAGGATGAGTTGAGTCAGCAGGAATGACATTATCTGAATATGTTTCCTTGCGGAAGATATTGAAATGAAAGGTATTATCTTGTATAGAAATTGTTAAATCTAGAAAATTAAGCTCACGTTTATCATTTTGAAGTTCTTTTGTGAAGGAAATTTTTTCATGTAAACCATTGAAAGTGCTGAAGAGCTGCTCTAACTCATGGTCAGTGCCATCAAAAGCAATGAAAATGTCGTCCACATAACGTGCATAATAGCGGATTTTTTGGTGTAATTCTGAACTAGAATTGAAAAATGCTGTTTCCAGGGCGTTAATGAAGACCTCTGCTAGAATACCGGCGAGGGGGCTGCCCATTTCTAGACCATCTGGCTGTATATACATTTTCCCATTAAATGTGAAATAATTGTATTTTAATATGACCTTAAGCAAACCTATAAGTTCAGCAATCTGAGTTTCACTTAGTTTTTTATGCTTAAAAAGATGTTCTTTTACAAGGTCTATGGTTTCATCAACCGGGACATTTGTATAGAAGCTGACGATGTCGAAGGACACCAGTCTAGTGTCAGGTGTACATTTTACAGATTGAATATTGTTAATTAATTCCTTACTATCTTTTATAGAAAAGTTATTTTCAAATGTGAAAGCATCTTTAATTTTAAAATGGAGGCGCCTAGCAAAAGTGTGATGTGGACTGCCTATACCATTCACTACAGGGCGGATCGGATGATTTTGTTTGTGCAGTTTAAACTGGCTTCTGAGCACGGGTGGTTTCGGGTTCATATTTATAAGCCCTTTCTTTTGAAACTTATTAAACAGGCTGACAGAATTAGTTAGAGTACGCCGGATTTCATTTTGCAGTCCAGCAGTAGGACCTACGGTAACCTCAGTGATGTCGTTTTCCTCAAAAAACTTTACAGTTTTCTCTATATATTCATTTTTATAAGCCACGACAACGGTGTTACCTTTGTCACTCTTAGTGACTAAGGCGTCGTGTTCTCTAAGTTTATGATTAATGCTTTTTACTATACTATATTCGCCCGACTGACTACTAGGAGATAATTTAATTTCTTTTTCTATTATGTTATTACATTCGTAGGCACATTTAACTTGTTCCGTTTTCTCTAATTTCAGAGATTCTAAACCGGTTTTCAGATCTACAATGAGATTACAAATAACTGGATATTTATCGAGTTTTGAAGGCAAGTTATATTTAAGGCCTTTACACAATAAGTCATTCTCAGTCTGCGTAAAAGTGATATTAGTTTTATTTAGTACTCTTTCGTAAAATAGGTGCTTGCCACTATTGTCTGCTGTATTAACATATTTTCTTGTGGTCCTATTACTAAACTTCAAAAGCTTTCTTTCATGTCTAGCCTTGATTTCTTCTTTACGATTAAAGAGCCATTCATTAAAATTATTTAACGGGTGGTCAATTTGAAAATTACAAAGATCTTTAAAAGCTTTAGTTAAAAATAGGTGTATACAGTAGGCTTCCCCCCCATGAACCATGGACCTTGCCGTTGGTGGGGAGGCTTGCGTGCCTCAGCGATACAGGTAGCCGTACCGTAGGTGCAACCACAACGGAGGGGTATCTGTTGAGAGGCCAGACAAACGTGTGGTTCCTGAAGAGGGGCAGCAGCCTTTTCAGTAGTTGCAAGGGCAACAGTCTGGATGATTGACTGCTCTGGCCTTGTAACAATAACCAAAACGGCCTTGCTGTGCTGGTACTGCGAATGGCTGAAAGCAAGGGGAAACTACAGCCGTAATTTTTCCCGAGGGCATGCAGCTTTACTGTATGATTACATGATGATGGCGTCCTCTTGGGTAAAATATTCCGGAGGTAAAATAGTCCCTCATTCGGATCTCCGGGCGGGGACTACTCAAGAGGATGTCGTTATCAGGAGAAAGAAGGATGTAGGTTGCAGTAGGTACTGGGAGATGAAAAAGCTTGCACAGGATAGAGTAGCATGGAGAGCTGCATCAAACCAGTCTCAGGACTGAAGACCACAACAACAACAACAACAACAACACAGTAGGCTTCACTATTAAGATCTTTTTTCTTGTACAAATTCACTATGCTATCCGAAATGACTAAATGCACCAACTTCTTTTTAATAGAAGGCACTCTGTTACACTGTTTAAAGTTTACGTACGCCTTCACGTAATCAGGGATAATGTCTTAATCTAGGCACTGTTGATTAAAGTCGATAGCCATACCTGCTTTCACAATTTTTAATTTGATGTCCATATACCTGGAAGCAGCTTTTGATACCTCGGCAGGCAAGAATTTCATTATTTTAGACATAGCTGCGTAACAGCAACGGTTCCACGTAATTAGATTATTTACTGTCACTCTATCTAAGGACGCAATTATTATTTATATTTTACATGCTGCTTCAGTACCTCAATCGGCACATAGTACGCGACCTGAGCGCCACCTGCCCTGGTCGCAGTGCTACCACGCAGGCCGATTTTACTCAGTTGCTTATGCGCTCTCCATGTACTTAATTTTATTTATCTGACAAACCCTACTCTTAGGGCTATATTTGATTTTGACTAATGGAGCTATGGAGATGTTTGTAAAAATGGCAATGACGTATCACTCCATGTTAAGATAATACTGTAAGTACAAGAAATCATTCTCATATTCTTCAACACAAGATTCTCTTAATATATGTTAAACTCTAATCTTGACTTATGTGTATACCTTTCATATAAATTACGATGTTCATTTTCCTCAGGCCGACTTCTAAAGAAGACAGGTTTAAACTTATCGAAACCTAGGTAAAGATTACTTTATCCTTTGCAACAGGTCGGCTGTTTTTAATCTAAGACAAGATCATAATATTTTTTAATTGTTTGTTCGATTTGTGGAGGATGAATTGAACTTTTAAGAGAAGATTTAAAGCATCAACTTTTGTATTGTCAGCGAAATGCATATCCTCAACAGAATTTCGAAACGATCTCTACTCACCACCTTTAGTGAGACTGTTTGAATAAACAGTGGATCTTGGAACCAATATAAACTTATGGATGTAAGTTTCACCAGTCCCATCCACAAAATCAGTCCAGACAGCCTTTCTATTTCACCCTTGTTTGTTGACACTGATTGATTTATCCACAAATTAGTTGAAAAAACTGATTTATTTCCTTCTCGTTTGTTGTCATCTATTGATTCACACGTTTACAAACCGTTTTCGTTTGTGTAGAATAAATATTTATTTGTTCACTGGTATGTTGGAATATTTCACCACTGACAAAGAGTCATTAAAAATCTTTGACTTTTTACACTTTTGCATAATTGCATTACTGATATTAGCAACAAGGGGACTCGTAAAATGCACAATTTTTGGTTGGGTGCCTCGTGGTTCATAAACGGTAACTTGATGACTTATTAAATCATTGGACGAATTCTCACTTTCTGTTGATGGGAGAAGCTTTACACGGCAACGTTTACGTCTTACAAACATTACGCGCTTCTCCTCGTGACATTTTTGCTACTACAGACAACAAAGCTGTCAGAGTAATCGCTGTGAGACTAGGCCCTTATTACACAACTACAGCTTTCTGTAACTGGTCGTTACTTTGGAACTGTCTTCTAACCATACTATGCCCTTTTATACTCCAACTCAACAGCCGTCAAACGTCGTACATACAATTTAGGTGCTTTCTCAGCTCATCAGTAGGTGCTGATGAGCGTATTTTTTTCAATTGTAGGTGGCATGTTTGGTGCAGTCGTCGGATGGCTTGCTGGCTGGAAGGCGCAACATTACCCACCTGTTTACATGTAACAAAACAAAACAAATGATTGCTGGGCATGCAGGACTCTGACTCAAAGGAAAGCCCAGTAAAGCTGGCTCCGTGCGTATTTGTAGCACGTCACATTGATTAAACACTTACGCTTATACGAACGAAGCTGTATAAAATGGGATGTTCACATAAAATCAGTAGTAGGGAAGGTGAATGGTAAGCTTAGATTTATTGGAAGGTTTCTGGAAAAGTGCATTGAATCTCTAATCGGAATCGCAAACGATATTTCAGACTTAAGGCACTATCAAGTGCTACAATGTTAGGTGTAATTACACTTCTTTAAGTGAATTAATCGTCAAGATCTATTGCGCTGTGTGTCCCAGCGTTCAGATAAGTGCAAAATCTTGGAAATACATGGGAGACAGGTGGCAAGCAGGTTTTATAGTCATAAAACAATTGAGCCATAGAATGAACGCCAATGCAGTAGTTACATTTAGAGTGGACACGGTCTGAAAATACACTTTCCATAGTACACTTTCAGAATGTGTTCACTGCAAGTGTTTTCACACGACCTAAACACATTACACCAAGCGAAGTAAATAAAACTGATTTTGAAGAGTACTCATCTTCTTTGTTGTGAAGTCCTTGTTGTTCGTCACACGTCTGACTTTGGTTCCAAAATTTCACTTTCTGTCCACTTGGTTTGGCTCCAGCATTTCGTTCCACTGATTCAATTCGTGACTGTGGAGTTCCATTTTTTTGTTTCAGTTTCTCATTTTTGTAAATTCGGCGTACTACTTCAAACTTAAAAAAAAACATTATCACATTGTGCAGCATTACCTCAAATCGCAACTCATTCTAACACGATATTACGTTTCTGTTTGCTTTTGTATGACACTTAAATATTCCATTCACTTTGTTACGTAACGTGCTCGATGAAATAAAACAGTCTGTGTGGGTGGTGTAACTCAGTAATAATAAACATTGCTTGAAGTCTGCTCGTTGCCCTGGAGATCTTACCGGGAACTGGATTCTCTGAATACACGTTTTGGGTTGTTTACAGGGTATAATATGAAACAAGCTCAGGATACGCCGAGAAACATTTTATAATATCTTATTTCACAATGCGACACAGATCTTCCATCGCGGAAGTCGGAACAACAGTGAGATCCACATTTCTCAAACCCTTTTGCTTATACACAGTACATGGTAATGGGAACACTGTTGATAGTGCTGATTTTACAATTAAAAATCATCACACCTTGTTAATTTAAAATATAGTTAGAAATGTTAAAATTGCAGTCATTCGATCAATAAACACAATTTAATCCGAAACAGAGGCTATCTTAGGCAACTACACTAAATACGCAACATGTACAATGCTTTTTACTGATTTGTGAGTTACACAATATAGAAATGAAGTAGAGGGTTCCTATCATATTTCAGGTGCTCGTTTGAATAGACCTTTTCATCTGACATTTAATAAAAGTAGATTTTAGTCGTTGTTTATAGTTTCTAATAGCGAATAACTCATAAAGTTGTATCAATATTTCGAAAATTACTTAGAATAACTCAGTATGTAGATACACAAATGAATTATAGCTGTACACAAAATAAAACTTCGTCAGACGTATTTCTGCTGAGAACTGAAAATGAACAACTAGTAAAACCACAATTTGATAGTCTGCTAGTTAAGCTGATTGTGACACTTTCACATGTGCCTAAGAACTAACCGAGTTCTATGGGCTTGATGCATTATTGTTTCAAGATCATATACATTACTTAATATTCACAGGTAGAGAATAGTGGCACTGGCATTTTATTTACACTGCCAGCATTCTCAAAAATTTTAGAAAAAGTAATGTACAGGCAACTTCTCAACCATCTGACCACAAATAACATACGATCAAGAACACAGTCTGCATTTCTGAAGCGTTCTGATATTGAGAAGGCTGTTTACACCTACAGTGAAAATGTACTTAATTCATTAAGTAACTAGTTATAAGCAGCAGATATTTTCTGTGACTTGTCAAAGGCATTCGAGTGTGTGAATCACAAAATCCTTTTAAATAAATTAGAATTCTATGGTGTCACGGGCAGTGCTGCAAAATGATTCAAGTAATACCTCGCGAACAGGAAACAAGGGTGTCAGTGCAAGGGACTAGTGAATTAAGTCATCAGTCATCATCAGAATGGGAAGAAATTACATGTGGTGTCCCACAAGGATCCATCTTAGGGCCATAGCTTTTTCTTGTGTACATTAATGATCACCCAACAGTTACACTGCCAGAAGCAGAGTTCGGTTTATTTGCAGATGACACAAGTATTGCAATAAATAGTATGTCGAGTGTAGTTCTAGAAAGATCTGCTAATGATATTTTCATGGATATTAATAAATGGTTTAAAGCCGACTCACTGACATTAAACTTCAAAGAGACTTACTACATGCAATTCAGAACCTATAAGAGGTTTCCACCCAGCATATGCATAAAGTATGAAGAAGAGTAGATAGAAGAGGTTGACAGTCTTAAATTCCTGGGATTACAACTTGATAATAAATTCAGTTGGGAGGAGCACACCACAGAACTGCAGAAACGCCTTAATAAATCTGTATTTGCAATTCGAGTGTTAGCAGACATAGGTGACATAAAAATGAAAAATCTTGCATACTTTCCCTACTTTCAATCCATAATGGCATTTGGCATAATATTTTGGGGTAACTCTTAAAGTCAAGCAAAAGTTTTCAGAGTCCAAAAGCGTGTAATACGTATTATTTGTGGAGTAAATTCACGGACGTCCTGTAGAAACCTCTTCAACGAACGGGGTACACTAACTACTGCCTCTCGGTATATTTACTCCTTAATGAAATTTGTCCTAAATAATATATCTCTTTTTCCAACAAACAGCTCAGTTCATACACACAATACCAGGAACAAAAATGATCTGCACAAGGACTTATAAGCACTTTCTTTAGTTCAAGAAGGGGTCCATTACTCAGGAACACTCATCTTCAATAATTTGCCAGCAAACATAAAAAATCTAGTTACAAATATAGATCAGTTTCAAACGAGCCTGAAAGACTTACTAGTGGCCAATTCTTTCCACACCATTGACGAACTTTTCAATAGAAACAAGTGATGTATTGTACGAGGATTGTCCAGAAAGTAAGTTACGATTGATCGCGAAATGAAAATCACAGTGAAAATCAGAAATGTTTCTTTTGTAACAGTTAGCTACACCTTTCAGCTTCTTCTCTACGTAGTCGCCGTTCTGACTCAGACATTCGTCGTAGCGTTGTACCAACTTTCCAATACCCTCATCATAGAAGGCAGCCGCCAGTTCTTTCCGCTAATTCTCTACTCTGGCCTCAAGCTCGTTGTCTGTGCCAAAATGTTGTCTTTATAGCCAGCGGTTCGTTTGAGCAGAGATGAAACTCAGTGGGAGACAATTACGGGCTGTATTGTGGGTAACCAAACATTTCCAATCGAAACGATGCAGGAACATCTTCATTGCCCCTGCAGAATGAGGCTGAGAATTGTCTTGCAGAAGAAACCGCACGACTGTTATGTAATGTTGGTTGCATAGCTTCAGGGGGAAATTCTCACCAGGCCCTCGTACTTGGCGGGAGACACTATTTTCTATAATATCTTTACGCGCTCACTAAGAGCTCAGGAATGAAAAAAGCGACATAATTCTACCTAGAGTCATACTAGAGACACTGCCCAACACATCTTTGCAAAGCTTTATCGGATTTTCATAGTCGTTTCCATTTCGCGACCGATCGTAACTTACTTTCTGGACAGCCCTCGTATATATTCATACTATTTGTATTGTTATTTCAGCTTTAAAAAAATTGACGTGTTCCACATCCACGAGGATCTCCTCAGCACGGATCTATGGAGCGAAAACTAATCTAATCTAATCTAATCTAACACTATAGTTACACTGTTACTTGTAATTTATGTGATCATACGTTCTCATTGAGCTAAGAGTTGCGGGATTGAAACATTGAATTTGCTATCTAAGCTGATCTGTTATGTTTCACGTCCCCAGCTATAGAGAACAAATGAACGAGAAAGTGAGGTAAACTTGCATAGTCATCCAATTGAGAGCCCCGTTTAAAATTTCAAGTCTCTATCTCACCTGGAATTTAGTTTAAAGTCAACAGCAGAATTTTAACGAACAGACGTAAAAGACACCGACCTATTAAAAATGTGTTAAAACGAAGAACGATGGAAAAGGTACCCAAAAACCAACACAATTACTTCCTCCTTATTCATTGCAGCTGCTGGTATAAATTAGGCTGTAAAGTTACTGCCACAGCGACAAATTATTCTGACGCTAGTGGCAGGGTGTTATAAGTTAACACGTGTTTGGTAATATCGCGGTGCTCGTGAAATACTCGTTTATATTCTATTGACCTCGCACATTGGCAGCGCTTAAATCAGCTCGTGTATATTCACGTGAAAGGAGCGGTTCCGCATGGCTGTGGCTGCGGCAGCGTACGTGAATGGCGTGGCGCGCCTGTATTCAGCAGAAATACGAGCGCGCCGTCTGCATGCGGACCACGTGGCCGGCACGTGGTCACTCGCGCCGTAATTGCTGTCGCCGACGGCGGCTGCGCTGCGGGCCCAGCCCCGGCGCCTGCCGCCATCTGCCCCCGGACCAGCCCGCCTCGGAAACGGAGACCATTCTGCAGAATTGCCGGCCCCGTCTCTGAATATGCAAGCAGCTGCCTCAGTCCACATTTTAAGGACTGTAAAATCCCGCAACCCTCCCGGTGGAAAACGTCCTTTTCAGTGTAAGGTACTTTCGGAAACCAAGTATCATTGCCAGACTTTTGCGACAAGGTGTCATCAGCGTTAAGTTCTTCTCAACGTGCCATACAATTGGAACGTTTGCAATAGCTTCGTTTAGAAATACGACAATATGTCGAAGGAACACTTAGACAGGGTGTTACAAAAAGGTACGGCCAAACTTTCAGGAAACATTCCTCACACACAAATAAAGAAAAGATATTATGAAGACATGTCTCTGGAAACGCTTAATTTCCATGTTAGAGCTCATTTCAGTTTCGTCAGTGTGTACTGTACTTCCTTGATTCACCGCCAGTTGGCCCAATTGAAGGAAGGTAATGTTGACTTCGGTGCTTGTGTTGACATGCGACCCATTGCTCTACAGTACTAGCATCAAGCACATCAGTACGTAGAATCAATAGGTTAGTGTTCATCACGAACGTGCTTTTGCAGTCAGTGCAATGTTTAAAAATGCGGAGTTGGCAGATGCCCATTTGATGTATGGATTAGCACGGGGCAATAGCCGTGGCGCGGTACGTTTGTATCGAGACAGATTTCCAGAACGAAGGTGTCCCGACAGGAAGACGTTCGAAACAATTGATCGGCGTCTTAGGGAGCACGGAACATTCTAGCCTATGACTCGCGACTGGGGAAGACCTAGAACGACGAGGGAACCTGCAATGGACGAGGCAATTCTTCGTGCGGTTGACGATAACCCTAATGTCAGCGTCAGAGAAGTTGCTGCTGTACAAGGTAACGTTGACCAAGTCACTGTATGGAGAGTGCTACGGGAGAACCAGTTGTTTCCGTATCATGTACAGCGTGTGCAGGCGCTATCAGCAGCTGATTGGCCTCCACGGGTACACTTCTGCGAATGGTTCATCCAACAATGTGACAATCCTCATTTCAGTGCAAATGTTCTCTTTACGGTTGAGGCTTCATTCCAACGTGATCTAATTGTAAATTTTCACAATCAGCTTGTGTGGCCTGACGAGAATCCGCACGCAGTTGTGCAATCACGTCATCAACACAGATTTTCTGTGAACGTTTGGGCAGGCATTGTTGGTGATGTCTTGATTGGGCCCCATGTTCTTCCACCTACGCTCAATGGAGCACATTATCATGATTTCATACGGGATACTCTACCTGTGCTGCTAGAACATGTGCCTTTACAAGTACGACACAACATGTGGTTCATGCACGATGGAGCTCCTGCACAGTTCAGTCGAAGTGTTCGTACGCTTCTCAACAACAGATTCGGTGACCGATGGATTGGCAGAGGCGGACCAATTCCATGGCCTCCACGCTCTCCTCACCTCAACCCTCTTGACTTTCATTTATGGGGGCATTTGAAAGCTCTTGTCTACGCAACCCCGATACGAAATGTAGAGACTCTTTGTGTTAGCATTGTAGACGGCTGTGATACAATACGCCATTCTCCAGGGCTGCATCAGCGAATCAGGGATTCCATGCGACGGCGGGTGGATGCATGCATCCTCGCTAACGGAGGACATTTTGAACATTTCCTGTAACAAAGTGTTTGAAGTCACGCTGGTACGTTATGTTGCTGTGTGTTTCCATTCCATGATTAATGTGATTTGAAGAGAAGTAATAAATTGAGCTCTAACATGGAAAGTAAGCGTTTCCGGACACATGTCCACATAACATATTTTTTTTTCTTTGTGTGTGAGGAAGAAGCGGTAATATTCTGTAAATTATTGCAGATTTACATTTACATGAGATCACTGTTTAAGAAGCACAGTCAGATTAGCAATGATTTTATTCCGTGATCCTTGATAACACCACATACCAGCAATTTCCGTTGAACTTGGCGTCTGGGAATTAATTAGAGTTGAATGGCGACAGAAAAAGCGACATGGAGAACGCCTTCCTCAGAAGCTGCAGCCGGCTAAATAGGGGCTGGAAAGAGAGTTGCCATGTTCTGCAGGAGCCGATATCTACTGACATGAGAGAGAACAGAGCGAGGAAGCGGCGGTTTGCAACGCTGGAAGCCGCAAAACGCCCATAGCAAAGACAGTACGACAGGCAGGTTACACTCCGGTGCGCCGAAAAAAAATTTCGGGGTGGTGCACCTGACGTAAGGGCAAAAAGCCATCCCTTTTAGTGCAAAGGAATTCGCTGGGTCACAAAACGACGGTCGCTAGCTGACTGACGAGATATATTCTCGCGGAAAAGCGCTGAGGCACGCTTCCCACCGAAAAGCTGAACACATACTGGATTGGCAGAGTGCTAAGGATGTAGGAAGAGAAGTGGAAACTTCCAGGAAATGTTGTGGATGGAGCTGAGCTTCAGGCGATTGGCTGACACATTCATGATCCACTTTTGTAACATAGGACAGATAGCAGGTCAGCATCGGTTGTAATGCTATCTGCACTTTTTATATTATTGCAGATCTAGATTTCAACTCACTGTGCAACTATCATCAGTGTGTTGTGAGTAGTCACACAGGCTGAACGTAGTCATAAAGATACATATTCCAGTCTAGCTCAAGCATGTATAGGCAATGGTAGCTTCTCTGTCAGTTGTAATCTGGATCTGCATTGCAATTGAAAACAAAAAATAAAAAAAAGTTGACGTGACGGTGGATGCTGATCTTCTTTCGGTCCTGTGTTACATCACAGTCGTCAACACAATCATTCCCATGGAATAGAGCATGATGGTGGTTTTTGTAGTGGCCGCCGGGATTTGCCGCCTTAGCGCAAACATTGGCGCCACGTGAGAGAGTAGGCTTGGAGACACACTTCCCTGAGGGGATCGACTGAAGACACTTCCCTCTTCGGATCGTTCTAGGGATTTCGAAGCTGAGACAAACAGCGGCGAATGTGGCTGCTGGATTTTCGAAAGTACTGATTTCGCCACAAGGAGCACGTGAAGTGGCTTGTCTGAGAACGCAGTTGGTATTTTGTTTACTCGATTGACGATTCTTCACCTTTCTGTGACGTCTAACGTACACCAAAGTGCTGCCTTAAAGAAGTACACTTGTGTCGAATTCGGTTCCTCGCCAATGAGCAAACAAAGAATCTTGACTCCTGAATTGTACTGAGCTAATTTCAGCCCCAGAAGTTTGCGGCTGGCATACGGGGTCCACTGTGTAGGCAGAGAATTACAAGTATGCTCAAATGGTTCAAATGCCTCTGAGCACTATGGGACTTATCATCTGAGGTCATCAGTCCCCTAGAACTTAGAACTACTCATACCTAACTAACCTAACGATATCACACACATCCATGCCCGAGGCAAGATTCGAACCTGCGACCGTAGCAGTCGCGCGGTTCCGGACTGAAGCGCCTAGAACCGCTCGGGCATCGCGGCCGGCTTTACAAGTATGCCTCGTACATCATCTGCACAGCGTCCAACGCCCCAGAGAACGATCACCGGTCAAATATAACTACTGTCTTTCTTCAATACGTGATATGCGCACTTCAGTTCGACGGACAGGGAAGCGCTCACAGTAAATGTGTTGAGTTCCAATGATATTTTTCTGAACGTGCCAGTCAGTGAATAGGTCTTGTGTTTCTCAACGTCAGTCTATATCAGCCAGCTCTGTGTCCGTCTACTAAAGGAGGGCGCAGTCTAGAAAAAGTCAAACATACGCTCTGCCAACCTCGAAATTACATTTAGGGTAACATCTGACATTGTGTACTTAATATTTATATACTTTTTACACTCTCTCTATTTTTTTTTTTTTTTACAATAAATCACTTACCGCATCCAAGCTGTGATTCATTCTAGTAGCATCACGACAGGAATAATTGGCTTGGTTTGCCAAACAGAAGTGACATAAAACAACAACACCATATTTCGTTTTGTGAAAATCCCTTGGTATAGGTTGTCAGCGGCAGGACCACTTTAAATATTTGTATCTATGAGAATTCCATTGCGGACACAACATTAGACTATCACACATACACGGTGTATGTTGCAAACACCACGGGAGTTACATGTATAAAAACTCATAAATGTTGTTTAATTCAGACTTGTTCCGGCAGACAAACGTGTAACGCTGTCATCTGACCACAAAACGTAGATATGTTATCTAAACAGTGTAGCTGTTATAGAATTATCATATAAAGGCTCATGTACGTCAAGTCGTTGGTAATGCCGAGCACAAAACGCTCCGACCCAGTGAATGTGTTTCAGTATAAGACAAAAAAGAACGTGCTCGCCTGAACATAGCATTCCACACAGATTGCAAATCTTTATCTCAATTTACAATGTAAATCAAATAAGTACTTTACATGCAAGTGAAGAATAAAATAAAACAGACCCACTTTAATACTACATTCATTCAGTAAGTAATATTACTTCCATCAGTTTACCTATAACCTTCTGTCACTGTTTCGTTTGACAAAACGCTGTGTCGCATCTATTGGCCAATGGACGCAAAAAATCGTGATTGCACGATAGAGGGCAGTAACAGTCATGTTATATATCACGTAACTCTGCTGTTCATTTCTTAAAAACACAAAAATATAAGACAGGAAAAGTTATCTTTGTTAAAGAACATACCAGAGCAAAACGCATGCAATGAACGCTGCCAACATTAATTAAGTTATTAAGCTCACAACATCACGTTTTATAAAAATGAAGTTGCATTTTTTAGTTTTAACATTAGTTAATTGTAAATATTAGATCGTCAACGGTATGTCATATACCTAATCAAGTTATGAAGGTCCTGTTTAACATCCTACTGAAGTCGTAAATTTAACGAGGGTTTAGTAATCTAGTGTTAATACTACCAGAAAATCTATCTATTTCGTTACCTAAGTTATCCAATTAAACGGAATTTTGAGTCTGTTCAAAAGCGTGCTATTCGCACCCAATTTTTTTGAAAATGAAAGATGATGTAAATAATATATGTATTACTTATTACCATAAGTAAACTTAGTTGAATTGTTCAATACAATTTCAATATACAAATATTCGCGACAGCTGCCATGCGATGGTTGATTGATCTCTTATTTGTTCGTAACTAGATTAGTCACATCCTCAGGTGCCAAACTAATGATCTAATGCAGAAGCTAAAACTTTTTTAAACTGTATAGGCTAAACTATAAGTCAAATACTTTATTTACTTTGCTAATAACAAAAGAATGATCACTGGCCTATCTTAGACATGGAAGTAACCCTTCAATAAAAAATAGAAGTCCCCTATACTTATGATGATTGCAGCGTAAAAAATGCAACCATCCGAAACTTGACAATGGGCTGTATGCAAGATGTATCCTAGAAAAAACTGGGACAGTAGGAACCGAATCAAATTGCAAAGAAACGAATGTGATAAAAAAACTGTTGCTCAAGAGAAATTGAGACCAAAATTTAAAAACCTGTAATGATTAATAGTCCTTACACAAGCAGCACTGAGAAGACGTAGCGGAGCGGTTCAACCCACAGTATACCAAGTACTGACAACCCGAGGGCGATATACAGAAATATGCCCTGTCGCGCATGCTCGAAGTCCCCCCAGCACTAATGATACACAGCTTACACACACTAATAATTACAGGGATTTACCTTTTGGCGGAAAAAGAAGTATCAGTGCAAAGTACAGCAACTATTAATGAAGACATAGTACTGGAAGAAATTATCAGCTAAGAAAACGAGAATAGAAATAAAAGTAAAATAAAAGCACTCTGTCCAGCTCAGGTGCCCATAAAAGACAAAATTCCATTTGAGTTAACCATAGAGCACTATGTTGAGATACACTCATCAGCCAAAATATTATGACCAGGTATCTAACAGCCAGTATGTCCACCATTGGCGTGGATAACTGGCGACAGATCGTAATGTGGTAGGTCACTGGAGGGAGTTGGCAACACGTCTGCACACACAAGTCACCTAATTCACCTAAATTACATGGAGGGTTGCTACGAGCTCTGGCACCACGCTCCATCACATCCCAGAGGTGTTTGATTGGGTTCAGATATGGCGATCTGGAGGGCCAGCACATCAATTAGAACTCACCAGTGTGTTCATTAAACCAGTCGCACCCCTAGCCTTGTGATATGGCCGATTACCTTGTTGAAAAATGCCTCTGCTGTGGGTAAGCGTGATCGTCATGAAGGGATGTATGTGGTATGTGGTATGCAACCTCCTTGCACGAGGTCACTGGACCCATGGATATTGTTCGGCATGTAGCATATCACCCGTATTCTGGCAAAAAGTACGTCAGAGCGTAAGTGAGTTTCAAATGAGCCAGCCACAGGCACACAAATGTGTTACACATTGTGAAGCAAAACACGGTATTGCGAAGCAAAACATGGCTGACAGGCACTGGGAAGCAGAGCCAGTGGGGCATTGTATACCAACAGCTGACGTTGCAGCACACTAGCGGAAGGACAGAAGCTTTTCATTACCTGCTACCGTGGCGAATTTGTAGTATGTGCCTTAAGCCCTAAACGAACAAATTCTGTAGTGTACAAATACTCACCCATTCCTGTACTATAATATTCTCATCTCACTATCACAGCCTACACCATGAGCCTGTGATACCTGGAGCGACATCATGGAATTCAGAACACGGTCCACTGTTCCACCACGGGCAGGGAAGCCTGCCCTGAGACACGAAGAGCCACTGCCAGTGCAGAGAGACATACCCTCACTGGAAGGAGGTCACGGCCACCCCCTCAGTATTGTTAGCTGCGCTACCATGCTGTCATCACAGTCGCACTGGACAACTCGCTGACAGTGGCATTCGAATGATGTCACACTCGGACCCACTCCTTAGGCTGTTAGCAAGCCAGACGTCTATTTTTTCACGTAAGAGGCTACTGGTCACCTCCACCAAGCTGTTCCAGATGTACTACGGCCGAGGGCCGGAATTAGACAAATCGACTTTCTTGGTGTCTCACTTCACTATCCATCGTTGACAATCCAGGGGTCATCTAACACTGGTGTCATATCACAGGTGTCATCTTCTTAGAGCACCATCTGAACCTACAGCCAATGGTATGGTGGTGAGGCCAAAAGTTTTCATTGTGTGATGGTCGTGGAGAAAAGGTTTGACGCTCATGCATTTTGTAAGGCAGACTTCATGGAAGGAGAGAACCAATGGATTTGCCTAGTTTGGTAATGGAAGCCACAGTTGGCTATTGCCTGTTATATGAGCACAGTGGAGCCTTGAGGGTCACTCAGCGCCATATATGGAATCATTTCCAGTAAAATGTTAAAACATGTAATCGTTGGGGACATAGGGCTAGGCAATGCCGGGAGTCGAGATGACTCATGATCAGATGTAAGAATTAAGTTATTGTATTTTCTTTTCTTACGTTGCGAATGTTACCTCTCAATACGAGAGTTGACAAGGGAGAAGCTTCGGCAGAACCAGAACGCAATGTGTGTTAGAATCGGAAGCAGTACAAATATTGTTAGAAATTGTAGCACAACTAACAGTGGATAATGCAGAACTTCGTGGGTTGGTAGAAACATGATTGTCACAACGGGGTGTAGATTTGCCAGTCGCAAACTTAATTGCTCCTTTTGCTGGTTAGGCAGCCAAGGATGTGTAGGCCTTTGAGGGAGACCTTTGATTTCTGACTGTGATCTAAGGTTAGTCTGATAAGGAAATAGTGTTGCAGGGGAAGCTAAAATTTACATAGAGTATATAGGAGCTCTTAAGGAAGCCACAATATTTGAAGAATTTCAGAGATATACGAAATGAAATAGTGTCTAGCATGGCAGGGAACAATTAGCAGTAATAACTAAGAAATATGGAAATTGTGGAACAATTTACGGATGGGATAAGGAAAGTTAATAGATGTACCTATGATTTAGGACAGTGTAACGATGCTATATTCTTGAACGTTATTTAAATGAACTTAACTTCACCTGGAGTTCATTTGATGGATGAAAATAACAGTTTACAACTTCACAAAATTTATTGACATCTGAGCTGCATACTGGTCACGTTAATAAAACACTCACTGACATACTTCACTGATCTCTTTGACTGACAAAACAACAACTCAACAACTCCCAAAACTCACTGACTGGCAGCATCCCTTCTTTGCTTTACACAGAATTTTAACAATAAATTACAAAATAGCCCGTTATTAACTTTGTAGAATTTCAATTTTGAATATGGCTGACGTTTGCAGCAACCGTATACACAAATTTGAAAAAAATGTAAAAATCTTCCAACCGGTTGCATAGATTTTCTATATTCCTTGACCAGGTTTCGTCACCTCTAAGGGTGACTTCATCACAAGGTACGGTAATTACCTAAAATGAATATGTCAGATTAAATCTCTTATGTAATAAAAATTTACATTAATGTAAACGAGTGTAAAACAAATAGTACTGACATGAAGAACAAATCGTCAAAGATGTATAGTGATTTAAGAGCTGAGTTGCTCAAGTGATACATTAAAATATAAGACATAATGTTCTTCAAAAAGCCAAACATTAAAACATAAGTAACACCAGTGTGGTGTGAGGAGACTGACTGTGTGTCAATTTGTCTCGCTGCCAAGTAAACGTAATGTAGGGCGTGCCACAAACGGGCAACTAGTAACGTCAGCAAAACAATTTTGCATATTACACATTTTCTGAAGTAAATCATACGTATAGCCAATATAGCTTTTAATAAAAATTTATTTTACAAATTATTGAGCAACATTTATAAATGAGCTTCAAACGGGATAAAATAGTACAAAGTTTGCTACATTTTACGTAGCACAGGTAGAACCAGGTTTAAATACGACTGGATTACATACGTAATGAAGAACATTAGTTCATTATATGACACAAAATTTGAAAAGAAAGCTTGCATAACTAGGGCACAGAGGTCATCTGGTGTTTGAGTAGTGAGCGTAACTTAACACAGATAAAATAAAGTTTCTGAAAAGGAGGAGAGAATCTGGATTGTAAGTATTATAAAATTGAGGGCACTGGTTTAAAAGCGTTAAAGAAATTTCTATTTTTCAACTGTACTTGTTCATTCAACATGTCATCTTTATTTGGTGTGTGCAAATTTCAAGTTCTTCCAAGACAGCAAGTTTTCTCCCTTTTTTTCTCTATGCAGAATTGTCATTTCGTTTAATTCTTTGGGGTTATGCACTGTTATGAAAAGATGTTCTGCAAATGTTGAATTGTGCACATTAGTACCTTTTTTGCCTAAAATATGTTCTTTGTATCTTATGTTGATAGCTCTGCCTGTCTGTCCAATTTAAAATGCTGGACATGTATTACATGAAATTTTATATACCCCTGAGCCACGTAAAGGTTCGTTTGAAGTTCTTAGATTATGAATTAAATTTTGTTGTAAATTATTATGTGTGGAGAAAGCAACCTAGCAGCCGTATTTTGATGTTAACATACGCTGAATCCTATACGACATGTTAACTAAAAAGGGTATTGAAATGTACTTTTTATCATTATTATTAGTTTGACCAGTGCCTAAAGTGGTGACTATTTCTTTAGTTTTTTCTTTAAGGATGTTTTCCACTAGTGAGGGTTCATAGCCGTTATTAAATGCTAAGGTCTTAATTACATCAATTTCTTTCTGCAGTTTTTCTGGTGATAAGGGAGTAACCACGGCAAGATGAATTGCTGAATGAAAGAAAGCTTTCTTATGAGATTGAGGGTGTGTCGAGTCTGCAGGTACGATATGATCAGTGCTCGTGGGTTTTCGAAAAATGTCAAAACTGATTTTATTCTCCATTATCGCCAACTTTGGATCTAGGAAATTTAATTCATGGCCTTCATTTTGTAACTCACACGTGAAACTAATTTTTTCATGGAGGTTATTGAACAAATTGAACAGTTGATCTACTCCTTCATTAGTGCCATTGTATATAATCAATATGTGATCTACGTATCGCGAATAGGAAAAAATACCTAATTCTATAGAGTCATACCTACTGAAGAATTTGTCTTCTAGCGAATTAATGAAAATATCAGCTAAAATTCCCGCTAGCGGATTACCCATTGCTAGGCCGTCAAGTTGTTTATACAGTTTGCCATTAAACTCGAAGTAGACATATTTTACTACCAATGACAACAAACGTATGAGATCAATAATCTGTTTGCCTGTTATACCTTTTTTATAGGTAAGAAGGTTATTCTACATCTACATCTACATTGATCCTCCGCAAGCCACCCAACGGTGTGTGGCGGAGGGCACTTTACGTGCCACTGTCATTACCTCCCTTTCCTGTTCCAGTCGCGTATGGTTCGCGGGAAGAACGACTGTCTGAATGCCTCCGTGCGCGCTCTAATCTCTCTAATTTTACATTCGTGATCTCCTCGGGAGGTATAAGTAGGGGGAAGCAATATATTCGATACCTCATCCAGAAACGCACCCTCTCGAAACCTGGCGAGCAAGCTACACCGCGATGCAGAGCGCCTCTCTTGCAGAGTCTGCCACTTGAGTTTATTAAACATCTCCGTAACGCTATCACGGTTACCAAATAACCCTGTGACGAAACGCGCCGCTCTTCTTTGGATCTTCTCTATCTCCTCCGTCAGACCGATCTGGTACGGATCCCACACTGATGAGCAATACTCAAGTATAGGTCGAACGAGTGTTTTGTAAGCCACCTCCTTTGTTGATGGACTACATTTTCTAAGCACTCTCCCAATGAATCTCAACCTGGTACCCGCCTTACCAACAATTAATTTTATATGATCATTCCACTTCAAATCGTTCCGTACGCATACTCCCAGATATTTTACAGAAGTAACTGCTACCAGTGTTTGTTCCGCTATCATATAATCATACAATAAAGGATCCTTCTTTCTATGTATTCGCAATACATTACATTTGTCTATGTTAAGGGTCAGTTGCCACTCCCTGCACCAAGTGCCTATTCGCTGCAGATCTTCCTGCATTTCGCTACAATTTTCTAATGCTGCAACTTCTCTGTATACTACAGCATCATCCGCGAAAAGCCGCATGGAACTTCCGACACTATCTACTAAGTCATTTATATATATTGTGAAAAGCAATGGTCCCATAACACTCCCCTGTGGCACGCCAGAGGTTACTTTAACGTCTGTAGACGTCTCTCCATTGATAACAACATGCTGTGTTCTGTTTGCTAAAAACTCTTCAATCCAGCCACACAGCTGGTCTGATATTCCGTAGGCTCTTACTTTGTTTATTAGGCGACAGTGCGGAACTGTATCGAACGCCTTCCGGAAGTCAAGAAAAATAGCATCTACCTGGGAGCCTGTATCTAATATTTTCTGGGTCTCATAAACAAATAAGGCGAGTTGGGTGTCACACGATCGCTGTTTCCGGAATCCATGTTGATTCCTACATAGTAGATTCTGGGTTTCCAGAAATGACATGATACGCGAGCAAAAAACATGTTCTAAAATTCTACAAGAGATCGACGTAAGAGATATAGGTCTATAGGTCTATAGTTAGTTATTCTCCACAATTTCTACTGTATACAGGACCGGTACATTAGTGTAAAGGTTAGTAATGTCGAACGATATTAACTTTGTCTCTTGATTACATTCCAATTTTTTCTTTTATTTCATTAATTAGTGATTGGCTATTCGTTATTGAATAATTATTCTGAAATACGTATGATTTTTTAAGGAAACTGGCTATATCGTTATATCCGCTACTAATACTGTTTACTGTTGGACGGATAGAGAGGTTTATTTTATGTACTTTGAATTGAGAACGAAGTTTGGGAGTCTGGGGTTTCATGTTTATGAGCTGTTTCTTTTGAAAGGGCTTTAGCAAATGTTTAGCCTCATTTACAGCTCATCTAATTTATTTTTATAGACTGGGAGTAGGGTCCTCCTCTATTTCAGATACATTATTAGCCTCGAAAAATTCTATGGTTTTACAGATATTTACATTACATTTAAGCCCTTTCTCCAGGAGAGTACTTTCTTCCCTGGTAAACTGTATTTCCGTTTTGTTTATCACTCTAGTAAAAAATTTATGGTCAGACATTTTAGACACTGTAACATCACGTTTTTCTATTTTTGGGTACAAAACTTTTTAATTTACCTAGTTTCTTTTTGTGTCTAGCAGATATTACATTTTTACAATCGTTTAGCCATTCATTGATAAAGATCCAGAATTCATCTATTTGAAAATTAAATTGTAAACGGAACACTTTAGTTAACTCTAAAAACAGAGAATATGCTTCTTCATTTAAACTTTCTTTCTTTTTATGTAAAGCATTAATTCTGTCTGAAATGATTGTCTGCACTAAAGTTTTGAACATCTTGGGGTCCTTCGCACATTGCTTGATGTTAAGAAAGGATTTTATGTAGCTCAGTAGCAGTCCCATTTCCTCACACTTTTTATTAAACGAGATGGCCATACCATATAATTGCACGGGGGCAGCAACAGTCGTCATGCCAATAAAATCAGCCGATGGAACACAAAACTATAGGGTTTCTTGTGATTACAGGCATCTTGCTCGTGAGCAAGACAAGGTTCCGAGGTGAAAAGATATTTAATGTAAATGGCATGAAAAGACACACACGCAGATTTGTCATTATTATCCGGTTAGAAACAACATACTCTTCAAACGTTGCACTGTTGATGACATGGGCACTTTGCAATCCTGACAATTTTGTCAATAAGCTCATCTGGTTCATTCATTTCAGCTACGCACATTTTGGTCCACAAAAGTGTTAGCATATTCTTCGGACGACTTGTTATTTTACGAACATGAAAAAGAGAATTAGGAGAATCTTGTCTGTTTGCAAACTTTGTCAAAAAGCTAAACCGTCTACCATCTCACATCATGCACCATTGTTTCCTATTATTCCTACTAGATTAAAGTAGTTAGCTGCTGTTGATATTCTTGGACCCCCTTGTTAAAACATTGAATGGATTTTCTTACATTCTCGTCGCTGTCGAATTTAGATCAAAATTTGTTGCTTTTACGCCGTTACGCAAAGACATTGGACGGTCTGTATCCAACGCATTTGTTAACAAAAATCTTATGTGAAGTTGGGACACTGCCAAGGTCACTTGACATAACGGACCACAATTTAGATCTGCTGTTTGGTAACGCATGCTTCTGAATCGTAAAATCAAACCTGTTTTTATTTCATTGTACACTTCACATTGTAACCCGTCTGAACGCATTGTGAAAGAAATTAACAAGCTTTGCAGACTTCATTGTCACAGGAAGCATCAGTATTGGGACAGATACTTACACTTATTTCAAAATGTACTGAATGAAATGCCTCATGACTCCACTGCTTTACCACCTATTCTTGTACTGAAGAATGAGGAACCATCGAACAGAATGAGAGAGCCTGAACCTTTTCCGAGTACACCTAAACTTCAACATAAAGACATAATTTATTTGGCAATTAAAAATATAATTTCTGCTGAATGCAAAAGGAGAAAACTACATGGTAAGACAAACGCAAAGAAGCTACACTTTGGTTAAAAAATTCTCATTAAAGCCCATTCATTGTCATATGAGAAGAAACATATGAGACACAAAGTCTTTCTGATTTACAATGGACCTTACAGAATACGACGTACATCGCATAATTGCATTGGAGTTGAAACTCTGCGTACTAAGAAAAGTAAAGGATTATACCACATTTCTCATGTAAGACCGTTTATTGAGAAATAATTTGCTTTCTGACATGATCTTTCCTATCAAATTTCTCACTTCAAGTTACTATTACGCTATATCACATATAGCTTGCAGCGATGCTTTTGAGTTAACTGTCTAGTCAAGAACCTATGGAACATATTAAGACAGTAATTTTACGAGTTCACTATTATAGGGAACAGACGACACAGTCCTATTGTGTGTACATTTTTGCTTTTTAGTTGCACGATTACATCACGACTATGAGGTTAATATTCTTGGAACGTATACTGCTAATGAGGTTTTACTGCACCATTTTGGTTTACTTGAAAGAAAACCATTTTTTATTCAAAGTACTTTCAAGGAGGTCACAGATGCTGCGGTATTTGTTTTGTGTGACAGCTACAAGATTAATTATGACGCTACTAACGAGTGACCCAATTTTCATTATTGCTTTTGCACTGTATCTGTTTTATGTCTGCACAGTGTCACATCAATACGTTACAGTACAGTACTTTCAAGGTCACAGTAATGAACGTAATAACTATGACATTTATGTGTAAAGCACTTTCTTTTGTATGTGACAAGGTAAGGACATCGAATTTTGGGAAACATTGCTTATTAACAACGATGACTAAGACACTTGGCACATTTTTATCGTTAAGCAATGACAGTAATTTTCTTACAGCAAGAAGTATAGTTTAGCCCTACATGAGAGGAATTTGAGTGACTACTTTTTGTACTTGGAACTTTTTAGAAATATTTTTGAAGTACATTGATACAGAGAAAGTTTCAGTGATACATTTCATTCCGTAGTTTTAATCTGTAATATCTGAGGTATAATTACAATGGCCCTCATGGGGCTATGCCTACTTTTTGTACTATGCGTGTGGCAAGAGCAAGGAGCCCCAGCTAATATGGTATTTGCTTATACAGTTTTATACTTCGGTACCACATTTCTCTAACACACAATTACACAGCTATCTAGTCATTTAACAGAGAGAGATAAACATTTTACTATGTCTCAGGCACATGTTTAGATAATTACACAGTGAGATTACTTCGCATTTAGGAAATTGTACTTTGTTTGCATTTTGTGAACTGTTCACGTTTACTTTAGGGACGATTGTGATATATACTTCGTTACAGTACAGTACTTTCAAGGTCACAGTAATGAACGTAATAACTATGACATTTATGTGTAAAGCACTTTACTTTTGTATGTGACAAGGTAAGGACATCGAATTTTGGAAAACATTGCTTATTAACAACGATGACTACGACACTTGGCACATTTTTATCGTTAAGCAATGACAGTAATTTTCTTACAGCAAGAAGTATAGTTTAGCCCTACATGAGAGGAATTTGAGTGATTACTTTTTGTACTTGGAACTTTTTAGAAATATTTTTGAAGTACATTGATACAGAGAAAGTTTCAGTGATACATTTCATTCCATAGTTTTAATCTGTAATATCTGAGGTATAATTACAATGGCCCTCATGGGGCTATGCCTACTTTTTGTGCTATGCGTGTGGCAAGAGCAAGGAGCCCCAGCTAATATGGTATTTGCTTATACAGTTTTATACTTCGGTACCACATTTCTCTAACACACAATTACACAGCTATATGGCCATTTAACAGAGAGAGATAAACATTTTACTATGTCTCAGGCACATGTTTAGATAATTACACAGTGAGATTATTTCGCATTTAGGAAATTGTACTTTGTTTGCATTTTGTGAACTATTCACGTTTACTTTAGGGACGATTGTGATACTGTAAGAGCTTTGAGTGGTGTATATTGTATGTGAATTTGATGTGATGCTCTCTTGCGCTGAGCTGCGCGCTAGCCAGCAGGAAATACCCATTGTTGTGTTTTCTGTCAACTTTAATGGTGTAGATTTAGCCGCTTTTAAGCTCACTGCACGCCTGCAAGCACTCGCATAGCGTTAGAAAAGAGAGGCCGTTAACCTCGCTATTGACATTTCTTTGCAGGACACGCCACAAACACGTCAAACACTATTACTTGTAAATATATGATTACACTTTGGAGTTTGTACTAGGACTACTTACTGAATTGCTTATGAATTGATGAGAAATATTCTTACGTTTACACACCTGATTATGACAAGTGTCTCTCTACGGAAGTTGAGAGAATCTCTACTGACATTGAAATTCCACATGGCTCTTGAACGATGTTTTTATGTTTTGCTCTGTACATATTTGCTTATTTTATTTGATATGTGGTTTTCACCTGCGCTGCAGCATTAGTTTTATAAAATAAAATTCAATACCTACGTTAATTTGAAGACTTTCTATCAACATATCCATTAAATAATAATATTATGATCCACATTCTTAAAAAAACAGCACTTGGAAAGGAAAGAACAATAAGAAGGAGAAGGAACTAACAACAGGAACTGCATACATACTGTTTTCTTCAAAGACTTGGTAATTTTTGGTAGAATAAGTCGTTGTGGTGCACCACTTCCGTCTTAAGATGTGACACAGAAACATTGCATTTCACATGGGAGATAGAATTGATCTTGTTTCTTGTACTGCCGCTTTGCATAGATTTGATGGTCCCAGATTCATGCATGCTATTGTAAGCTTACACATATATTTCTCTTATCTGCATTGCTGTCTTTACTGTAATATTTTTTCTGCTTGTGCTTTGTCATGTTGAGGTATAAGTTATTGCATTTGCTGCTGCTATTTTCAGGCAACGTCCTACTGAATTTTACTTTGTGTTTCTGTGATAAGCCTGTTTTACGACCGATTTATTTTCCTTGTTTGCTGCTTATTGTCTTATATTAGTTGTAATGTTGCATTTGCTTTGCTAATTTGATATGCTGCTGCTTGCTTTCCACTTTGTGTTTTTGTCATTGCTATTTGTGTGAATTTTTGGTGCTGTTGCATTGCCTCATTCGCTAGTTTATGTATCTGAGCTCAGTAGATTTAAGTTAGCTTAAGAGGGGGTATGCTATATAAGAAATTCAGTTATGATCAGTTGGGAAGAAATGCATTGAGAAGATATAAGAAAAAGATCTGGCCAAAAAGTATTGTATAACAAGGAATAGTTATGAATTTAATCCTATGTAAAGGAATGTGGGACAATCGTTCGATTTATTGCATTTACTGAAAGCTGCTTCACTAGTTATCGAAATAGGACTGCCAGAGTCAAGTACTGCCATAAATTTTATGTCATTTGTTGTGATGTGAATTACAGGATATGCAGTATTGTTCAGCTTCATGCCATGTTCCAAGAGTAAAACATCCCTACTGTCTTACATCTTCAAGTATTTGATAGTCACAGCAGCTACGTCGTCAGCTTCATAGGTACGTTTTGTGGCTGCCTGTGGTGTGAGTCATTGTCTATCATCTATTTTTTGTCCCACATCGTTACTGGGATTTGCAGGTCTAATTTCTACAATATCAGCTTGTCGAGACGGCCCTGCCCTATTTGGTTCACGCCAGTTCTGATTAAACACAGGTCTGTTGTCATGACTATAGCGTCTGTCGTCCAGTCGGTAATTTCAGTAATTTCTTTCTTGTCGATTAAGTGGTGGAGAATTACTCCCGGAATCGTAATTACGAGACGGACTGTTGCACCATTTTGTCTCCCTTGATAATTATTATTCTGGTTCCCGTGTTGTCTATTTCTAAGGTTGTCTCTGTCATAGTCATTACCACGGAAATGTGATCTTTTTCTGTAACTATTGTCATTCTGCCAATGGTTGTCATACGAGTGATGTCTGTTTTGGTTACGATTTGCATTATAACAGTAGCCTTGTCGTGTCCGGTTATTATTTCTGTCGTCACGAAGTTGTGGTGGATGTGACCTGTAACTGTTGTTTTCATGTTTTCGCATCATGCGATTGTCTGTGTCGATTTCCAGTTCTTGCACAACTCCCTGAAAAGCTTCGATATCATCTTTACAACGTCCAGCCAAAATTTCCCACGAGGAAATCAATCGGTTTTGCCTTATGTCAGATCACAGTTTTGAACTTTCGACGGAATTTGATACTAATAATCACTTTCCAAGTACTGACAGAGATGATATTGATGACATATTATACACTAAAGTTTTAATTCAGAAAAAATTCAAAAAATTGAGAACTGTAATGACACTGATAGGCAGGACATTTTTTGACATCTTAAAAGCACATTCCACAGTTTTTACCCACAAAACAGGAACAATTAAAGAATTTCAATACAAATTTCGTGTTCGTGGGCATACTAAATTTTGAGTCAGACCATGCCTAATTCCGGCACACTGTACGGACCGTATTGGAACGGAAATTCAATGTATGCTAGACGGGGGCATTATTGAACCAGCGGTAAGCTCATACAATAAATCATTACATGTTGTTGAAAGGAAAAACGCATCGATCAGGCTTGTCTTAGATTGCACAAATAAATACCATGATCATTCCTGAAACAGACAGGCCGCAAACGTTGGAAGAACTTCTTCAAAATTTCAAATACGTAAACGTGTTGTCTTCTATTGATCTCAGATCCAGCTTTTACCAAATTGAACTTCATCCAGAATGTAGAAAATATACGGCTTTTCTTTGTTTCGGCGTTTGTTATCAATTTCAGAAACTTCCTTTTTGTTTGAACATTTCTTCATAACCTTTCATTCGCGGCTTAAATTCCATATTATCTGAGTTCTTAAAACGGCACATCACCTCGTACGTGGACGATATTTTAATAGCAGAAGCCGCTTGGGAACAACATAATCTCATCCTCAACAGTTTGTTACGTATTTTTGCTGAATCTGAAATTATAGTTAACTCATAAAAATCTGAATTCGGTAGGTCAAAGGTGAAGTTTTTGGGTCACATTATTTCTTCTGAGGGCATTCTGTCGGATCCTGAAAAGTTTAAACCAATCAAAGCCATTTCTGTTCCGTCCACAAAAAGAGAAGTTCGCTGTTTTCTAGATGTCGCGAATTTCTAGTGTCGTTTCCTGAATATGTAAATTCTAGTACCTCCAAAACTTTGTTCTCTCACTGGCAAGAACACTATTTGGAACTAGGACTAACAGTCACAGTTGAATGTGATTCTTTGAAAGAAGCGCTACTTAATGCGCCAATCTTAGCTCACCCAGATCTGTCACAAGATTTCTGCCTTAGCACGGATACTTCCAATGTTGGTCTTGATGCCCATTTATTTCAAGAAGCTATAGAAAATGACATTACTGTTCAGAAAGCCATAGATTTTGCCAACCGCGTGCTAACAAAATCTGAGGCAAATTATTCCGTTATTGAATTGGAAGTTTTAGCTACCATATAGGGATTTGACAAATTTCGTTTCTTTCTTTCCGGCAAATATGTAAACGTTTATAGTGATCATCTAGCATTAGAATTTCTTATATCTTCAAAATTAAATCATGACAGGTTGAAACGTTGGTCATTGTTTCTGCAAGAATTCCTCTTCACAATAATCTACATTCTTGGCACGGAAAACATTGTTGCGGACGGACTGTCACGTGCACCAGCTGGCCTTGAGAAAAGTAGCACAGAAGCTAACCTTGAGAAAAATTTCAGTATCCTTTACATTCAAAAACTAGCCTTTGAAAACTTCGTCAATGCTAATTGCTAGTCCGCCCAACCACAGAGTCTCTTACCGAAATTGCAGAGCGCTGTCAACGATATTAATTACAGTCTATAACGCTACCAACATACAAACATATAAACAGGCTACTTACACATCTAAATGAAAAAACCATAACGGACGCCTACACGTGGCCAAACATCACAGAGACCCTGGGTCATTTAGGGCTATGAAAATATTTTTGAACAATGGATCTGAAGAGTAGTTATCACCAGACAAAGGCTGCACTGCAGGATTGACACATACAGCATTTTCGCCATCCTGGGACACTACCAATTCAGAAGAATGCCATTCGGATTAAAAAGGGCACTTGCGGAGGTTGTTGGAGTACTCAGAGATTTAAAACCACAGCAATGTTTATTAAATGTCGATGGCATATTCATCATTGGGAGTGATATGGAAGAGCATACGCTGCGATTAAGAGAAGTATCCCTAAGATTAAAAGCAGCGAAATTAACACTGACTACAGAAAAACTGTAATTTTGTGTTGGAAGGTGTAGTATACCTATGTAAAAGTAAAGAGGGGGTTAAAACGGACCCAGTATTAATTAGAGCTGTACGTGAACTTCCTGTATCAAAATGTGTAAGTGAGTTGCAATCCTTAGGAGTCGCAAACTATTACTGCCTGTTCGTAAGAGGATTTGTAGATTTGCCCAACTGTTAACACAACTGACAGAGGAGGGTACTACATTTGTGTGGTCAGAGGAGTGCCAGCATGCTTTTGAAGAGCTACTGATATTTTCGGATCGTAGTAAAGAATTTGTTTTATCATGTGATACATCAACCCGTGCACTTGGCTATGTATTATCACAAGAGGTAGAAGGGGTATAACATGTAGTAGCTTATGCAACAAGACAACTAAATTCTCTAGAAAGAAATTACTCCACAAAGGAGAAGGAGATGTTAAGTCTTAGTTATGGAATCACATATTTCAAATATTACCTGTAAAGTAAAAAGTTTACAGTAATAACAGATCATGAGGCATTAAAATGGTTGCTGAGGTTAAAGGAGTCTTCTAGTAGGTTGACGTGATGGGTAGCAAGAATGCGTAAATTTGATTTCGAAGTTCACGCTTGAACGTAGGAAGAAGCACGGAAATGTGGATGGATTAAGTAGAAAAGTAGCAGTATTAAATATCGCGGGCAATGAGCATAAGGAATGGCAAACTGCACAGTGAGAGCAAGCAGTGTTTTAAGCAGTCACTGCTCTCAATGCAGGACGGGTTGTTATGCAGAGGAACCAAGCCGGAACCGCGGGTACTGGTACAAGGGAAGCTAAAGAATAGAATGTTACAAGAAGCTTACGATCACATATTAGTGCGTCATGGAGGTTGTAGATCTACCAACAGGAGAGTAGCGCAAAGTTGCTGGTGGAGAAATAGGCAGACGGACGAAAATCAGTATGTGCAGAACTGCATACAGTGCGCACAGAGGGCAGATTTGTGTCGAAAAAACCATTAGCGCCATTCAAATTTCTGGGGAGTGATGTTTTAGGTCGATTCAGTAAAAGATCTGCAGGGAATAAGTACGTATTCACAATCATAGATCATTTTTCAAGACACGCAGAAGTGATCGGGATGCCAAACCATCAGGCAGCAACAATGATACAAGTAATTGGGAATAATTGGATGCTGACGTTTGAAGTGCCTGAAACAATAGTGACAGTCCAGGGAACGAACATCGTATCAGATCTTTACTAGCTATTCTGTAATTTATTGAATGTGGAAAAGTTGAGGACAAGTCCTCCCCATCTACAAGCCAATGGAAGAACTGAAAGAGTGCATAGGACAGTCAGGAAGATACTTGGATACTACGTTTACCCACATCACAACAGCTGGTATGTCTAATTGATATACGTCATCTCCGCCTACAGCTCAAAACAGCATACGAATAAAAGATTATCGCCATATGAAGCACCATGTGGTTGTAAAATATCATCACCGTTCGACATATTGAAAACGAAGGAAGGAAAGACTGGAGATTCTCTTCAGGTTTGCCAGCTTGATTAGGGAAATTTGGAATGGAGTATGGAGGGAAAATAGACGAGCACTGGAGAAACTAGAAGAAGCAATGGCTGCACGGAAGGAATGCCACGGTGTACAGTTGGTCAGTGGGTAATGGTGTCGACTTCGCACAGGCCGAAGGGAAAGACAAAGAAGGCTTTTGCGAAGCACCTTACCAAATGGTAGAGACTACGTCGCCAATAAATGTCAAGATTCAATTGCCTGAGAGAAGGACAATTGTGCCTGCCGGGGGGGTTGAAGCCTTTTTCAAGGAAGTCCGAAAGCTATTCCAAGGACAGAAGATGCGGACTGGAAAGGGGGAATGTGGAGAAAGGTACGGGAAGATAAAGAAGACGACGTGAATGAAACGGTAACGAGGAACCCATATGAATTAAGCCACTGTATTTTTTTTTTTACGTTAGGAGCAGGTTTAGTGTAATTAGCTGCGGAAAAGTGGTGAATTTAAGGTGAGGTGCAGAGAAGCTGAGATGATGCGGTACATAGCGGGACTACTGGCCCTCGTCGGAGTGGAAGCGTTATGGAACCAGCGCCTGGAAGGAGGAGTGCTGTTCGCCTAGCAGGAAGACGTCGTGATCACCAGTCGTCGCTGGGGGTTCCAGGTTGTATTCAATGCTTGGGAGATGCGTAATGAGATGAGAAGAAGCATTCGACAAATTCAATGAGGGATGGAAAGGCACGGGGTCCTTGGAGGAAATGCTGAGGTTTGTGAGAGACTACATGAGGCACCCGAGAAACTAAAAGCTGAGGTAGCCCAGGTAATGAGTGTTACTCCAAATACGTGAAGGAGGAGGTCGGCTTATGAAAACAATATTTGGTACTGCTGATGAGGAAGACATTATAAGGGTGAACGACACCGTAGGAGCCGGTCGGAGTAGCGGTGCGGTTCTAGCCGCTACAGTCTGGAGCCGAGCGACTGCTACGGTCGTAGGTTCGGATCCTGCCTCGGGCATGGATGTGTGTGATGTCCTTAGTTTAGTTAGGTTTAATTAGTTCTAAGTTCTAGTCCACTGATGACCTCAGAAGTTAAGTCGCATAGTGCTCAGACCCATTTGACACCGCAGTAGATGTTAAGCAGTGGGCAAAAGGGAACAAAGCCGCGAGTGATTGGCACACTACGCAGATTGCAAGTTTAGAAAAGGTCGTATTGAGTAACACATGACTATTACGACAGCTGACTGGAGAAGTATCCCGGTATGCCAGAGCTGCAAAAGAGGCAGTTAATCAGCTGAAGTCTTAGATAGGGAAGTCGTAATGACAAAATTATCGGTGTCCGTAGAAGACAGTCTTTGGTAATCACTAGGAAAGTAACAAAACTGCAAGATGCTATACAGCAGGCTGTAAGAGGTCAGCTGGGGATAAACTTCTTGACACCCTAACAGTATTGAGAGCGTCTAGGGAATTTACAGAAGGAACTACCGACGGATTTGGGGTTGGTATTAAAACCCGAACAGAAAAACTTCCTTTTTTATTCCAAGGTAGCCGCAGTATCGGTGAGATCTAACGGAGTGAAAGTTGACGTATTCGTTTCTATATCAGTAGCAGGGAAACAAGCGCGTTCCGGATGCTATACAGTATCCTGTCACGTGGGGGTACTGAAGAGACTAGTAAGAGCAAAAACGCAGCGATTATTACTCATTTCAAGAGACAAACGAAGATACGTAGGAAGCAAAGTTACAAAACTACTGCCAAGAGGATATCACAGTCTGTCCGAATATGGCAATAAGAGAGGGCAGGATTCCTGCGCAGTGAAATTTCTAATTGGACAAAAGGAGGTAAGAAAATGTAATAAATAAGTGACCCAGCCAGAAATGTACTTTATGCAGGTCGAGGTCCTTTGGTTGTACTGTAACTTTGACGACATTTTAGTAGTGGTTAGTTGTTTCGAGCCGGTGAAGCTTACGTCAGCAAAGAGGCTAGAATTAAACGGGAGTGGTTTGTTAGTAAATGGAACAGCGTATGAGATAACTGGGCCTGTTTCTATCGGACAGCCTCGATTTCAGGATAACTGACCTGAATATTCTCGTTTGTATTGGCCAGAGGAGCCCACGGAAGTGCTACCTGCCGCAGATCTAGCCAGCTTCAATTAAACTCCAGGATAGGAATTAATGCAGTCTTTAAACACGCTTCTGAATCAGCAAGAGAGGCGAGTCTCCTTGGAAACTTAAGTTCGCATGTAAATTTATATTCGGAAAATCAGTACTGGAAAGAGACAACACTGACTATTGTCATACCAACCACAGCAGTGGCACTTGTTCTGCTGAGCGTAGTCCTTGTTTTGACACTAGAAGGTGAAGTACAAGGCTGAGTTCGGACGCAGTTGTCATTCAAATTCCAATGGATTGGATAGCCAGAGCATAAAAATAGCAGAAGGGAGATGAACGCACAACGGAAGTTTGTAACTTTGGAACAAGCAGGTAGAAATTATTGTGCCAGAAACTTAGTTATGAAACAAGTTCCTTGGTGTTGGACTTAAGGAGCAGGGCAAGAGCCATGTAGAAATCTGTAAGAGTAAATGATATGGTTATGGAAACCAATTGTGCTTTCGTAAGAGGCGAAACAGGGCTAGTCGCTAGGAATTCTAGTGCAAAGGATAATGTAATTTGGGCGACACAGGGGACCAGATCTTGAAAAGAAGGATGTCAGTGTAGAGTATCGATCGTACTTGGTGAAAAAAATAAAATAAGCCAGAGCAGAAATGAGTTGCAACAGAGACAGCCACAGGCAGGCAAAAGTTTTGTGCGTTGCGAAAGAAAACACGGACGACAGGCGCTGCGAATCAGAGACAGCGGGCGCAGTATAACAAATGTTGAAATGTGTGTGAATTTCTAAGGGACCAAACTGCTGAGGTCATCGGTCCCTAGTCTTACACACTACTTAAACTGACTTACGCTAAGAACAACACACACACCCATGCCCGAGGGAGGCCTCGAACCTCTGGCGGGTGGGGCCGATATACTGTTTCCGATATACTCTTCCCCTTTTCCCTGTAAGTGTCCGTACCACCATAGTCTGCTCACTTGTACCTTTTTCCCCATGGGTCCCACTTTGACAGCTCCTCTAACAAATTCATTTCTAATCCCGTCCATCCTTGTTACCCCACACATCCACCTCAGCATCCTCATTTCAACCACTTCCATCTTCCTTTCCTGGGCTACTGTGATTGGCCATGTCTCTGCCCCTTATATCATAGCTGGCCTTACCACCGACTTGTACACTTTCTCTTTCAACCCAATGCTCACCTTCTTGTCACACAATTTGCAGACCGATTTCAGCTCATCATCCTGGATCTTGCAAGATCTCATCTGCACATGCTTCAGTGCTAAATATTTTGACTGTGTCCTGCTAATTTTCATCCCTCTTTCTTCTAGTACCTTCCTCCAATCCTCCAGATTTTCCTCAAGTCTATCGATGCTCTGCTTACAAAGAACCACATCATCCACAAACATCATATTCCACGTCGCTTCCTTCTTCACATCTTTCACCAGCACATCCATACTCAAGTCAAAAAGGTAGGGACTAAGCGCAGACCCTTGATGTGGCCCTACTTTTACTGGAAACTCCTTTGTCATGGCCACACTACTTCTCACCTGTGTCATTGCTCCTCTGTACATTTTCTTCAATAACCTCACATACTTCTCTAGCACGCACTGCTCTCTCATGCTTCTCCATATTTCGTTCCTTGAGACTCTGTCATATGCTTTCTCCAAATCGATGAAAGCCATATGTAGATCGGCTTGTAGCTCCCCGTGTCTCACCACTATCCGCCTTAAAGCATGTATTGCATCAGTCGTTCCTGTTCCAGGAATGAACCCAAACTGTTCTTCACACCACAGTCTCCTTGTGTAATCTTGCTTCAGTAACTCCTTCCCATATTTTCATTGTGTGTGCCATCAGTTTAATACCTCTATAGTTACTGCAGTCTTCCACATCATTTTTCCCCTTAAATATTGGGGTCAGTACACCAGTTCTCTACTCGTCTGGCATCTCCTCCTGTCGCCAAATCTTCTTCATTAAATCCCAAAGGAGCTCAATTCCCTTTTTACCGAGACACTTCCATACCTCAGCGGGGATCTGGTCTGGGCCAACTGCCTTCCCATTTTTCATCTTTTCAACTGCCCAATCGACTTCATCTCTACTTATATCCATCGTTAATCCTTCGTTTGCCACTCCTTCCTCAGTTTTCACTCTTACAGTTTCTTCATTCAGCAATTTCTCAAAATAATTCAACCACTTTTGGATAATTTTTCCATTGTCATACAGAATTATTCCTGTTTCATCTTTCATTTGTTTTATTGCTGTTAGGTCCTAAGAAGCTTTATCTCTTGATTTGCCCATCCGTATCAATTGTCTCATATTTTTCTGTAGTTGTTGGTATGCCTCCCTTACTGATTCAGCTTTAGCTTTAGCCCCCTTCTTTGCACTTCTGTATGTTTGCCCATCCTCAGCACTTCTGGGTATATCCTACTTCCTCTTAGCGTCTTTCTTTTCCTTCACAACTTTGTGTACCTTTTCATTCCACCACCATGCTTCCTTATCTTTTGGCATCACTCTCCCAGATGTTGACCCAAACACCCCCGGTCTTCCTTATAATAGGACTATTTATTTTCCACCACTCCTGCACACTATGTGCCAATTTTACCTTCTCCAGTATTTTTTCACTAAACTTCTCTGTAAAATTTTTTTCCTTGCATCTCCACCACTTAATTTTCCTTTCACATTGATTTATGTGCCTCTGTCTTTTACGTACTTTCATCTCACAATCCGCTACAATCAACTTATGTTGTGTTGCTATTCCTTCACCGTATATGATCTTAGTATTTCGCACCTCCCCATTATTTTTCCTTCTACATAATACGTAATCAATTTGGCTTTTATTTTCGCCACTCCTTTATGTTATTGGTTTTTCTCTTTTTCTTTGGAAGTAGGTATTCGTAATCACTAGATCAAAAGCCACTGGAAACTCCACTATCTTTTTCCTTCCTCATTTCTCTCGCCATACCCCCATCCTCCACGCCACCTCTCTTTCTCACCTTTCCCTCCGTCAACATGACCATTTAGATCCCCTCCGACTATCACTCTTTCATTCTCTGGTATTCCGACCATTACTCCATCCAAATCTCTCCAAAATTTTTCCTTCTCGTCCTCCGAACATCCCGCTTGGGGTGCATAGGCTGTCAGCACAGTTACCATTTCTCCTCCAAACATCATCTTAACATGCATGATCCTATCATTTACTCTGCTGACTTCACATACCTTTTCTTGAAGCTCTCTGTGCAAAATAACTCCTACTCAATTTCTTGATTCCGGGCTTGCGCTACTATAAAGTAGCTTATAGCCTTCAGCTAAGATCTTTACCTTATTGCCCTTCCACCTTGTCTCTTGCACACACAAACCCTTTATCTTCCTCCTCTGCATCATGTCTACTATCTCTCTTCCCTTTCCCGTCATTGTTGCCACGTTTAGAGTTCTCACTCTGATCTTGAACGCCTTTTGATCCTTCGCAAAAAGCCTCCCCCGGAGATCCGAACGGGAGGCTATTACTCCGGAAGATTTATCTTGAGAAGCATCCATCATTCCCCTTGTTTTGACAATATTTTTACACAAGTCTACTGTCAGTGGACTGTGTGTCTGGACACAACGAGGAGAGAGATCGCATGCACTTCTCGGATGATAGCATACTTTGTGTGACTAGTGATTCAGGACGCATCCTCGTGTGGTGAGGGTGGGAATACTTAATATGATTTTTTCTTGAGTAATCATTCTTCCGACTGGTTTGATGCGCCCCGCCACGAATTCCTCTTCTCTGCTAACCTCTCCATCTCAGAGTATAACTTGCAACCTACGTCCTCATTTAATTGCTGGATATATTCCAGACACTGTCTTCCTCTACAGTTTTTACCCTCTGCAGCTCGCTCTAGTACCATGGAAGTTATCCGCTGACGTCATAACAGATATCCAATCATTCTGTGCCTTCTTCTTGTCAGTGTTTTCCCCATATGCGTTTCCTTTCCGTATCTGCGCAGAACCTCCTCATTCTCTATCTTATCAGTCCACCTGATTTTCAACATTCGTCTGTAGCACAACATCACAGATACGTTGATTCTCTTATGTTCTTGTTTTCCCTTAGCCCATATTACTCCACCATGCAATGTTGTGCTCCGAACGGACATTCTCAGAAATTTCTTGCTCATGTGAAGCCCTATGTTTGATATTAGTAGACTTCTCTTGGCCAAGAATGCCCTTCTTGCCAGTGCTAGTCTGACTTTGATCTCCTCCTTTATCCGTCCGTCATTGGTTATTTTGATGCCTACGTAGCAGAATTCCTTAACTTCTACTAACACGAGACCATCAATCCTGGTGTTAAGTATCTCACTGTTCTCATTTCTGTTATCTCTCATTACTGTCGTTTTTCTTCAATTTACTCTCAGTCAACATTCTGTACTCATTAGACTGCTCATTTCATTCAGCAGATCATGTAACTCTTCTTCACTTTCACTAAGGACATCGATGTCATCAGTGATTCGTAGCCTTTCACTATCAATTTTAATTCCACTCCTGAATCTTTCTTTTATTTCCATCATTACTTCTTCGATGTATAGACTGAAAAGCATCGGCGAAAGACTACATCCTTATGTTACACACTTGTTAATACGAACTCCTCATTCTAGGTCTTTCACACTTACTACACTCTCTTGGCTCTTGTACGTATATGTTACACGTCTCTCACCATAACATACCCCTATTTTCCTCAGGATTTCGTACATCTTGCTCCATTTGACATTGTCGAACGATATTAGTAGATCGACAAATGCTAATAAGCTCTCTTGATTTTTCTTTAGTCTTGCATCTATATTCTTGACAGCAACTTGGATGCTTGACCTATTCAGGTGGCTGTGCGATAATTCTCGCACATGTCAGCTCTTGAAGTTTTCGGAATTGTGCCTGTGAAATTTTTCCGGAAGTCAGAAGGTATATCAAAAACTCATACTTTCTACATACCAACTGAATACCACTTCTTCAAATGATTTTAGAAATTACGATGTTATCTATCCCTTCTGCCTTACTCGAGCTTAAGTTTTCCAAAACTCTTTTAAATTCTGATTCTAATACTGGATACCCAATCTCTTCCAAATCTACTCCTGTTTCTCATTCTGTCTCATCAAACAAAGTTTTCCACTCGCAGAGTCTTGCAGTCTACCCTTCAGTCTATCCGCTCTCTCTTCTGCATTTAAGAGCGGAATTCCAGTGGTAGTCATAATATTACGACCCTTGCATTTAATTGCATGTCAGCAACATATGCTTAGTCAGTCATTCCGACAATCGTTTCATTTTCGATTTCTTCACATTTTTGATGCATTCATTTCGTTTATGCTTTCCTGAACTTCCTTTTTATTTCATTCCTTAACGACTTGTATTTCTGTATTCTTGAATTTCCCTGAATATTTTTGTACTTTCTTCATTCATCGATCAGCTGAAGTGTTTCTTCTTTTTCCCACCCTTTCTTCGGATTTACTTTCTTTGTACCTACGTCTTTCTTTCCAGCTTCTGTTATTGCCCTTTTTAGAGATGTCCATTCCTCTTCAGTTGTACTGCCTACTGAACAATTCGTTATTGCAGTCTTTATAGCCTTAGAGAACTTGAAGCGTACGTCTTCTCATTCCATATTACTCAGGTATCCCACTTCTTTGCGTACTGAATCCTGACTGATCTCTTGAACTTCAGCCTACTCTTCATCACTACTACAAAGTGATTTGAATCTATATCAGGATCTTCGTATGCCATATTATCCAACTGACTTCGGAATCTTTGTCTGACCACTTAACTGAAATATTCCCGTGTCTCACGGTCTTTTCCAAGTATACCTCCTTCTCTTGTGATTCTTGAACAGAGTAATCGCCATTACTAGCTGAAGTTTATTACAGATCTGAATTAGCGTTCCCCAGTCTCTCATTCTTAGTGCCAAGCCTATATCCTCCCGTGATCATTTATTCTACTCTAACCGCATTCCATTTCACCGTGTTCGATTTTCCTCTCCCTTTACAAATTACCTGTTCAGTCCTCATACACCTGTTACATCTCTTCATCTCCAGATTGTGACGTCGGGATGTATACCTGCGCTGGCGTTTGTTTGTTGTTGATTCCGATGAGAACAACGCTGTTATCGAGCTGTACACAGTAACAAACTCTCTGCCCTACCTTCCTATTCGTAAAGAATCTTACTCCCATTATATCATTTTTTACTCCCGTTATTCTACACTCATCTGACCAGATATCCTTGTCTTCTTTCCATTCGACTTCACTGACCCATAATGTATCCATATTGAGGCTTTGGATTTCTCTTTTCAGATTTTCCAGCTTTCCTACCACGTTTAAGCCTCTGACATTCCAGGCCATCTCTCGTAGAACGTTAAAGTTAGCTCTTAATGTACCCTGCAATATTATCGATAATGACCGTTTTGGTGGCTCATATGTAATGCTGTGGTGAGGCGTAATGTTGCATGGGCATTCTGACATCCAGATCATGAACACGGTACATTCACCGGTTAAAAGTACTGCGTCACCGAACCCGTTTCCTCATAAGTGTCTTTTCAATTATGTATTCGAGCCTGACTTCATTTTTTACGGATTACAAAGCACGACGACATCGGAGCTCTTGGAACGAGATGATATTCGGGGGTATGGACTGGACTGCCCTTTTCCCTCGACCTAAATCCCATTGTGCAGGTTTTGTATGAGTTTGGGAAGTGTAGGGCAGCCCGTCCACCCGCACAAAAAACTTCCATCCATCAGCTGTCAACAGCTCTGGTTTAGGAATGGAATGTTTTGCCAAAAGAATTTCTGCTCAAAATTGTGCCTAGCATTGGTTCATGTCGCAGAGCATGCACTGCACTGTCAGTGTGCGTTAGTATTCCTTAAACTGTCGGACAAACACTGGACTGCATCATAACATGGCAACATGACCACCAGCAGCAAATGCACTTTACTAAAGATGTTTATTCATGATAGTAGCAGAATTCCGTTGGGTGTAGGTAATAATGGCGGTACTTCCACTCACATGAGCATCTAAAAGTGGCCGTGCGGTCTAGGGCGCCTTGCCATGGTTCGCGCGGCTCCCCCTGTCAGAGGTCCGGGTCCTCCATTGGGCATGGGTGTGTGTGTGTGTGTGTGTGTGTGTGTGTGTGTGTGTGTGTGTGTGTGTGTGTTGTCCTTAGCGTAAGTTAGTTTAAGTTAGATTAAGTAGTGTGTAAGCGTAGGCACCGATGACCTCAGCAGTTTGGTCCCATAGAACTTACCACAAATTTCCAATATCTCAAAGTGATTGAACTATCACTATACTGTATTTCCCCTGACAAGGATGCCCAAGCGCCATGTGGTGCGAACGCGGAGACCAGCAACGACGAGCATCATGCACAGCGCTACTCGGCACAGTATAAACGCATACTTAACGCTGCATTTTTATTTAAGTCTTAGATCAGATGTCTACAAAAAACGAGAGGTACAACTCCCAAACCCGACAACAATACGGAAGGACGTAATAATGCTACCTGGCTGCGATTGTCATTATGACTTTGATATTGTTTTAAGTAGAACAAAATATGTAGCGTAAATGGCGGTATCTTTTGATTCCACTGACGTAGAAGCTTAAATTTTTTTATCGCCAAGCGAATGAAGCTCTTAGTGATTTACACAAATTTCAACACGATAGCTGTACCTGTTCCTCAGAAAAGCAGGTCCTAACAGAGGGTCAGACAGACAGCCAACAAAGTGATCCTTACACGGTTCCGTTTTCACTGATGCTAATAAATACACTACTGCCCATTAAAGTTGCTACACCAAGAAGAAATGTAGATGATAAACGGGTATTCATCGGACAAATATATTATACTAGAACTGACATGTGATTAAATTTTCACGAAATTTGGGTGCATAGATCCTGCGAATTCAGTACCCAGAACAACCACCTCTGGCCGTAATAACGGCCTTGATACGCCTGGGCATTGAGTCAGAGCTTGGATGGCGTGTACAGGTACAGCTGCCCATGCAGCTTCAACACGATACCACAGTTCATCAAGAGTAGTGACTGCCGTATTGTGACGAGTCAGTTGCTCGGCCACCATTGACCAGATGTTTTCAGTTGGTGAGAGATGTGAAGAATGTGCTGGCCAGGGCAGCAGTCGAACATTTTCTGTATCCGGAAAGGCCCGTACAGGACTTTCAACTGTGTCCCCTTCTGTTGACTCAGGGATCGAGACGTGGCGGCACGATCCGTTACAGCCATGCGGATAAGCGTTATCCTGCTGAAATGTATGGTTTCGCAGGGATCGAAGCAAGGGTAGAGCCACGAGTCATAACACATCTGAAATATAACGTCCACTGTTCAAAGTGCCGTCAGTGCGAATAACAGGTGACCGAGACTTGTAACCAATGGCGCCCCGTACCATCACGCCGGGTGGCGATGACGAATACACGCTTCCGATGTGCGTTCAACGCGATGTCGCCAAACACGAATGCGACCCTCATGATGCTGTAAACAGAACCTGGATTCATCCGAAAAAATGACGTTTTGCCATTCGTGCATCCAGGTTCGTCGTTGAGTACGTCTTCGCAGGCGCTCCTGTCTGTGATGCACCGTCAAGGGTAACCGCAGCCATGGTCTCCGAGCTGATAGTCCATGCTGCTGCAAACATCATTGAACTGTTCGTGCAGATGGTTGTTGTCTTGCAAACGTCCCCTTCTGTTGACTCAGGGATCGATACGTGGCTGCATGATCCGTTACAGCCATGCGGATAAGAGCCTGTCATGTCGACTGCCAGTGATATGAGGACTTTGGGATCCAGCACGGCGCTCCGTATTACCCTCCTGAACCCACCGATTCCATATTCAGCTAACAGTCATTGGATCTCGACCAACGTGAGCAGCAATATCGCGATACGATAAACCGCAATTGCGATAGGCTACAATCCGACCTTTATCAAAGTCGGAAACGTGATGATACGCATTTCTCCTCCTTACACGGGGCATCACAACAACGTTTCACCAGACAACGCCAGTCAACTGCTGTTTGTGTTTGAGAAATCGGTTGTAAACTTTCCTCATGTCAGAACGTTGTAGGTGTCGCCACCGGTGCCTACCTTGTAAGAATGCTCTGAAAAGCTAATCATTTGCATACCACAGCATCTTCTTCCTGTCGGTTAAATTTCGCGTCTGTAGCACGTCATCTTCGTGATGTAGCAATTTTAATGGCCAGTAGTGTATTATTAACAACATTATCTGGAAACATGCATAACGGAAGCAGAATTTCGATTCATATCCTTTAATATATTTTCAAAGTATCTTCCAGACATTTTATCTTCATCACGAACAATGCTGAATTCCATAAAAAGTTCTCGGTTTACTTGCCACGTCAAATTTGGATAAAATTGGGATTTTATCCAAATTTGACGCGGCAAGTAAACCGAGAACTTTTTATGCAAGGATTCCGTCGCGAAAGACTTCGTAGTCAATGCTGAATTGCATTTCTCCCTTTAATTACAAGTATTGAAATTGATTTTATTTAAATAAAGATGTTCAAACAAAGAGAAAAATAATACAGAGGATAAAAACATTCAATTGAAATCAATTATAATATTTGCAGCATATAACATGACCCTCCTTGTGTCTCGTAAATATTTTTTTAAATGTTTTACCAAAATGATGTTACATAAGATTTTTAAAGAATAACAAAACAATTGACTCACAAGAGGTAAATTTGGAATTTTTTCATATTTTCTGTGGTTACTGTTAAATGTGGAGATAAGTCGGACAGCAACGTAAATAATTTTACTTGTATTTCATTTTATGTTATTCACATGCAGATTTGAAGTTTTTTTTACTAGAGATCGTAATTGCGTTCCTATGAGTGTTGTACACTATGTGATCAAAAGTATCCGGACTCCTGGCTGGAAATGACTTACAATGAAGTGGCGACCTCCATCGGTAATGTTGGAATTCAATATGGTGTTGGTCTACCCTTAGCCTTGATGATAGCTTCCACTCTCGCAGGAATACGTTCAATCAGGTGTTGGACAGTTTCTTGGTGAATGGCAGCCCATTATTCACGGAGTGCTGCAATGAGGAGAGTTATCGTTGTCGGTCGGTGAGACCTGGTACGAAGTCGGCGTTCCAAAACATCCCAAAGGTGTTCTATAGGATTCAGGTTAGGACTCTGCGTAGGCCAGCCCATTACAGGTATGTTATTGTCATGTAACCACTCCGCCACAGGCCGTGAATTGTGAACAGTTCCTCGAACGTGTTGAAAGATGCAGTCGCCATCTCCGAATTGCTCTTCAACAGTGAGAAGCAAGAAGGTGCTTAAAACACATGGTACTGTAATAGTGTCTGCAGCTCGTGGTCGTGCGGTAGCGTTCTCGCTTCCCACGCCCGGGTTTACGGGTTCGATTCCCGGCGGGGTCTGGGATTTTCTTTGCCTCGTGATGACTGGGTGTTGTGTGATGTCCTTAGGTTAGTTAGGTTTAAGTAGTTCTAAGTTCTAGGGGACTGATGACCATAGATGTCAAATCCCGTAGTGCTCAGAGCCATTTGAACCATTTTTGAGATAATAGTAAAACAACAAGTGGTGCAAGCCCCCTCGCCGGATGCTGTGGCCGAGCGATTCTAGGCACTTCAGTCCGGAACCGCGCTGCTGCTACGGTCGCAGGTTCGAATCCTGCCTAGGGCATTGATATGTGTGATGTCCTTATGTTAGTTAGGTTTAAGTAGTTCTAAGTCGAGAGGACTGATGACCTCAGATGTTAAGTCCCATAGTGCTTAGAGCCATTTGAACCATCTCAACCAAGCCCCCTCTATGAAATAGAAGACCACACCATAACACCACCGCCTCCGAAATTTACTGCTGGCACCACACACACTGGCAAAAAACATTCACTGGGCATTCGCCTTACCCACACCCAGCCATCGGATCGCCACATTGTGTACCGTGATTCGTCGCTCCACACAACGTTTACGCTCTGTTCAATGTTTACAGTCCTTATACCAAGCGGGGCGTCGTTGGCCATTTACCGGCGTGACGTGTGGCTTATGCCCAGCCGCTCGATCATGAAATCTAAGTTTTCTCACCTCCTGCCTAACTGTTAAAGTACTTGCAGTGGATCCTAGTGCATTTTGGAATTACTGTGTGATGGTCTGGATAGATGTCTGCCTATTACACACTACGATCCTCTTTAACTGTCGTCGGGCTCTGTCAGTTAACAGACGAGGTCGGCCTGTACGCTTTTGTGCTGTACGTTAAAAAAATGGTTCAAATGGCTCTGAGCACTATGGGACTTGACTTCTGAGGTCATCAGTCCCCTAGAACTTAGAACTGCTTAAACCTAACTAACCTAAGGACATCACACACATCCATGCCCGAGGCAGGATTCGAACCTGCAACCGTAGCGGTCGCGCGGTTGCAAACCGTAGCGCCTAGAACCTCTCGTCCATCCCGGCCGGCTGTGCTGTACGTGACCTTTCACGTTTCCACTTCACTATCACTTCGGAAACAGTGAACCTAGCGATGTTCAGGAGTGTGAAAATCACGTATACCTACAGATGACACAAATGAGACCCAATCACCTGACCACGTTCTAAGCCTGTGAGTTCCGCAGATCGGCTGATTCTGCTCTCTCACGTTGTCTAATGACTACTGAGGTCGCTAATATGGAGTACCTGGCAGTAGGTTGCAGCACAATGCACCTAATATGAAAAATGTTTGTTTCTGGGGTGTCCGGATACTTTTCATCACGTAGTGTATATTACGTAGCTCTTATTGGGCGCCATGCAGCCAATCGATGTGTTCTCCACAAACCCTACCTGCAATATAAGAAAGAACTGTATAAGAACTGTAACAGACGCCCAAACAACCTTGATACTATAAAATAATAGTATGTAATCTAATTTATAAGCCATATAGGTTGTGCTACGAGTTGTAACTTGTTATAATATCTTTGACCATGTACCTCACGAACAGTTCGACGACGTTTGCAGCAGCATGGACTATCAGCTCGGAGACCATGGCTGCGGTTACCCTTGACGCTGCATCACAGATGAGAGCGCCTGCGATGGTGTACTCAACGACGAACCTGGGTGCACGAATGGTAAAATGTCATTTTTTCGGATGAATCCAGGTTTTGTTTGCAGCGTCATAATGGTCGCATCCGTGTTTGGCGACATCACGGTGAACACACATCGGAAGCGTGTATTCGTCATCGCCACCCGGCTTGATGGTATGGGGCGCCGTTGGTTACAAGTCTCGATCACCTGTTCTTCGCATTGACGGCACTTTGAACAGTGGACGTTATATTTCAGATGTGTTACGACCCATGGCTCTACCCTTGATTCGATCCCTGCGAAACCCTATATTTCAGCAGGGTAATGCACGATCGCATGTTGCAGGTCCTGTACGGGCTTTTCTGGATATAGAAAATGTTCGACTGCTGCCCTGGCCAGCACATTCTCCAGATCTCTCACCAACTGAAAACGTCTGGTCAATGGTGGCCGAGCAACCGGCTAGTCACAATACGCTGCATGGGCAGCTGTACCTGTACACGCCATCCAAGGTCTGTTTAACTCAATGCCCAGGCGTATCAAGGCTTTTATTACGGCCAGAGGTGGTTGTTCTGCGTTCTGATTTCTCAGGATCTATGCACCGAAATTACGTGAAAATGTAATCACATGTCAGTTCTAGTATAATATATTTGTCCACTGAATACCCATTTATCATCTGCATTTCTTCTTGGTGTAGCAATTTTAATGGCCAGTAGTGTAAAAACGTACCAGGAATGGCTAAGAACAGCAAGAGATCGAAAAGGGAACTGTATCTGTCAGTCAGGAGCATATGCTTGTACTGCAAGAAATTACAAGGCACAAGCAGATGTATTACGAGAAGAGAATAGCCACATGGAATACAGTGAAGTAGGGGACTGATCCAATAGGAGAGAGATAAGGAGCAACAGGCGTTAAGAGTAAGCGATGCGTGGGCAGCGCGTGCCAGCGAGCCGGTGCACTGTGAGACGCCAGTCACGTGCTCCCCTTGCAGTCTCCTTGTGGGCGCTCAGGAGGGCCTAATTGGCGTATCACACGCGCCGTCCAGCCTGCATTCAATTGCTGCGCGTGCCACGGCCGTGCAGGTGGGCGGCACGCATTCAATTAGCTGCGCCAAGCCTCCCACAGGCCTAGCTGACGGCCGGAGGGGTTCTCTCGGTAGCTGCTCTGGTCAATCAGGGTCTATCGACTTGGACGTGATGTGGACGCAGTGGTCCTGCGTTAAATATGGGGAGGGTCAAAGTTTGGCACATTCCCCTTCGTTTCCCGCCGCCACCCTCCCCCGCCCAGTCGCCCAATCAACTTCTCCGCCTCAGTGTAATGTGCTTTAACATCTACTTTAAATACAACACAAATGTCTAGTATATTAATAACAAAGGAGAAAGTTGTATTAGTTTCAGGGTACCTGGAGAAGATTTCATATAAATTTGTTGTTCTGCATTGAAAAAGGCATTAATTTTTCCATAGCAGCTCAAATTTTTAAGATGTAACATTTTAGTGAAATATACCTCACTATGTTTTAAGTTAAATCTATGGGTCAGATAAAAATACTAAATGATGTGGCATAGCAACACAAGTACAAGGATAGCGTACTAATAGGGATATGAAAGAAGGTATGAAGGGCGCCAAAAACATAAATAACAATCATCCATTTATTGCACCATTACACACGCACATCATGATATATCAAACATTATAGTTGCCATACTAAAATCTATTATGACAAACAATATGCATCACGAAGGGCACACACAATGGAGTTTAAGAAATTACAATGGCACATCAACTCCGCTATGACAAACAGTGCGCATAATGAAGGCTGCACAATTTTACCTATGTAAGAAATTAAAACAATACTAGCATAAAATTAACTAAAATTCCTTGATGGAAATGTTTATGAGAAGAACACGATCGGGCCTCAAGGGAGGAGGCAACACAATACTTGACTCAGGTGCACCAAAACAAACAACGGACACCAGGCCGCGCCAACAACGGACACATAAGGCACGCAACTACTCTCTCCGTTGCGGTTCCGCGCGTTCCACCCAAGTAACAGCTACCTGAAACATTTTAATACTTGGAACAGTACACCAGCGATCAGCAAATTAAAAAAACAATAACATGTCATAAAAATACAATAATTTAAGAAAATCACATCATATGACTATGAGCTTAAGGTCTTTCAGTAATTAACAGATTACGAAACAGGTAAAGGGGCATGTGCCACTATTAAATCTTCCGTAATTACACTACTAAATTTCTCAGTACCCAAGTTGCAATTAACGCAACAAGAATTAAATCATGTAAGTGATAATGTTACTTTAAAATAATAATAAAATCATTTCATACAGCAGACGACCAAGAATGGCCCGATCAGTACTCCCCAGTGAAGCAGTTCACATAACTGGTACTCCACGGCTCCGAGCACACAGCCCCACACAAAATGCAACACAAACACAGCGACCCGGCGTACTACCAGAACCACCAGGCAGTAAACCAAAATCGTACTAAGCCAAAACAAGGACCGACTTTTAAAATAACGAGACCTAGCCCCGGCCGGACAACAGACCAAATGCCGGAAATCCATAAGAAACCTCAGCCAACTTAATACCAACACAACAGTTTATGAACAATATGCAAAACACAAGACCTCTCAGTCCAAAGGCTTACTTTTAGTCGCGAAGATGGCTCCGACCCGCCTGCTGAGGTGCCAAGCGTCGTACGGAGTGCTGAATCAAGCTTAACCTTCGTTAACGGAAAGCGGAAGCACCACAAGACAAAATAAACTCCAATCTAACTCTGCAAGGCAAACTCTAAGAAGTGCCACTCGAAGACTATGCACTTGAAGATCAAACATAAAGCATCCAGACTAACGTGCCGCTGAACGACGCACTTCCATCACCAGCGTCTAGTAGAGTACGAAGAGCAGCGTACCCCATCGCTATACATCCATGGGACGGTAAACGAGGATAGCAATCCCAGCGACGGAGAGACAGGAGGACGAAATGACATCCCGCCGCACATGGAAGGTATTTCAAACTCAGTCTCGACAAACTACAACAGGCGAGATTTTGCTCCCCTTGCGAATCAAGTTAAACGGCACACCATGCCGCTGTCCACACTATTAACCGTAAAATCACGCTCCGGTCTTCCCATCGATCCCCACTCGGCGTCCAGACGCAAGCAACCCCGGCCGAGCCGAACTGTCTTCACGCCAAGGCAGCCACCTCTTGCCTCCTCACACGCCTCCAGCTAACAAAGCTCCGGCCAGCGATCACACACTGAAACAGCCGCCTAACGCCCAAGCGCCGTCTGAGTGAAAACTCAGCACTAAGATCGATACGGACTTGGAAATAAGGGTCCACCGTAACACTAATCAAGGAATTTAATGTTTAATAACTAGTGCACAGTTTTTGTCCTACTGTTTTTTTTATTTCTAATTAGTTTCCGCTTATTAGGCCATTTTCAAGATTCAACTGACTAGCATGTGCAAGGGACACTAGTTCATAGGTAACCAAACACTATAAGGCAGAGACACAGTCCACCTCCACAGAACGTTGTACGCCAAACTTGCTGTTTATCATTGTAAATTACACTTTATGCGACGGAGAATATTAAACACTGCGACGGTACCTAACGGTTACTGATGCTGTGTATCGCTTCCTAACAGCATCCCATACTAGCAAACCAGTTGTGTCTTTACCTGCGGATACTCGTACTTTAGGTACTGGGGCTATGCACGGCTCTGTTTAAAAAGAATAGCTCGATGTAGTCACAGGGTCGAGCCATGCACATCTGCTTTCATGCACCTCATATAATTCACTGCAAATAATAACCTGTAGCTGTGATTCTGCAGTCTAATAATCGAGGCGTTGGCTAGAATTACGAGTTAATAAATTACACAGGAATATAAAGTAAAAGACCAACGAATCATTTAATAGAAAGGGGTTCTGTTCCAACTCCTGTAATTGAAGAAGACGACAGAGAATTATGCTAATAAACGTTCATTCAAGAAAGGACATCTCAAATAAAGGGGAAGCGGCCCCACGGTATTCAGTTAAAATACAGGCAATAAGCACTCTTACAAGTGTCGTTACGAAAATGGTAGCAAAATGTCCAAACTAAATAGTCACCAAAGACTCACGAATAGTAAATTCATTTCGTGATCACAATATGCAAAGTAAAAGCAGTTCAGAGTTCAATATGATGACACACAAGTTAACACACACAATATGAAGAATAGAAATTCATGCTCTGTCTATTCTCAGTACCCTAAGTCAAAAGGCAAAAGTTGGAGTCCTACTCTGGAGCATATTCAAACCTCTCGAAATATAAGTTCCTTCAGAAGCTAAAGTATGGTAGCGGCCCTTCACCCCCCAGAACCGATCACCTTTACGGCTGAATATACACGTTACTATAGGCAGGTGTGCCTTCTTCGGGCACTCGACGTAAAGTGCCAGAATCACTCCTTTGGCCTCTTCACTAGAAAAGCCCCGGTCTCCAACTGCCTCTCACAGTGTTCCGCTACTGTCTCTTTCTATATTGGCTGCAGGCCATCCCCACCAAACATACAGTGTTCTTAATTGCTACAGACATGATATGATTCATCTTGAACACTGTCCCCCATCAAACTAATATATTACGACAGTATTTAAATAAAAGAAAAGTTACGAACATTCGGTCACACGCAGATCACTTACAATAAATGTAAGTAATAGCTGGTTCATAAGCAAACAAGCTAGCATTCTTACAGAAATTTTATAACGATAAAGGGCCACAGATTGTCGTTAAATGTTTTAAACCATTATTTATAATTTCTTGACACAAGTGTCTTTTGATTCTCTTTTCAATTGTGGTGTCCGATAACACACTTTTGATTTAGCACAGTTTTTAATACCATCTGCAAACAACATTTAAATAAAGTGACTGGCAATATACTAAACTGTTCCATAAATATATACGCAAGAATAACGAAATGTGAGATATTAATGTTGTATCATTTTCTGTGTAAATGTAGAGGATGGGATGTTCTGACAAACATTTGCATACGGAAAGCGATATAAAAGACGTAGTAAATAAATACATAAAATAAATACGGATTCATATTTTTCAGGGTCCGCCCCCGGTAGCTGAGTGGTCAGCGTGACAGAATATCGACCCTAAGGGCCCGGGTTCGATTACCGGGTGGGTTGGAGACTTTCACTGCTCAGGGACTGGGTGTTGTGTTGTCCTAATCATAATCATTTCATCCTCATCGACGCGCAAGTCGCCGAAGTGGCGTGAAATAGAAGGACTAGCACCCGGAGAACGGTCTACCCGACGAGAACCTCTAGTCACACGACATTTATTTCATTCGCATTTTTCAGAGACGATAGCTATAGTGCGATTCCGTTATCTGAGATGTCGTTTGCTGAAATTACATGAAGCAATTGTTCTTGTTGTGATCTTCAGTCCGGAGACTTGTTTGACGCAGCTCTCCATGCTACTCTATCCTGTGCAAGCTTCATCATCTCCCAGTACTTACTGCAACCTACATCCTTCTGAATCTGCTAAGTGTATCCATCTCTTGGTCTCCCTCTACGATTTTTACCCTCCACGCTGCCCTCCAATGCTAAATTTGTGATCCCTTGATGCCTCAGAACATGTCGTACCAACCGATCCCTTCTTCTTCTCAAGTTGTGCCACAAACTCCTCTTCTCCCCAATTCAGTTCAATACCTCCTCATTAGTTATGTGATCTACCCATCTAATCTTCAGCATTCTTCTGTAGCACCACATTTCGAAAGCTTCTATTCTCTTCTTGTCCAAACTATTTATCGTCCATGTTTCACTTTCATACATGGCTACACTCCATACAAATACTTTCAGAAACGACTTCCCGACACTTAAATCTATACTCGATGTTAACAAATTTCTTTTCTTCAGAAACGCTTTCCTTGCAATTGCCAGTCTACATTTTATATCCTCTCTACTTCGGCCATCATCAGTTAGTTTGCTCCCCAAATAGTAAAACTCCTTTACTACTTTAAGTGTCGCATTTCCTAATCTAATTCCCTCAGCACCACCCGACTTAATTCGACTACATTCAATTATCCTCGTTTTGCTTTTGTTGATGTTCATCCTACATCCTCCTTTCAAGACACTGTCCATTCCAGTCAACTGCTCTTCCAAATCCTTTGCTGCCTCTGACAGAATTACAATGTCATCGGCGAACCTCAACGTTTTTATTTCTTCTCCATGGACTTTAATACCTACTCCGAATTTTTCTTTTGTTTTCTTTACTGCTTGCTCAATATACAGATTGAATAACATCGGGGACAGGCTACAACCCTGTCTCACTCCCTTCCCAACCGCTGCTTCCCTTTCATGCCCCTCGACTGTGCAACCTACATCCTTCTAAATCTGCTTAGCGTATTCATCTCTTGGTCTCCGTCTACGATTTTTACCTGATACGCTTCCCTCCAATACTAAATTGGTGATCACTAGATGCCCCAGAATGTGTTCTACCAACCGATCCTTTCTTCTAACCAAGTTGTGCCACAAATTCCTCTTCTCCCTTTCTATTCAGTACCTCCTCATTAGTCGTGTGAGCTACCCACCTATTCTTCAGCATTCTTCTGTAGCACTACATTTCGAAAGCTTCTATTCTCTTCTTGTCTTAACTACTTATCGTCCATGTTTCACTTCCATACGTGGCTACACACCATACAAATACTTTCAGGAAAGACTTTCTGACACTTAAATCGATACTCGATGTTACCAAATTTCTCTTCTTCAGAAAGGCTTTCCTTGCCATAGCTAGTCTACATTTTACATCCTCTCTACTTCGACCATCATCGGTTGTTTTGCTCCCTAAATAGCAAAACTCGTCTACTACTTCAATTGTCTTATTTGCTAATCTAATACCCTCAGCGGCACCTGATTTAATTCGACTATATTCTATTACCCTCGTTTTGCTTTTGTTGGTGTTCATCCTACATCCTCCTTTCAAGACACTGTACATTCTATACTGACAGAATTAAAGTGTCGCCGGCAAACCTCAAAGCTTTTATTTATTCTCCGTGGGTTTTAATGCCGGCCGAAGTGGCCGTGCGGTTAAAGGCGCTGCAGTCTGGAACCGCAAGACCGCTACGGTCGCAGGTTCGAATCCTGCCTCGGGCATGGATGTTTGTGATGTCCTTAGGTTAGTTAGGTTTACCTAGTTCTAAGTTCTAGGGGACTAATGACCTCAGCAGTTGAGTCCCATAGTGCTCAGAGCCATTTGAACCATTTTGTGTTTTAATTCCTACTGCAAATTTTACTTTTGTTTCCTTTACTTAATCAATGTACAGATTCAATAACATTGGGTATAGGCTACAACCGTGTCTCACTCCCTTCTCAACCACTACTTCCCTTTCATGCCTGAAGACTCTTACAACTGCCATCTTGTTTCTGTACAAATTGTAAATAGCGTTTCGCTCCCTGAATCTTACTCATGCCACCTTCAGAATTTGAAAAAGACTATTCCCTATTCCAGTCAATATTGTCAAAAGCTTTCTCTGAGTCTACAAATGCTAGAAACGTAGATTTGCCTTAATTTATCTTCTAAGATAATAAGTAGGGTCAGTATTGTCTCGCATGTTATAATATTTCTGTGGAATCCAAACTGATCTGCCCCGAAGCTGCCAGGCAGCTTCCTCTTTCATTCTTCACTCCCAGTCCATATTCAGCTACTACTTTTCCTTCTCTTGCTTTTCCTACTATAGAATTCCAGTTCCTCATGACTATAAAATTTTTGTGTCCTTTGAGTATCCGAATAATATCTTTTGTCGTGTCATACATTTCTTCAATCATCTGCGGAACTAGTTGGCATATAAACTTGTACTACAGCATTACCATTATTTGAATTTGTATTTATAACCCTGTATTCACCTGACCAGAAGTCTTCTACCTCCTGCCACCGAACTTTACTAATTCCCATAATATCTAACTTTAACCTATTTCTCTTTCTAAATTTTCTAACCTGCCTGCCCGATTAAGCGATCTGACATTCTACGATCTGATCAGTAGAGCGCCAGTTTTCTTTGTCCTGATAACGACGTCCTCCTGAATAGTCCCCTCCCGGAGATCCGAATGCGGGACTATTTTATCTCCGTAATATTTTACCCAGGAGGACGCCATCATCATTTAACCATACAGTAAAGCCGCAGGCCACGCGAAAAAATTACGAATGTAGTTTCCCCTTGCGTTCAGCCATTCGCAGTTCCAGAAGCGATTAAAAGCTGTTAATTCAGAAGTCTTCTATGAAAAAACTTATCCACTTCAAAATATTATCTTTGTGGATTAAAAGATGTTGAAGTTACGGTTGTATCACTGGATGAGCCTGATTTTCCTGGAACGCCGATGTACTCGGATTTACATTAATATCTGATTGTAAAATATTTTAGATTCTCAAAGAGTTACAAGAAGCTAGCTTTCAGTTTGTCTGAAAGCCTGCCATTGCTGGAAGCAGAGATTGCACTCCTAAGCGATTGACGTGTCGTCCAAACGGGATTTTCCCTTTTTCTGCCAAAGCCATTGTGTGCGCACCTGGCTCACCAGCAACAGTCACTAGCTCTGCACCGCCTGCGGCGCTTTAAGGCTGTGCGCCAGCGCTCAGCCGTACAAGCAGATTCGCCTCTTACCAATACTGTGCGACCGACTCGCTCGCCTAAAGACGCGTAACGGTACAACACAGCTGTTGTGCGAGCTCCTGTGATGCTCTTATTTTCGCGGAGTTTTTCCTGTCGAAACGATATGCTTCGCGGCTCCCTGGTTGGTTAGCGCCACTTTGATAACGGGTCCCGGCGCTCTGCATGAGGAAGAAGTACGTAGCGAGTCTGCAAGAGGCGTCGCAGGGGATCCAGTGGCGCGTGGTGTACTGCTGTGCCGCGCTGGTGTTATCATTGCGGCGCCGGTGGGTGTTGGAGAGCGAGACTGGAGCGTGGCGGCAGTGACCAGTAAGCAATGGCTCTGTCGTTCCGGCTTAGCGCGGGTGAGACCCCTGGAGTTTACCCTGGCTTGTACATCTACGTAAGCTCCATGGATTAATTTTCAAATGGTGAGCTATTTGTCTGGTGGATCATTTTCCAACCTGTTTGCTCCTGAGGTATTCTAAATCGCTTGGGTGCTAATATTTGTATCACTGTTAATCGCGAGAGAAATTAACTGACTTGTGTGTGTGTGTGTGTGTGTACCTTTTTCTTTTTGCTGTCAGTTTTTAATTGGTGTCAGTTGTGGCCGATATTCGGCAAATTATGTTATCTGATGTGGCGTTCGCTGTGTTATTCAGTGGTTTGGTATTTAACTAATTTGTAAATGAAAATGACAATCTTATTTTCTTACATTGAGTAATTACTAAATAATTTTTCTCCTGGCTACAGAATTGGTAAAGTTGATAAAGAACTCCAAGTTAACGTTGTGTTAAAGTGTTGTCTGGAAGTTGTATAAGTGTCGCTAAATCACGGTTCATACAACAGATTCTATACAACTATGGATTATGATGGAAACAGTTATCTTCAGCAAAATGATCATTAAAACCACCGAATATCAGCCGCGCACAACACTGATGTATGTTACCTGAAACAATATTCTTCGCAACTCGTGCGTAATTAATTTCGGCTCCATACATCAGCTAGAAAAGTTTCTTATAAGGATCGTGCTATGAGCACTGCTTTTAAAGAACCAATCTGATTCGAGTTATTTTCATTAAAATGAGTTCGGGACCACCGGTGCACGTTTATTTTTACACATTTGTATTACGTTCAGCATTTATGTCTACAGAGTTGCGTAATTTGAATTTGCCGCTGAGATAATTGTTAAGATGGCGGCAGACAATTGATAGAGACTTTCTATTGTTAGACCAAATAAGTAAGTATTTGAAATGCTTATTAAACTCTATAAACTATACTTTCGTATTGTGCACTATTTAGATTTCATCAAGCAAACATCTGATTTGTTTCTAAGGAAGACACAGACAAAAACGCGATACAAATCGCTATCATCAATGGCTGCGCTCGTTGCACCGGAAAGAAATAATTAACACAGATATTGCTTACTGAGAGAGTAATTAAAGTTACAAATAATTATTCACTCATGTTTATAATAATAATGAACTCTATTCTCAAGTAATAATTAAAAAATAATTACAATTTCTTAACAGACCTCAGTTTGATATGCGTCCGCAACCTACAAAAGCCAACCAACAAAAGGTAAAAACAAAGGAAGGCAAACACAGATAATAGAAGGAATTTAGAATTATCATTGTCTTTGTATGATACACATCGATATGTCCAATTAGATCATAGAATATTATATAAATAATTAATATTTATCATCGTTTTCACTATTTTTGTCATATGTCGAATAGATAATGTTTATAACTGTTACAGGCATAATTTCTTCTCGTCGCACTGTAGCTAAAATTTATCTCGTGGATGTTACACTGAGTGAATTGGTGCTTCCAGGATTTGTCAGTGAATTCCTCGACTGCATGCCAAAGCGTAACATTCAACTTAAGTTGAGTTTTACTGTGCCACTTGCTGCCTGTGGGCGGTTGTTGCTTGTTGAAAAGCTGCTGCCATCAAAGGGCGGTATTCTTAGTAGTTAAAACTTGGTGCAGGTTTTCGTTCTTTACGACGTCAAACTCCAGAGTGGCGCTGCAGATTACCTTTTATGAACGTTAATTGGATTCATGCTGTCTTAACGGCAGAACTGGCATCAATTGTGTCTGCAGTTTCTTAGGATACACCGAATTTAAGAAACTTTGAGCCGAGTCTTACCTTCAAGTATTTTCTACTTTCATAATCTTTGATGGATCTACCGTTGTGGTGATTTATTGCATTGAATGGTATGTTACTGTCGGTTTTATCTGTGTGTTACAGAAGCTGCAGCCAGTGATGGTAGTATGAAGATGGTATCTGTTCTTTCAGCATGTCCGGAAGAACAGATACCATCTTCATATAGAAAAGGCTTACAGGCCAGTGATCTTCTTTAGTGTGAATGCACTCTCACTGTCCGAACTCTTACGGGAATAGGTAGATTGACTGCCGCGAATTATGTGTATAGTGAGCAGGGGAACTACAAATTTAGTGTGTGGACAATAAGTTGGAGATGTGAGTCTCACTGGGAGCGTTCCAGAGGCAAGTCCCTGCAGTCGCACTAACGCCGCTCAGTAGCTCAGCGTGTTCGGTCAGAGGGCTGCGTGCTCTCTGCAATAAAAAAAGTGAGTCGAGGAATGAACGATCAGTTTGCACGGATGTTTTGTGACGTCCACCCAGACCAAACGCAACGAAAAAAAACAACAAAAAACGGATAGAGCGATAGAGCGTCTGTCATGTAAGCAGGAGATCCCAGGTTCGAGTCGCCGTCGCGGCACACATTTCCAGCTGTCCTCTTTAGTATTTATCAACCCCTGTAAGCAACTCAAGGTCTGGATTCCATTGCAATTTGTTGTTTGTGCCGAGCGGTTCTAGGCGCTACAGTCGCAGGTTCGAATCCTGCCTCGGGCATGGATGTGTGTGATGTCCTTAGGTTAGTTAGGTTTAAATAGTTCTAAGTTCTAGGAACTGATGACCTCAGAAGTTAAGTCCCATAGTGCTCAGAGCCATTTAAACCAATTTTGTTGTTTGTGGTCGGGTTGGTTCAAATGGCTCTGAGCACTAGGCGACTAAACTTCTGAGGTCATCAGTCGCCTAGAACTTAGAACTACTTAAACCTAACTAACCTAAGGACATCACACACATTCATTCCTGAGGCAGGATTCGAACCTGCGACCGTAGCGGGCACGTGGTTCCAGACTGAAGCGACTAGAACCGCACGGCCACACCGACTTTGTGCTCGGGTATCGCGCCCGACGTTCAGAAGCGCTGCCGATGTTGAACGTCAATAGTGTGCTAATTTGTGTGTTCTCTTTTCAGACTACTGCTTTATGTAATGATCACCCAGTGTTTGTTGTTGGCTTTCTCTGTAAGCTGCAGAGCCTTTGGTTATTAATCAGGTTGCTCAATTGTGATAGAGATTTTTGCTGTTAAGACAATCTACATTTGAATGATTTGAAACCTTACTTTCCATAAACCGTACTGACATCCGAAATAAACTATCATTTGGCTGGATCAAAATTCGTTCATTAAACTTACATCAGTAGTTGAGTCTTATTATCTTAATCGTAAGGTCAATTCTACGTAACATTAATACTCATCTTATCTGAGTAAGGCGGTTTATCTTACCCACCTTCAAGAATTGTAACCTAAAATGGGTGGTGATTTTTTTAAAATTTCGTTTCTATTAATTCAGTAACTACGAGCATACCACCGGCTGCGCATGACAGTATTATTCTGTAAATGTGTTCTTGGCAGTGTTTGCATTTCAATTTTGTCAAACGAATCTCTTTTTTTTTTTTTTTTTACTGCATCCTCAAATTGTGGCTCAGCATTCCACTCCAGTAGCCTTGCGCCCTGCTCCCATTTTTATCAATGGTAGCACAGTGTGGTTGCGGTTTTCCCAGGAGGGGGGGGGGGGGGCTTGGATTCTAATTTGAATGCACTGGTAGCAGCATAGTGGCCAATGTAAAACTTTCCATTTATTTTTATTGAACTTGTTTTGCTTGTTGTGAGGGATTTATTCTATTGTTACGTTTTGTTGTAATATAGATTCCATAATCACGAGGGGTCCTCGTTATTGCCAGTCTCAGAATGACTTGCTCAGAATAGGTGCTGCAGATTCGTAAGCAGGATGAGGAAGGAAGCGTAACAGAACTTGATCAACGCTCGAGGGTTTCCTTGACCTCGCCAGTGAGCATTTCGCAGGAATCGGTAGAAGATGTGAGTGAAGCCACACTCCCTTACAAAATGTGTTAGATCATCAGGATGACATTATAGATTTTGATGTCGCTTCCACATTGCGAAGGTAAATTTGCCGGGTGCGAGCCCTACTATATCATTTACTCAATAGAATGCGTGATATGCGTGCTATTAGTAAAGGTCCCTGGTGTTAGTGGAGATTCAGAAATTGCAGGAGCAAATGTTATGTTTAAACTGGGGAGAGGACGAGCAAAATGCTGATACTAATGTTAGTCAAGAAAGGTCAGCATTAAAAAATCTGAGAGCGTTTGGGAGATTAATTAACCCGATAATGGCGATTCTTAATATTGTATCAAATTTGGCCGTGGAAAGTAATGAGAAATTACATGAACTCCTGTGGTTGTTAGCTAGGATACTCGAGAAGGCCAACGTGTTGTGTGTCAGACATAGTATAGCACTGCAACTTACTTACCCACTGCCTGTGGGACGATTAGCGAAGATAGTTGCAGAAGCATTAGCGAATCAGGAAACATTGTGGGCTTTTAGGAAAAAGCTTTTAAATGTTTTGATACTCGTGAAAAGAAAGACATAGTTGATAAACACTTTTGTCACGTACAAAAGAAAGATGAAACAATAGCCATTATGTTAACGAGGTCCGTGTTGTCATCTTAGTCTTGAGAGTTCAGATAACAGAGACTGAAACGGTTGCAAATGTCTTGGAAGCCGCCGTTGTGTTCGAGCGGTTCTAGGAGCTTCAGTCCCGAACCGCGCTGCTGCTACGGTCGCAGGTTCGAATCCTGCCTCGGGCGTTGGTGTGTGATGTCCTTAGGTCAGTTAGGTTTAAGTAGTTCTAAGTCTAGGGAAATGCTTTTTTATTCCAGTCTCTGACCACAAATGAATTCTTTAGACGATGACCGGTTTCAGTCTGTAATGACCATCTTCAGATCTTTTTTACACCATGTGTCATTACAGAATGAAACCGGTCATCGTCTAAAGAATTCATTTGTGGTCAGAGACTGGAATAAAAAAGCATTTTACACCATTGGATCACTGTTTGTACACGCGGTTATGTCGCAGTTGCTGAGACTAAGTCTAGGGGACTGATGACCTCAGATGTTAAGTCCCATAGTGCTCAGAGCCATTTGTCTTGGGAGGTATGGGGTAACCGATAGATGCAAGAGTCTCGTTTGTCATAAGCCACCATGTTTTGCCGATTTAGACGAGTTGTTAGTTACAGTGATAGCAAGTGCGAAGAATGGGGGGATAATGTGGCGTTTAGCATCGTCGGCCGAGTTCGCTAGTTGAAGAAGGAGTGTACTGTCAGTATAATAAACCAGGGCATTTTGTTAGGCACTGCTCGTTTCTGAAGTGTAGGCGGATAAGTTACTCACGGCAGAAGGAAGGCAATTCGTCAGCCCTCCATAAAAAGCTTCCGAAGTCCTGCCGTAAAATATGTGCTGCAAAGTATTAGCAGCTGCCTTACGTGGGTGCGGCGATGGCTATAGAACCTGTTTTGTGTTCTAATTGATTCGGGCAGTGGTGTTCCCCTGATTCATTGTGATTGGTACACCAGGTACCAACAAGTAGCTCGGATACCAGAATTGGGTCTAGTTAATCAAACTTGTCGTTCAGTGGACGGGTGGCCTCTTCAAGTTGTAGGCCAAGCCCATTTTAAATTATTCAAGGCTTTACATGGCCCTTGAATACTTTGTTGTTAAAGGGTTTATCAGTTAAAATTATTTTTTGCGATTAACGCAGTGTTTGATTGGTTACGAGGATGGTTGGTTTTGTTTCAGATGTAACTCAAGTGAGAGTTTTAGCATGTATTCTCATAATGATAAGATGAGGGCTTGCAGAGCGGGCGATCAGTTGGACAGGGCAGACGTGAGCTTCTAATGTTATTGAGTTGTTGGACGAATTCCCAGAGTCGTTCACGGATCGGCTAGGCGTTACTAACAAAATCAAATATAGTATTCAGCTCACGGATCAGAGCTGCATACTCCACACACCGCACTGGTTGTCTTCTCCTAAGATGCAAAAGCTGTAAGAAATCGTTCATCAGCTTCTTACTGATGGCGTAATTAGATCTTCCATCTCGCCATAAGATAACCCAGTTTTTCCGCTTACCAAGCCCCATGGTGAAGGCTTTAACCAAGCCTACTATCACTTTCCCTTTGCAGAATAGTCTAAACCTATTACCGCCTTTCCTACAGATTACTCTGGAATCGCATTCGGGAGGACGATGTTTCAAACCCCGTCCAGTCATCTTCGGTTATCCGTGATTTCCCTAAATTGCTTCAGGCAAACGTCGGCATGGTTCCTTGGAAAGGGTACGTTCGACTTTCCTCCCCTTCCTATTCCGATGGTACCGATCACCTCTCTGTTTGATGCCCTCCCACAAATGAACCAACCAACCAATCGACAGATTACAATCTTTCCGAACTCATTAAGTACCCTTTGAGTTGGCTACTGGTGCAGCCGTTTTGTCTCGTCCATTGGGTTCTGTGTTGGGTGATCTGAAATTTAAGTTCATATGTATTATTTAGATGATGTGGTTGGGTACACGCCAGTTTTGAGGAACACCTTGCACATCTTAGGGAAGTTTTCTGGCGACTCATGGAAGTGGGGCTGACCGGAAAACTTACTAGGGTGACCCCAGCCTGCGGGCAAATTCCCTTCTTGGGGGACAAGGTGTCTCAAAGAGGAGCCGAGGTAGATCAAAGCCGCATTAAAGCCGTGTGTCAGTTACTGGTTTCGAGGGACAAAAATGGCATCTTCTGCTGCATTGGCTTGGTTAATTTTTCCGAAAATTTGTTCCTAATTTCGCACAGTTGCTGGCATCTCTCAATCAGTTACCTAAAAATAGTGCAAAATTTATGTGGGAGGAGGAGGGGGGTAACGGGAATCCCTGCAAGCCGCCTTTGAGAGTATGAAGCAGGCACTAAGCACCCCCCAGCGCATATGCAACTTCAATGTGCCCTTTGTCATACAGACTGAAGCGATGAATGTGCGGGTTGGGACGGTTCTAATACAAGAGCAGAACGGGGAAAGATGTACTCTAGCGTATGCACCATGCACATTGTCAGCCATGGAATATAAATATTTGGTATATGAGATCGAGGCATTAGCTGTCTTGTTCGTGCTGGAAGTTTTCAAATTTTATCTTGAACGCCGGAAGTTCCATCTTGAGGGAGATAAACAGGCTCGTCCCCTCGAAACTGGGTGGATAGAACGATGGGCAGTTAGAGCCTTCAATTTTGTCATATAAGAGGGAGGCAGAATCAAATTGGTAATGTGTAGAGTTGGATGTTCTATGAGCCCGATGAGCTACGGTTTGTGGAGCACCAGGTAGAAGTGAGTCGTGTTATTGCGGTCATACCCGAAATTTCTTATTTACTAATCTTAAGGGGAGTTAGAACGGAAATTTTTTTTAGATTTTCGGATTTTTATCTCATAAAATTTGCAATTTTCCGAATAAAATGATATAAATACAGGGTGAGTCATAAATAAGGAAAAATATGTCGTGTAAATTGTCACACACTGAGCTACAAACATAAATTCGTTTTCCGCATGTTCCTATGTCAATAAATGACAATAGAATTGAATGGTAAAAATCTGGAAATGTGAAGTGGACCTTTGGGTGTTACTGTGCACCGACATTGACCAAGGGGACAGATCGGCAACACGGCACAACATGCAAGTGTTGTAGGTAGTCTAACCGCTCACGAGAAGGCGAGGCATGCGACAGTCTGCGTGACACTGCGAGCAATGACAGCGCCAACATCTGTCTCGTACCGGTTACGTTGGCCGGTATTATGTATCATGGCTAGTTGGCATAGGGAAAGGAACGTGAGGAGGTGCTGCACTACTGTACATGCATGTTTTATAATTGGTTTTTGTGTCCCAGAATTAGTATTAAGAAATGAGTACATAGATGCAGAATACAAAATACAACTGAACAGGTATCTGCCAGTTAATACAAACAAATACAATACAGCTGCACAAATCGAAACTATCATATAAACACATGAACAGAAGCAGCAGTGACGGTTTATAGGTACTGTTCGAAATGACGGCCACGATGTGTCTCGCAAAGTTGAACTCTTCGCAGGAAGGATTGATGAACACGATCCAACATGTCTGTACCTCTTTGCGTAATATGTGAGTAGGCTGTTTAGGTTTTTATGTTGGTAACGTCACGTAGCGCTCTGTATGAAAATCACTGACGGTGCTGTGTGTAGTCTGTGGCTGGTTGGCATTGTTGGAATATTCGCTATTGTAGCGTTGGGCAGTTGGATGTGAACAGCGCGTAGCGTTGCGCAGTTGGAGGTGAACCGCCAGCAGTGGTGTATGTGGGGAGAAAGATGGCAGAATCTTAAGAGCGGACGATCTGGACGTGCGTCCATCAGAAAGAATAAATCTGTAATATCGGATATCATGAACTGATATACACTCCTGGAAATGGAAAAAAGAACACATTGACACTGGTGTGTCAGACCCACCATACTTGCTCCGGACACTACGAGAGGGCTGTACAAGCATTGATCACACGCACGGCACAGCGGACACACCAGGAACCGCGGTGTTGGCCGTCGAATGGCGCTAGCTGCGCAGCATTTGTGAACCGCCGCCGTCAGTGTCAGCCAGTTTGCCGTGGCATACGGAGCTCCATCGCAGTCTTTAACACTGGTAGCATGCCGCGACAGCGTGGACGTGAACCGTATGTGCAGTTGACGGACTTTGAGCGAGGGCGTATAGTGGGCATGCGGGAGGCCGGGTGGACGTACCGCCGAATTGCTCAACACGTGGGGCGTGAGGTCTCCACAGTACATCGATGTTGTCGCCAGTGGTCGGCGGAAGGTGCACGTGCCCGTCGACCTGGGACCGGACCGCAGCGACGCACGGATGCACGCCAAGACCGTAGGATCCTACGCAGTGCCGTAGGGGACCGCACCGCCACTTCCCAGCAAATTAGGGACACTGTTGCTCCTGGGGTATCGGCGAGGACCATTCGCAACCGTCTCCATGAAGCTGGGCTACGGTCCCGCACACCGTTAGGCCGTCTTCCGCTCACGCCCCAACATCGTGCAGCCCGCCTCCAGTGGTGTCGCGACAGGCGTGAATGGAGGGACGAATAGAGACGTGTCGTCTTCAGCGATGAGAGTCGCTTCTGCCTTGGTGCCAATGATGGTCGTATGCGTGTTTGGCGCCGTGCAGGTGGGCGCCACAATCAGGACTGCATACGGCCGAGCCGAGGCACACAGGGCCAACACCCGGCATCATGGTGTGGGGAGCGATCTCCTACACTGGCCGTACACCACTGGTGATCATCGAGGGGACACTGAATAGTGCACGGTACATCCAAACCGTCATCGAACCCATCGTTCTACCATTCCCAGACCGGCAAGGGAACTTGCTGTTCCAACAGGACAATGCACGTCCGCATGTATCCCGTGCCACCCAACGTGCTCTAGAAGGTGTAAGTCAACTACCCTGGCCAGCAAGATCTCCGGATCTGTCCCCCATTGAGCATGTTTGGGACTGGATGAAGCGTTGTCTCACGCGGTCTGCACGTCCAGCACGAACGCTGGTCCAACTGAGGCGCCAGGTGGAAATGGTATGGCAAGCCGTTCCACAGGACTACATCCAGCATCTCTACGATCGTCTCCATGGGAGAATAGCAGCCTGCATTGCTGCGAAAGGTGGATATACACTGTACTAGTGCCGACATTGTGCATGCTCTGTTGCCTGTGTCTATGTGCCTGTGGTTCTGTCAGTGTGATCATGTGATGTATCTGACCCCAGGAATGTGTCAATAAAGTTTCCCCTTCCTGGGACAATGAATTCACGGTGTTCTTATTTCAATTTCCAGGAGTGTATATAATGACTTTTGAACATTATTAAGGTAATTACATTGTTTGTCCTCTATCAAAATCTTTCATTTGCTAACTATGACTATCAGTAGTTAGTTCCTTCAGTAGTTAGAATCTTTTATTTAGCTGGCAGTATTGGCGCTCGCTGTATTGCAGTAGTTCGAGTAACGAAGGTTTTTGTGAGGTAAGTGATTCATGAAAGGTGTAGGTTATTTATAGTCAGGGCCATTCTTTTGTAGGGATTATTGAAAGTCAGATTGCGTTGCCCTAAAAATATTGTGTGTCAGTTTAGTGTTGATCAGAATAAGTAAAGAGAGAAATGTCTGAGTATGTTCAGTTTTGCTCAGCTGTTTGAAAATCAAATCACGTAAGAGGTTTACCCGCATAGTAATTAATAATTTTTGTAAGAGGGGTTACAAATATCACATGCATGTTGCACTCTGCGTTGAAGGGTGTTGACATCAACAACCTCTCATTCATAAATCACAGATTTCAGATGGCCCCATAAAAAGAAATCCAGTGGATTCTGGTCTGTCGATCTTGCTGGCCATGTTACAGGGACTCCATAACCAATCCATTTCGAATGAAAGGCATTGTCCAAGTGCCGTCGCACTGTGCCGCTGAAGTGAACGGTGGCACCATCATGCTTGTGCCACATGTTCATACGAGAGGCCAAACTAACGTCTTCCAATAATTCGGGTAATGTAGCATCCAGGAAACGCAGATACCGATGTCCTGTAAGCTTTTTGGTAACACATGTGGTCCTATGAGATGGTAATCAATAATACCACACCAGATATTGACTCTGCATCGTTGTTGGTACCCTCGTATCACTGTGCTGTGGAGGTTTTCTTCCGCCCACTCATGCCAATTATGAGAATTCACTATACCCTCCTTCATGAAATAGTCTTCATCGGTGAACAGTATTGCTGGCCGTGGGTCTGACGCAGTAGGATAAAGTTGCAGAAGTCCAGCCTCCTCTGGCAGCCTTCCCGCAAGAATGCATGTACCTTCTGCATGCGAAAGGAATGATAATGGTTTCTACTGAGTACTCGCATAACAGTACATCGCGACATTCCGACTACAGCGGCGAGAGACCTGTTGCTTATTATTCGGTCCTCCGCAACAGTTTGTAACACTTTTTCTTCGTCATTCGCACTGTACATCGACGGTCGGCCGCGACCACTAAATTCTGGAGGTGCTACACATGCACCATACTCCCTCAAGCGCCTGTCCACAGACTAAAACATTTTTGCGGATGGAAGGCGCCGGCTAGGAAACCTCTCGTGATAAAGTTGCCTTGCAACGTCAGGTCTTCCATCAACAATCCCATAAGTGAGGTGGATGTCGGCGTATTCCTCGTTTGTGAAACTTGCCATGGTACTGTAGTAACGCTGCGACGCGGCCGTTAGCGGCTGTCGACACGGCGAGTATCGGGCAGAGTGAGCAGCGCGTCCACATAACATATTTTCTTCTTTGTGTGTGAGGAATGTTTCCTGAAAGTTTCGCCGTACCTTTTTGTAACACCCTGTATATACAGGGTGAGTCATAAATGAAGAAAAATATGTTGAGGACTGCCTACTGTTAAGCACTTGAGGGAGTATGGTGCATGTGTAGCACCTCCAGGAGATATACACAAGGTGAGTCGCATAAGACGTAACACCCCAATTATTCCGGGGGCGATTGCACGTATCGACAAGCGGTGTTTGGCGAATCATAGCCGACTATGGGGCACATACTTTGGTACATGCACAGTAATCGCAACGTTTATATTGACCGAGATAATGAGCCAAGTACATGTTTTTTAAATGGGACGCTATACTTTTTACCATCATTCGAACGCTCTGGAAAAGACGCGTATAGTGATGTAACGCATATTGCTATTGTGATTCAAACATCGCTTAAAAGACGCTGGGAAATATTGTACGATTGAAAGTCGAGGCGGTCGGAAGCGGCTGCAGACTGTAAACACGCCTCGCGCGACTCTCAGGCCTAGTTGCCGTGCTATATGCTGCATGCACGGCCTACGCTACGTAGGTAAATCCTCATCCGCCTTCTTTATAAAGGTTAAATTACGTGTTTTTATTGGTAGCACTGTCAAAAACAGTATCGTACCTTTTCATAGCATAAACACACGCTGTACGTCGAAGTGCTAACGTTTTTCGAGGGAAAGTGACGGATTCATTGGTAAATCTCTCTAACAGTAAAGTATGACGCCAAAACGAAGTGTTTTTAAGAAACGTGGGTTTCATGGTAATAGATTATCGAATAAAGGGAAACATTGTGTTCAACATGTGGCGTGTGAAGTCACATACAATGAAATAAAGGCAAATTAATATCTATAGAAACACCCATTAGTGCTTCGAAGATTAAAATATAACGTTGTGGTACACAGTTTTCCCAAAACTAAAGTGATGTAAATGGTAGGTTAGGTTATGTTCTGTTAGATTTACACATCATAACAAGGGTATTAGGAGAATGTGTGAACTGTAAAATATGTAGAGGGCCACTTACCTTACATGAAGACAGTGAGGTATCAAATGGACTAGCCAGGAAACTCTTCATTAATTGTGCCAATTGCAAATACAGTCATTCATTTTGGAATTCTGATAAATATAAAGATAATTATTTTGAACTAAATGTTTGATGGTTTATGGATTGAGAGCTATTGGCAAAGGACACACTGCAGCAGAAACAACGTGTGCCATGATTAATACGCCACGCCAAACTCGTAAAATCTACAAGTACGCAGGATTTATTGGAGCTACTGTGGAATCTGTTGTATGTGAGTCAATCAAGGGTGCTGCAAACGAATCTGTTGAAACAAATGGTGGTATGACTGACATATCGGTAGCTTTTGATGGCACTTGACAGAAGTGCGACTACAGTTCTAAGAATTCTGTTGCTACGGTGTCGAGAGTGGATACTGGAAAGGTAATAGATTTCCAGGTTTTAACCAAACATTGTTACAAGTGTAAATCAGGGAATGAAGAAGACATATCTTTGACAGAAATTATCAAGGAACAAGTGATGGTGCGGAGGCCTCTGCAGCTATTGAAATTTTTAGTCGATCTGTAAACGAAAGCCGGCCGGAGTGGCCGAGCGGTTCTAGGCGCTTCAGTCTGGAACCGCGCGACCGCTACGGTCGCAGGTTCGAATCCTGCCTCGGGCATGGATGTGTGTGATGTCCTTAGGTTAGGTAGGTTTAAGTAGTTCTAAGTTCTAGGGGACTGATGACCGCAGCAGTTAAGTCCCATAGAGCTCATAGCCATTGGAACCATTTTGTGAACGAAAGGGGAGTGTGTTACACTAAGTTCTTAGGTGATGAAGACTCAAAAGCCTATAACAGTGCAGTTATCACAAAACTGGATTGTGTTGGTCATGTCCTGTATAGGATGGGCACCAAGTTGAGGAAGATGAAATAAACTTTCAGAGACAAGAAACTTTCTGATGGTAAAACCATAAAAGTCAGGCTGACGGACGAAATGATTGATGAACTACAGCTGTATTATGGGATGGCCATTAGAAATAATACTGAGAATTTGTTGAAAATGAAGCAAGCAGACTGTCAGATGATTAAGAATCAGTACATCACCTTTGCTCTCCTGGATCTGATTCATGGTGCAATTACAGCAATACCCATACTCAAACAGTTCATACAGCCATAAACACTCCATCCCAGCAGTAGTCATGGATATCATAAAACCTATTTACAGAGACCTGGCAAATCCTAAGTTACTGAAGAAGTGTCTGCATGGTGAGACTCAAAATCCAAATGAGTCGCTCAATAATCTTATATGAACGCGCTTACCAAAAAGTGTTGGAATGAAGACTCTAAAGAGGGAGGGGGGTCAGTTATGCTGTTATTGCTTTTAATGATGGCAAAATTTGTAAAGTGACAGTGTTATAGCATATGGGAAATAATCCTGTTACAAACTGCCTCAGAGAACTTGAACGGATGGACAAAGATTGCATTGATGAAGCAGAGTATGCGGCACAGTTGGCCATAAGAATTCCAGAAGAAAAGAAAGAAGAAAAACTTGGAAAAAGATCGAGGGGATGATAAACAGTATGGTGCATGGTGCTTCTGAGTGACTAAAAATAAAAAGATAAGCATATATTAAGTAAGTTACTCTCTTTTGAAACTTCAGAAGCCATTCCCGAAAATTTACATTTCCTATTGCATTTTTCCCTAAATCTGAGAAACCACTTCCAGTAGAGTATTCAAAGTTTGAGGGAGTAATAACATACATAGCCTGAGACTAATGAACTAAAAGAATAGCATAATGTTATGTATAATTGAAATTAGTATAACGTACAAAAAGTACACAGAATTTTAACCATGTATTTAAAAATTGTATTTTCGAAAGCAGTGGCTGAAACGCAATTATTGTAGCTCAGTAGACACAGAACATACAGTTTAATGTCCTGTAAAAGTTTCATGGCAATGACTACAGTGGTTCCTGAAATACAGGGAAGCCAAGTCACTGAATTTAACATCGTCATGATAGGACGCTCCAGCTCCCCTTAAAGAGGAAAAATGGCAGGACCTGGAATTACAGCCTGTTCAAATCAAACAAGACGCCGGTGAAGCTGTGCCCGAGTATTCCTTGCAGAATGGCTTCTTTTTCTATCACGCATGCGGAGATAAAAAGGCCGAAATTGTGTGCGCCAAAGAGCTTAATACATGGGGTGGTCAGTTACTTTCATCAGTCCTTGTGTGGAGGGCATCTGGAATCTAGTAAAACTCACCTTAAAATAAGGAAGCAATTCCCATGGAGGGTCATGAGCAGGGATATTCTTAAGACGTTGGCCGAGTGCGACTTGTGTACAGCTTTCAGCAGATACTGGGCCTAGGCGTGGGTCCACTGATAATTTCAACCTAAGGAGACGTTATACATCTATTACCTGGGACCACTGCCTCATACTCAAAGAGGGAACAGTTTCATATTTGTCATTATAGATGCTTTTACCAGATTCGTATGGCTCGTTGCAAGTGCTAGTACCACAACGGCCACAGGTATCGGGAACTTGAAAAGAATATTTGCCATTTTATAATGAGCGACAATGTTCCGGCTTCACCTCTAATGAAATTCAGAAATTCTGTTTAGATCAAGGTATAAAACTTACGCCTTATTAAGCGAAACCCTCCATCGCCGATAGCAATAATGGCAATCTTAAGGCAGTCCTAATTGCAAATCATTTGAGGTCGGAGAAGAGGTGGGATTTATCCCCCCCCCCCCCCCCCCCCCTTGGTATGCCTTTAAGTTCAACACCGCCAATCACGAGGCAGAAGGGACGGCTCTTGCCAGATTGATAATTTAGTCCACCCTGAATTCGCCTTTGGCTACTCTGTGGATGCTCATTGATCTGTTACCGGAGCAATTAGTCTTGATGTCAAGCATTAGTGGAGGCAGACAAGAATAACATCAGGATAGCGCATAGCTGGGAGAAAAAAGGATACAATAGAGGCAGTTGGGCAAAAGGACTGGAGGTGGGAGACAGTGTTTTTGAAGAACTTCCGCGGGAAAGCTCAAGAGAGCCAAGGCCTTGCCGAGAAATTGCAAAGATTTGTGGGGACATATGTGGTTGTAAGAAGACTATCACTAGTGAACTTCCTACTCAGGAATATAAAATCAGGGAAACGAACGAGTGCACATCTCAGCCAAATTTAGGCAGCTCGTGCAGACATTGCATATAGGGTGTCGGGTGACGCGAATCAAAATCACTCCCCTGCTGTTCCACTTTAAGGGGTGGAGGGGTGGATGGGATGGTGGTGGTGGTTGTACCGTGACCTACTGCGATGCTCATGCTTTTGCGGAGTTTTCTCTGAAGCGCCATGGTTGGTGAGCGCCCCCTTGATACGCGAGGTTCAGGGGTCTGCTGCAGGAAGTAGTGTGGAGCGAGTCTGCACCGGACATCGTAGGGATCAGTTGGGGCGTGGTGCACTGCTGTCCCAAACTACTGTTATTACGACGCAGTGACCAGTAAACAAGCTCTGTTCAAGACGGGTTCCGCCTTTGAGATGTGACGAGATCCTCGGAGATTGGCCTGGCTTGTACATCTACAGTAGCTCCCTGGATTAATTTTCAAAAAGGTGAACTATTTGTTGGATCATTTTCAAACCGTGATAGCTCCGTGTTCCACTGTGTTCGAAGGGTGCTCCTCTAAATCGCTTGAGCATTAAGTTTGCATTACTGTTAATCGTGAGTGGAATCAACTGACATGTGCTATAGTTGATTTTGCTGTCGGTTCTTCATTGCCGTCAGTTGCTGCCGATATTCGTCAAATTTGTTTCTTAACTGCGTGAACTGCTACTTTCATGGTTCGTCAATCAATTAATACTATTTTAGTAAAGTAAAGCTGTTTATCTTGCTTACCTTCAAGAAATGTTATCATAAATGGATGGTAAAATTTTGAAATTATTTAAATTAATTCCGTAAACCACCGGTTTCTTACGATAGTAGTGTTCTGAAACTCACTTGTTACCAGTGTTTGCATAAATCCTGTTTTTGTTCCTGTATTCTCAAATTGTGGCTCAACATACCGCTCTGGCAGCCATGGGTCTTGCTCAGTGCCTTAACAACAATCAGAATACATAACATAATGTTATTACAGGTTATATGTTTATGATGCCATAGTTTGTGAGATCGTGACATTTCCTTTGAACTGCCTGGGTACTAGTCCCTTACGTTATGTAACAAACATGTGCCACATTGTGAACTACGTTTCTGCAGTGGAAATATTAAGTACTGCACAATGCTAAAATCCATAATATTACAGTATTACACGTTACATTGTTATGATGTTGAAGTTCGTGAGGTAAGCAAGGTAAGGAATGTGAAGTACTATTGTCTTTTAATTTCATGTAGCAGTATGGGCCACTGTGATGGTGTGTCGGTATGTGACTGGCTGACTGCATCATGTGAAGCTTGAAAGCGGAGTTGTGATCAGCTGTAATTGATAATTTAGAACCAGCTGGAAATTTTGATTTAAATGTTTGTTAACCCCTATTCTTTCTAACAGGCTTAGCTGTGTTCCTTTGTTGGCTATGCGTAGTAGTTTTGTGTGGACTTGGTTTCTGTGTCCTTCCTTCTACATTCATGTTTAATGATCTCAGTTGCCATAACCCTGTTTGACCAATACACAGTTTGTTGCAATCTCTGCAAATGGTTTTATAAATGCCACTGTTACTTAATAAATCTGTTTTGTCCTTGCCGTTGAATAAGATTAGAGATGTAGCGCTTGTTACATAAAATGAAGTTTTGCGATTGCAGTATGAGTAGGTTTGGCGATTTGCCCGATAGCTTTCCTAAATACAGGATGGTACACCAGTTCTTTTTAGTTATGACTGTTACCTCAGAGGGACATACACATAGAGCAACGTTGTTCTTCTTTGTTTATTGCGCAGAATGTTGTCAGTTAAGTCAAGGATATAGCCACTGGTGAATGCAGTGCATTTAATTATGTCAAAATCTGTCTGAAAATTGTGTGGATGGAATACGATGTGCCTTGGAATGAAAGGCAGCATGTTTGTGTGTTATTAGGTGTTGTGAATAAGAGGGTGTTACCGTGCCTGTTGTGGGTTTCTGTAAACATTGAAACTGTGTGTATTTGTATTTATATATATGTCGATGTCCACGAAATTAAGATTTTTCTTCATCGTGAACCTTATGTGTATGTGTTGTGAGTTTAGATGTTCTAGGAATGGCTTAAATTGTCTTTTGGTACCAGTCCACAGACACAGCACATCATCTACATATCTGTACCAATATATGACATTATCACTGAGAGGTTCATTATATAGGAATTATTTTTCGATATGGTCTATGAATATTTCCACTAAAAGGGGAACTTATGGGTGGTCACATGGGCAAACCATCTAGTTGTTTGTATCGAGTACCTCCATACTGAAAATAGTTTTTTTTTTTTTTTATTATTCAACCTTAAGCGTGGAATGGTTGTACCAAGAAGTAATGGAAGAATCAGTAAATAATCTTTTAATTTTTATCATTATTTTATACAAATACTATTACATTCAAAATTAGATGGAAAAATCAGTGTCACCAACTGGTCACAGTAAATTTTTAATTTTTTTTATTGTCTTGGCCGGCCGAAGTGGCCGTGCGGTTAAAGGCGGTGCAGTCTGGAACCGCAAGACCGCTACGGTCGCAGGTTCGAATCCTGCCTCGGGCATGGATGTTTGTGATGTCCTTAGGTTAGTTAGGTTTAACTAGTTCTAAGTTCTAGGGGACTAATGACCTCAGCAGTTGAGTCCCATAGTGCTCAGAGCCATTTTTTATTGTCTTGATACAAATAAAAGATTAAATTATCGTTTGCCGATAACCATTTTCGGCTGATCGACAACTATTTTCGGCAGTAATGGACACCAGAAGATCCTGAGGAAGATCCCAGCAGAGGGGTCAAAATGTCTATCATTTAGAGTAAATATGACGCGGCCTAATAAGCCAGAAGACTTTTAACTTCAGTGACGACGGAGACGAAAGCCTGCAGACTTACATCTTCAGATCGACCTTACTAAAGATTCAGTGTCTGTCTATAATGTTGTCCACAATAACATCGTTGCTTTGTGTAACTCAGAAAATGCTTACCAAAGAACCTATACAAATTACAAGTGTTGGCCGTATCAACATCGTTATTGAGTGCAACTCAGAATCACAGTTACTAGGGAATCTGTACCTCAGTACAGTGTTGACCATATCACTGTTGCTGTGTGTAACACGTCAGTAATAACAAATCGATCATAGCGCGGCTGTTAACATGCAACAGCAGAAATTATTACTGTTCAACATGGAAACCACTATTTCAGAAGCTTCTTTTGACAGGTTGAACTCTCTGGTGACATCATTTGTCTCAGCCAGGTTGAAACACTGAGGAACTGATGACATACTCTCATAACAAGTACCACCTTATTACCATCAGATTGACAACACTCGACCTCACATAGATCTGTCCATTGTTAGCTCATGAAACTTTGGGGTCAGCATTGCCTACGATTGAAGGACTGGTTATCTTGCACTTTATAGGTTTGTTTAGATTGACCCCAGTAATATTTACTAAGCAGAAATAAGTCAACCAAATGTTTCTTCGGGTTGTCTCCAAGCCATAGGTACGCTGAACTCCAGAGTTCTCCCTTCACCGGTAGTCCACTGTCATAAACGTTCGGCGCAAGTCTTACAGACCTGATGCGGTGTCAGGTCTCATTCTGATCATAAAGCCTAACACCAATGAATCCAAGAGAAGTTCTTTTTAAGAAGAGACAAATTTTATTTCTTTCTACGCATGTTTTCCGCACCTGCAACAAAACGAATTGAAATAATTTGCATGAAACATGTACAGCACTCCACAATAAACTGCGTTTTCGGTTGACTTTGTATCACTTCTTTCCTAAACATAAATCTCATTCGAGGCTAGTTTCGCTCTATCCTGTAGGTTAAGAGATCAAAAACTCACCTCAACTCCAGAGTTCAAGGTCACCAAAGTTACTAGATGCTTATTCCATCTGGTAGATTTTCCTGGAACTTGATGGCAAAGCAACAATAGCGCAAATATGCGAAAAACAATCGTTCTATATGACACTCAGAACTGCCGAAAACGCAGTTGGAACTACATATTTCGTGTAAAACTGGTCATCGAAAAAATAGATAAATGAAATTAAATATTTATAAAACTGATCGAAAAAAGTAGAGCAGGTAGAGAAAACTGATTTCATATGTGGATTTAGAGCCTTAAATGTAGTCAAATTCAATTTAGAAACCGTAGTCACAAAAAAAAAAAAAAAAAAAGTCATCTTGAATGAAAACAGCTTAGCTGCTCTTTTAAATAACCTAGAAGCCACATCAGGTTAAATAAGGTGAGCCATTACATTAAAGTTTCAACATGGAAGGGAACGAACATTCTTGTATATGAATAAGTGACACAATTTAGTGGATCGTCAAGTTAGTAGTAAGTAAGGATCCACGGTTCCTCAGGTGTGGCATGAAACGAAATTGACGGCAGGGGGCGAACATAACAGTTAACCATTAGATATAGGGTCCAATCCATCCAAAGTGCCATAAATACAGCAGACGGCAATGCACAGAGACGCAGGCGGGAAAGTGACCTGCTGTGGGATAAATAAATTATTTAAAAGCGCGGCCAAGCGGTTATTATTCAACATGTCTGCTTATGGCTGTGTTTTTCCCTCATACAAGATAGTGTGTACCAAAATTATTTTTTTCTTGTTAGTCTCTGTAGTACTATCAATAAATACACATAAAATGTGTTGATATAATAATAATATTAAAATTAATTCAGTGAAGCAGTCTACATTGCATCTAAGTTGCATATATTTCACTCAATGACCGGTTTCGGTCCCTCGTAAAACCATCATCACACCACTTTTTTACTCCCTGGTGATGGCACGAGCCGGTGGCTTGGAGTAGGGAGCCCTGGAGAGGTGTGTGGAACACGCGTGGGAACACGCAGAATTTCCTCCCTTTTTGATACTTACTTTCCATAGTATTTTGCTTTCCTGAAAGTTAACTGAGAATTTTCTGTGAACTTCTAGGATAACAAAATACCATGAAAAGTCATACTCTCATAGTCGACTTTTAGCTGAATGATTTTTGGGAGGGGGATGGTACTGATCCCCATAACACCTTCCTCACACCACCTGGGTCCGAAACTCAAGGTACTCCTCATTCCCGAAATCAGCACGGTATCTGTAGCCGCGCGGGGTAGCCCTGCGATGTGGGGCGCCTTTTCACGTTCCGCGCGTCTGCCCCCGTCGGAGACTCGAGTCCTCCCTCCGGCATGGGTGTGTGTGTTGTCCTTAGCGTAAGTTAGTTTCAGTTAGATTAAGTAGTCCATAAGCCTAGGGGTCGATGGCCTCAGCGGTTTGGTCCCATAGGAACTTATCACAAATTTCCAAAACGGTACCATTGCCATACCCACAAAACCAAGTTTACGCTGTTTACAGACATATTGCGCACACAACTTTTCTCACTAACATTGATAGCTGCATTAAGAGCTTGCTGATCCATAAATGAAATTCAATTGGCTCGCAAATGGTGTAGCGATGACTAACAACGTTTGTGGATCCCACACAAAACACTAAAGAGAGAGAGAAAAATATTCTTTCCTTTTTAATTATATCTATTTCGACAACATTCATCAATAATCAAACCGTGATCCCTTGCAAAAATGCTACAGTAAGGCATCTAGTCTCCCAAAGAGGAACGGTAAAAAATACATGGTTCCCTACAAATACATGCCACAGTATCTATGTTTGCGAAAGCACCGGCCTGTGGACGTTTTCTTCCTTTTATTGCAACTACATGAGAATTGAAACTTCAAACCGTTGCTCTCCACAGTAGTGTCATTCGTCGGATTTGAGGAGAAGGTGGGTTATGGAGTGTAGAAATGACGTTTCGTTACCAGACTTACCGTGAGCTTAGTGTTGGGAATAAAACCATGGAGATCTTATATACGATTATGGGACTGTAGCTAGCTGGACATAAGAGATGGGCGGATCCAGTATCGTACATTTTGAGTAAAATATACAACAGCCGAAATATTTTATGACTGATGACTCAAAACAGTCTTACATCAAAGGTTAATTTTATGATGTGTGTTATATTCAGGCTCTTAATTTTCAAACCTAAGCTTTCACGGTGGTACTTAATGCTTTAATCAGTGCAACTTAAAGAAGAAAAGAAGGCAGCTAATCATAGTCCTAAAACAAGCCGAGGGTTGTGGTGCAAACCATACATCTACATCTACATCTACATCTACATGAATACTCTGCAAATCACATTTAAGGGCCTAGCAGAGGGTTCATGGAACCACCTTCATAATTCTCTATTATTCCAATCTCGTATAGCGCGTGGAATGAATGAACACCTATATCTTTCCGTAGGAGCTCTGTTTTCCCTTATTTTATTGCGGCGATCGTTCGTCCCTATGTATGCCGGTGTCAACAAAATATTTTCGAATTCGGAGGAGAAAGTTGGTGATCTGAATTTCGTGAGAAGATTCCGTTGCAACGAAAAACGCCTTTCTTTCAACGATTTACAGCCCCAATCCTGTATCATTTATATGACACTCTCTCCCACATTTCGCGATAATACAAAACGTGCTGCCTTTCTTTGAACTTTTTCGATGTACTCCGTCAGTCCTACCTGGTAAGGATCCCACACCGTGCAGCAGTATTCTAAAAGAGGACGGACAAGCGTAGTGTAGGCAGTCTCCTTAGTAGGTCTGTTACATTTTCTAAGTGTCCTGCCCATATAAAAGGCAGTATATGGTTGGCCTTCCCCACAACATTTTCTATGTGTTCCTTCCAATTTAAGTTGTTCGTAATTGTAATACCTAGGTATGTAGTTGAATTTACGGCTATTAGATTAGACTGATTTATCGTGTAACCGAAGTTTAACGAGTTCCTTTTAGCACTCATGTGTATGACCTCACACTTTTCGTTATTCAGGGTCAACTGCCACTTTTCGCACCATTCATTTACTTTTTCTAAATCGTTTTTCAGTTTGTTTTGATCCTGTGATGACGTGGTATACATGTGGATATATAAAACGAATATGTTAACACCGGGTATCTGATTACTATCTGACCTGTTGTACTTGAAGTAAATGTTACAACTGGCAAAGAATCAATAAGCAAAATGTATTCCCATTGTCTGACAGCCATAATTGTATTGCACCAGTGGCCCTGTTGATGATTTACACTAGTGACACAAACAATTGATCAACTGAATAACACCACTTTGATCCTCTTGTACGCAATAGACCGCCAAATATGCGTGAGTGGATTCGGTAAGTTCTTGTTAGGTTTCCGGAGACGTGAGGAACGATATATCTCCGAGAGGGGCAAGTAATTCACGTTGACTACGTGCCAGAGGTAGAGCTCAACAGCGTCTCGTATCATCGCTAGAATGATGCAGTACATACGATAAATGTTCACGGAGTTGTGTAGAATTCTCACGCCATTTTTATAGTCTTATAGTTCGCAACCTGTGTATGCTTTCCCTCGTAATCTCTGTTGATCTTTTTGTGCGCATCATTATGGATTGTATTTTTCTTTTTGTCCAGTTTGCCTTGAGTCAGTAACAACTGCCTACGCAGCTAGTTTTTGTGGCCATCTTGTATGAACACTACGCAGAAGTTTTCGGCCAACACCTGGACTTTCGTGCTGTGCGACCACCACGTTCTCTCGTTATAGATGGGGGTGCAACCGCTGTAGAACGGTCCCAAGACGTGGGACCTCTGCCGTTTCGCTCAGAAAATCTGTTCCGAAAGTCTTCGATAGGCAGGGAGTCAGCCACAGTACGCGGGACTGCAGATTTTGTAGCGTCTATATGTGCGTTTCGGAGGCTTCGTCCCACACGACAGCAGCGTGTTCCATTACAGGATGGAGCAGGGTCCTGTACAATGTGATAAGCAAGCTTCGGCAATGGGGTGGAAGATGGATTGAGCAAGCCGATCAACAGTTGGATTTCTTCCTGGCGTCTCGGAGGTGCGGCGCCATCTTGGACGGCTGTCAAGCGTGACATCAAGATATCGCACCGTATCATTCCGTGGATCAATGCTGCCAGTAACGTGGACGGGTTGTAGCGCTTTGGGGGTGGCGTCTTTGTAACACTGAATTTAAAGCACTACTCGGCTGTGCAGGTGTACGAATTATCAGAGGCGAAATACAGTAGACGTCTGAGAGTATACTATGCTGCGGCTGAAAAAAGCACTATCATCAGTGTACGCCGCAGGCTGTACGTGGTCGGTCTTAGATCCGTCAGCGGTGTAGAGCGTATAGGGGACTGCTCCAGAGACACACACCTGTGGCACGATATCACAAATACGACGAACTGCAGACAGTCCAGCTCGCAGATGGATGGTCCTGTCCTCAAGACAGTAGCGAACTTTACGGCACCCTTTGCTCAAATAGCTCCAACAAGATGCCATAACACGCACTTTCGAACGCTCTGTCGAAAAGCGTAGGTCTCCTTCACTAATCGAAGGAGCTGACGCCGTTTTGAAATCCGAACAGGACCTCGGGTATTATCGCCTAGTGTATGTGGCGTGACGCTGTAGCCTCTTGAGATTACACCCTCTCAAAAACTTCGCATAGAGCTGGTAGTAGCCTTATAGGTATATAATTCTGTGCAGTTCGCCAATCTTCGGTATGGCCAGTATTTCTGCATCTTTCCACGCTAAAGCGTAGTGGTACACAGAAAATCTCGTTGAATGTAATGACCAGATATGTGTTGGCAGCTGGTGGCATCTGCTTCACTATGGTATTACCGACATGATCGGGACGTCCTGCTGCCCTGTTTGAGGGGTTGTAGAGTTCGAGGAGACCTCTTCAGCTACTGTTTCTTCTATCTCCTTCTCTTCATCTCGCGCGACGTGATAGCGTGGGAGTTCAGCCTCTAATGTGAGAAGTGCTGCATTCCATTAATCGTATGTAGATGTGAATTTTGCGTCAGTGGCAAGAGCTAGAGTTCCTATTTTCTCATTTGATTGACTGATGGTCTGTTATCACCCTGGCGAGTCACTGAGTGCGTTGGAGAAAGTCCTTGACTGTTCTTCAGAAAAACTCGTCATCGAGGTCGAATGAGCGGTCTTATTTGCCCATTCTCGGTTCTGATGTCTTTCCGTCGCCAATCTGATGTCCCAGTTCGAGCTATTGAATAACCGTTTACTAATGTCATTCTTTGTTAATTGTCACGCTCGATAAATTTAGACCTTCACTTTTATTGGTGGACCAATATTTAGTGGTCGTTGTCGCGAGATGTTCTTTGTAGAGTATGGTGCCGCGGGTCTTGCTTCTGTAGCAGCAGCTAATGATACCCCATTGGTCTGTGCTCTGCTTATGCATTTTCCTTATTGCGTCACGTGCCCACAGCGTCACCAGACGGTTCTCAGTCACTCGGTAGACATTAATCATAATGTTTTGGCTCATCGGTACAGGTCTATTGTATCCCACATGACGTATAGACATAATATTCCATCTATTTGTGACGTTTTCCTAAATATATATTTCTTCATTTTTCTCTATCAACTTTAATGTCCAATGAATATTAGGTAAGTTAGCACAGGTGTCCGTTGATTTACTGCGTGACATTAAGCATATCTCAGGCAGCTCGTGTCTGAGGCGTGAAAGCCTCAGGTAGCAAGCGACTCAAATGTCAGCAAGATTAACAACAGGTATCCAGCCATCCATACCGATCTTGTGAATGAAGTCGGAGACTCAGCGCTCGAGAAATTAGCCAACAGTGATACATGACGCATCGAATGGCCGAAGATGGTGAAAAGATAATGAAAACCGATTTTACATTGAACGATACATGATAGAAGCAGTAGTCACTCAAAACCCACGTACAACATCAGATAGGAGATCTGTTGTTGGAATTACTGGCGGAAATTCTCATAAATGCAATCAATACTTTAAAAAGGGAAAACAAGATAGAGACGTATGGTAATACTGGCGGGAAGATTGCGAGAGATAGGTACAGTCACTTAATTGGAAAGAGATTTCTTCCTCTGCGTACAACTGCTGTTTTCCTTGCGATTCATCGGAGTTGTTGTTGTGACTTGGCAAGACAGCCAAGTCACTATGAGAGGAAGCCGAAAGGCACGCGCTTAAGCTCACGCAGGCTGGCGCGAGGTCTGGAACAGTTAATAAAGTACGTAGTTGATGTAATACTTAACTTTAATCCATAAGTGGTGTACATCGGTCTGACGGTACAGGCATCACAAGTTAAATATCTATTGATAATGGCGCCTTGCTAGGTCGTAGCAAATGACGTAGCTGAAGGCTATGCTAACTATCGTCACCGCAAATGAGAGCGTATTTGTCAGTGAACCGTTCCTAGCAAAGTCGGCTGTACAACTGGGGCGAGTGCTAGGAAGTCTCTTTAGACCTGCCGTGTGGCGGCGCTCAGTCTGCAATCACTGATAGTGGCGACACGCGGGTCCGACGTATACTACCGGACCGCGGCCGATTTAAAGGCTACCACCTAGCAAGTGTGGTGTCTGGCGGTGACACCACAGTTGTATATTAAGTGTTTCTGCCCAGTGTATGTGGCTGAGATGGATGTGTGTCTCATGTTTCTCGTAATATGATGATGAAAGAAGGGGGGAGGATGAAACGTGATGACTGCACAGATCCTATGCCTGTAGAATAGTATCAAGGGGACCGCCAACCTTAATGTCCACGGGCATGACTATTGGAAGTGTTACATAACCTCACTCCATCAGACGCTCATTATAGGCTTGAGATTTAATCTATGACATTAGTGCAAAGTCTGTTTGTCAGGAACTTTACATAATCACCTCCCCTTCACTTGCTGTCAAAAACTACAGATAATAATTACTTCCAGCAATATAATTCGAAGCGGCTACTACCGAGTCCAGCACCACCGCACACACCACGGTTAGCGACCTCGGATACGGAGATGGGTACTATACTTCACAAATTGCTGCAGTGTAAAAATGAAGACATTTGGTAAGCCTTAGAGAATCAGTAACAGCCAGGCGCAGTGACTGAAGAACTCAAAGTGGTGTGAAAGAAGGGCGAATGTCAATTGCTATCAAAAAATCTGGTGATCTCTTCCATATTCGTTTAGCCGGGGATGTGGAAAACTGTTAATTAACACAATGATCTATTTACACCTACGGGGTGTGCAAAGGTCAACAATCTAATACAACAGCGTACATTAATGTAACTTAAAGCTAGTTAGGATACAGAGTTGGATTCAGAGATTCCGTCCTGTGGTGCCTTATTAATTAACTTTATAAATTAAGAAGCCTAACAGCCCACGTAACTATCGGGAAAATAATACAAAACTACTACAGTGATACTGCTTAATAAGTATTAATACCAGTACGAATCCAGTCCGTTGTTTGAAAAGTAACCAAGTAACCAAAACAATTCTAATCAGAATTGGTCGTGTCATGATGGACATTCGGTACTGATGAACAAATTGAAATTAACTCAATAAATATAAATAATATGTGTGGTGTCACCCGAGAGAGTATCTCTAAGCGTTTGGTGAATGGACTGGCAGCAAGCCTAAAAGTGTCTTAAAATTGCGTTCATGACTATGCCAAGCAGAAATATAAATTTGCCTAGTGGACCAGTTAACGTAGTGAAGGAGAAAACTCATAGCATAGTGTACGCAGATTGTTCTTATTAATTGCGAAAAGCGATGACAGAGGTCCATACGGTATCAGAGCGATTTCACGGAAAATAGTCCGCAGGTAGAAGACGTGTTTATGACTCTTTCAAGTATGTTTTAAGCAGAAATAAACTGTTAATGAGACTTGGTATTATAAACGTTAAATAACATTGAGAAAATGCAGTTGTTGCCAGCGAAAAGTCGGCAGCCCTTCTATAAATTGAGGTAGGAGGAACAGGGAATTAGATAGGGCATCGCCAGTACTATCATTCACAAAATTATTCCGATGGAAGTAACAAATACCACCTTACCAAAAGTACTCAGGCACGTATTAACGGACATCAGTATGAGGCGCGTATACCTTTCCCTTTTGTCACAGCTTATACTCTGCTGGGGACAATTTCACTGAAGTGCTTGAATACCTGTAGAAGAATAGTAGCACATTACTCGTCGAGAGACAAAACCAGAGAAGGTCGTGGTTTTGGACACTCAGATCTGGAGCGAAGTAGGCCATGTAACTCATCCCAAAGATGTTCCTTCTGGTTCATATCAGATTTCAGCGCATTGTCAATCCATTACAGAAATGTATTTGTCTAAAACCCATTGGCACAGGTCCGGCTTGATGACAGAATAAGTTGTCATACCGGTATGAAAATCTTCTCCCAACTGTACCTCTATTGTAAGCAGCAGACAATACTGTAAAATGTGTTCATACCCTTCCTGATTCAGATTTTCTTAACCTCAATAAGGGACCAGTGTCCATTCACGAAAACACCTCCATGTCCTAACACGACATTGTCTCCACTTCACTATTGGCTCTACAAATGATGGTAGGTAACGTTCTCCAGGAATTCAGCAAACCCGAACGTTTCCATCGCATTGCCACACGATAAAGCGTGATTCATCACTCAAAATCATGTTTTTTTTTTCTAGTCACCACTGTCCAGTGGTGTAGCTGACTACACCACATTACGTGACGCTTAGCACTGTCTGCAGAAATGTGTAGCATATGAGGAGCTGCTCGGCCATGGTACCCAATTCTTTGCAGCTCCCTATACACACTGATTTTGCTAGCTTGACTGCTCGTAAATCTTTGGAACTCAAGAGTGTTTCTTTCCATTGACTTCGTGCGATTTTCTACAGCCGCCTTCTGCAGTATTCCACGGTCGCTGTCCGTCAGTATACACTACTGGCCATTAAAATTGCTACACGACGAAGATGACGTGCTGCAGACGCGAAATTTAACTGACAGGAAGAAGATGCTGTGATATGCAAATGGTTAGCTTTTCAGAGGATTCACACAAGGTTGGCGCCGGTGGCGACACCTACAACGTGCTGGCATGAGGAAAGTTTCCAACCGATTTCTCATGCACAAGCAGCAATTGACCGGTGTTGCCTGGTGAAACGTTGTTGTGATGCCTCGTGTAAGGAGGAGAAATGCGTACGATCACGTTTCCGACTTTGATAAAGGTCAGGTCGTAGCCTGTCAAGATTGCGGTTTATCGTATCGCGACATTGCTGCTCGCGTTGGTCGAGATCCAATGACTGTTAGCAGAGTATGGAATCGGTGGGTTCAGGAGGGTAATAAGGAACGCCGTACTGGATCCCAACGACCTCTTATCACTAGCAGTCGAGATGACAGGCATCTTAACCGCATGGCTGTAACGGATCGCTCAGCCACGTCTCGATTCCTGAGTCAACAGATGGGGACGTTTGCAAGACAACAACCATCTGCACGAACAGTTCGACGACGTTTGTAGGAGCATGGACTATCAGCTCGGAGACCATGGCTGTGGTTATCCCTTGACGCTGCATCACAGACAGGAGCGCGTGCGATGGTATACCCAACGACCAACCTGGGAGCACGAATGGCAAAACGTCATTTTTTCGGATGAATCCAGGTTCTGTTTACAGCATCATGATGGTCGCATCCGTGTTTGGCGACATCGCAGTGAAGGCACATTGGAAGCGTGTATTCGTCATCGCTATACTGGCGTATCACCCGGCGCGATGGTGTGGGGTGCCATTGGCTACTCGTTTCGGTCAACTCTTGCTCTCATTGACGGCAGTTTGAACAGTGGACGCTACATTTCAGATGTGTTACGACCCGTGGCTCTACCCTTCATTCGATCCCTGCGAAACCCTACATTTCTGCAGGACGATGGACGATCGCATGTTGCAGGTCTTTTACGGGCCTTTCTGGATACAGAAAACGTTCGACTGCTGCCCTGGCTAGCACATTCTCTAGATCTCTCACCAATCGAAAACGTCTGTTCAATGATGGCCGATCAACTGGCTCGTCACAATACGCCAGTCACTACTCTTGATGAACTGTGGTATCGTGTTGAAACTGCATGGGCAGCTGTAGCTGTACACGCCATCCACTTTCTGTTTGACTCACCGAGCGAGGTGGCGCAGTGGATAGCACACTGGACTCGCATTCGGGAGGACGACGGTTCAATCCCGTCTCCAGCCATCCTGATTTAGGTTTTCTGTGATTTCCCTAAATCGTTTCAGGCAAATGCCGGGATGGTTCCTTTGAAAGAGCACGGCCGATTTCCTTCCCCATCCTTCCCTAACCCGAGCTTGCGCTCCGTCTCTAATGACCTCGTTGTCGACGGGACGTTAAAACAACACTAACCTAACCTAACCTTCTGTTTGACTCAATGCCCAGGCGTAACAAGGCCGTCATTACGGACGGAGGTGGTTGTTCTGGGTACTGATTTCTCAGGATCTATGCACCGAAATTGCGTGTAAATGTAATCACATGTTAGTTCTAGTATAATATATTTGTCCAATGAATACCCGTTCATCATCTGCTTTTCTTCTTGGTGCAACAATTTTTATGGCCAGTAGTGTATGTCTGTATAGTCTTGGTTTAACTGTGGTTGTTCCTTCACGTTTCGACTTTACATTAGCAACAGTCAACTTGGGCAGCTTTAGAGGGATTGAGATGTACCTGATACATAAGTTATTTAGGGGTCATCCAATGATCCATGATCGAAATTACAGGGCTCCGATGGCAGACCCATTCTGCTCTTCCTGCTTTTCTATTGGAACAAATGGCTCTCCACCTTTTTTTATACTGGTTGGTCCGCTTATCGTGGCATCTATCGGTCACTTCCACATTACGCAAGGGTGTCCGGATTCTTCTGATCATATCACATTTTTTTATAAATTATTCTCGGTTCGTGTGTCACATCATTTCTCTGTGAAATTGTGAATGCAGACACATCTTTCTAGGTCACAAGCAAGAAGACCTAGAGCTCTTTCTCTGTCTAGGACAGGGAACGCAACCGTCACGGTTTGTATTGTGTTTTTACGGACATGCAAAGACGTGTGATCATAACAAATTACTTTCAAAGCGAATAAATATATTAAAGTGTTTCACGATACCATTCACAGCACGTCGAGCTATTTTACTAACGCACATGGTTTAATGTTCCTCTAGGTAGACCTCACATGTTAAATTTACAATGCATACTGTTGAGGAATTGCGAGTACATACGCCCCGTAAACTGCCGAATAACGAATCGCTGGTGTGTATACTTCACTTATTTTCCTGTGCCTTCCATTAAAATATCAGCTGTATTTTTGCTAAATCTCTATTACAGCTTGCGCAACACAATATTCTACAGTCTTATTAGCTACTATTCTTTGTGGCAAGTAGTTGTGGCATACGCTTCGTTACCTTCCAGGAATTCCAGCTAGCCCTCTGGCATCAGGTGCCAACTTTCTGTGTTAAAAATAATGAGTTGCCCACAGTCAAGTAAGTTTTTGAAGAATCTCGTCTTAAGTTTTCGTACAACAACCTGCAAATGCAGTCCGGAGAAAGGTTCACTGTTTTAGCTGTGGGCATGAGACTTCCTTGGATCTAGTTACGGCTTCGCGGAATTCTTTGTTTCTTGTAGGCATCATAGCAAAAGTACTTTAAAAATCCAGTCCTTTACAATCGTTGTGAAGACTCGTACCGAAATTAAATCTTTCAAACTTCAATATTTTCTAGGTTTCATACGTGAATATAGTGGCCTGACTGGAGATCTACACAGAACAGTATTGACAAGAGACATATCTTTCACAAGGACCATGAAAGTTTCATACAGTTTTCGAGGAAGACATGATGTTCCAAAGCGGTCAAACCATTATTTAGCGATTTACGATAACGTTGCATCATTGTCTCGTTTCACTGTACTTCATGAATTATTGTTGACATTACACAACTGTAAAGTTAGCAAGATATCAGAAAATTAGTTACTTTTTCCTCGTAATTCGCAGACATATTCTTACCAAGATGATCCTGAAAGAACCGCTGAAAATGCCTCTTCCCCCACACCCTGTTCACCCATACGTCCCGTAAAACTACATTTATTCCTAAGAAGATAGAGAAAATTTTGTAAGTACGTAAAAAAATCATGTTTTGTTGAAAAATATTACTTAAATGATCTATACTGATGAAAAACATGGGACATAACAAATAAAAAATATAGCTGAAGCAAATAAATTTAATCTTGCGTAAACTTTATAAAAAACTGAGCGTAAAACTAAATGTGTATATTAGTGTTTGTCGCAGCTACTGTACTTTTGTTATAGAATGATGTATAATAAAAAAAGGTTTTAAATGCTGCTAATGATTAGATGATGGTGTATAAATTATTAATAATGAGTATAAGTAAAAGAGCTATTATTAAGAGTTGAGAAATATATCTTCCTAGTATTTGGGTTTTTAATAGAATTTAACTTCCTATTTCATTGTTTCGAGTGAAGTAAAATAGTTGACTGTCATTGAAATTAAGTTTAGCAACTGTGTCCTACACTGTAGAAAAGACAGACAGCTACATTTTACAGTCTACTTTCTGTTATCCTCAAGCTTACATAGTTTTTGTTACCCTGTTGTATGGGAACTGTGTTCACAAGGCAGTGAAATCACTGGCATTACTATAAATATACTTAAAGCTATTTCGTGTTTGGATAAGAATCTGTTAATCCAGACGTGTATGAGAAGCTTTCAAAATATCGATATAAACACGTGTCAATTTTCTTATAAGTTGTTTCACCTTCAAATTGAAGCAGACGTTTCCTTAACTACATCTACAGGGTCAACACCTGAACATTTTATAAATGCGTACCTGTAGCATATTTTAGTCGCCTCTCTACACTGTCCTCAGGTGGCATAAATAGTAATAACACATATGTTTTCGATCAAGTAGCATATTTGCTACAGCTAGGGAGCCAAGCAATCTCTCGCCGACCATTGAGATACTGCTAGGGGCGTTAAATAAACAAACCAACACATTTTTTCAAGGCCAGTTTCGTTTGAAAAAGTGCGGGAACTGTTGTGGGACATCGTGCGATATTCCCGCTTCAGCCCCAACACTTTCATGAAGTTCCGATAAGTGGCGGCACTATACGTAACCTTTAAAATGGCATCTGTAACGGACATGCAATCCAAGCACAGAGCTGTCTTTGAGTACCTTTTGACGGAAAACCAGAGCATCGGAGGTATTCAGAGGCTTGCAGAATGTCTCTGGACTCTTGACTGTGAACAAAAGCACGGAGATTCGTTGAGCTTGGCGTCTGTCGTCCTCGTAACAAGGTCGCGCAAAACTGTCCGACCTTTCACATACCCGCCGGCCGCACACAGCTGTGACTCCTGCAACGTTGGAACGTTCGGATACTGTTATTCCAGGTCACTGACGGATTACAATGATATACCTCCTCGCAAAGTAACCATGATAATAAGGAGTAATGAAGGATGACCTGTGAGAAATCCCTTGCATGTTACGAGGCTGATCGTGACGATTTTTTGTCGAACATCGTCACAAGTGATGAAACATGTGTTCAACACTTCGAACTGGTAACAGAACGGCAATCCATGGAGTAATGCTACACCACCTGTCCTCCGCAGAAAGAAGTTCAAAGGCGGAGCCTCAGTCGGTAAAGGGATGGTGACAACCTTCTGGGACTCTGAAGGGTTATTCTATTTTATGGAGTCGCTCACGGTTCAACGATCATCTCTGACGCGTATTGTGCTGACCTCAAGAAAAGAAGGAAAAAACTTCAGCGTGTGCGTCGCCACAAATATGCAAACGAACTTCTATGACAACGCAAGGCCTCACACAAGACTGCGCGTCCAATAGGTGGCTACAAAACTTTGAGCGTTGCTTGTCATTCGCCCTATACCCCGCGTTTCACGTCATCCGATGTCCATCTATCTGGCCCAATGAACAGTGGACTCCATGGTAAGCAGTTCGTGGATGATGGGGAGGTATCTGACGCAGCAGGACTTAGCGACCGACCATGCTCTCCAAGTAAGACTGTACAGTTGAACAGACATTATGTTGATAAATAAGTTTTGTAGCCAAAAGAGAGGGGAATATTACGGAGTGGGGGAATCGTGAATAAAAACAACCTCGTTTCAGAAAAAAAGTGTGTTACGTTACTTACTGAATGCCCTTCGTACTATACAGTAGGAAAACGTACGTTGTTAAAACACGGGCGATCTGTAAAGGACGGCAGATGTGTGAAACGTATACAATGTTGCCACGTAAACCTTAGCGATGGACGTGTCTGCAGTAGCTGTACATCGCTGCTTGGACGAAATGACACTATAGTAACAGAAGAGATACTCTAATCACCGCTTGCATTTACAGTAACGTTAGAGGGAAGAGAGAGGGCAAGAACATTAGAGGTGAGAGAAATCACGTACCTTTACTGGTCAACTCTTAAACTGCCACTGCTTCCCTTGTTTTTCTTTACGACGCTTTCTGCACTCCTTCTGCACTTGCACCTTTGGTGGGGGCCAACCTAACACCAGCGCCTCGGTTAAGCACTGCTTGTGGAACTGTTGATATTATCAACAGTCGTTACTGGAGCTCATTCTTCTCTTGTCTGAAGTTTTGCAAATAAGTGCTTCAATTTATATCCATGAGTTTCCTCCATTAACATCATGTGAACGGTGATTGATAAGATGACCTGAACTTCTCATCACACTTACAGTATCAGGCCAGTAAAGGAAATTTTTACGGGGGTGACACACCGTACACGGTCGGTTCTTAAATAACGAATACTCCGTCGGTTTAAAAATTAATTGATGTTTATTGACATGAAATCAAATATCATTACTTGTAATTTAATGTGGGACATACTTATTTGTAGGAAATTATGTCGTCTCGTTGATATTCAATACTTGGAATGCATGATTCAAGTCTCTTCTCCAAATTACTCACCACACGCACCATTGTCGCTGCAGTGATGGCAGCAATTTCTTGAATGATTCTACTCTTCAATTTGTTCAGATTTTGCGATTTGTGGCTATAGACCCTGCTCTTGAGGTAACCCCTGAGAAAAAAGCCACATACTGATAAGTCTGTACAGTGAACATTTGATGTGGAACTGCTACTGAAGTGTTCAGTGTCTGATGTAGCGCTGTCCTTATAGAACCAAACATCTTTTAAAAAGGTTCTTCGTCTTCTTAGTACTGGTTTCAAGATTCTTTCAATCATATGAATAAATCGACCCGAATTTGCAGTAATTGTAGCTCCAACTTTTCCTGACAAAAGGCGGTCCAATAATGCTGAAAGAGCCAAGAGCACACCAGACTACGCACGACTTTCTCGGAGTGTCAAGGACACTGGTGAATGCAGTGGGCATGCTCTGGAGTAGAGTAACGCAAGTTTTGTTTATTGATGGCCCCGTTTAAATGAAAATGAGCTTCATCGTTCATCAGTAAAATGGCTTTATCACTCTAAATCACTTGAGTTCTGCAAACAAAGTCTTCAAATATAGCAAAATCTCTTGACTTCAGTTGTTGCACAATACCAAATTTATACAGATGGAATTTTAATGTAAAAAAAAAATACGCCCAGATCTGTGACTGACTGCTAGCTCCCTAAAAGCTCACGAACAGACAGGCCGCGGCGCGTACGTCACACGTATTACGAGGGCTAGAAGCTGTCATCGGCGGGGAGCCAGTAACAGTTTCACTGCGCGTTTAAATACATGCAGGCTCTCGATAGCACTTAACAAAGGTAAGACCTGTAGTGGATGCCTTTTCAGTTACATATTGATTTCCCCTGGGCCCTGCATAGAGTAGTGTGTTCGCGAAGTGTGGCGGACAAGCCGACCAGTGTGACGTCAGAGGTTCCTTACGGAGCCTGAATTTCTCGTGGCTCCTGTTCACTAGCATGACCCCTGGCTGTCAGTCCTAGGCTTCCTTTACTACATTTTATGGCGTCATCATTCTACGTCTCGGTCCTCTCCGCGTCTTATCCATTATGTTTCAAGTTGATCTGTAGTGTTCCACCGATCTAAGGTTTGAGTTACAAGTCTGAACAACTCCGTGTCGACAGAGATTCAGTAGTACACGAAATGTTCATAGTCGAACAAAGAATGTTTCAAGTCCCACTGCTCTACTGTAGCCGAAATGCCGTCTTGTGTGAAGTAGACCTGTCGCGCACCCCCCCCCCCCCCCCCCCCCCAGCACTATCTTCTCCCACCGTCCTCTCAGTATTATGTAGTTAAAAACCCTGTGTATTGCAAAATCCTATCATCACTTGATTATCGGTGGCTATGCCGAGGGAGCAATGGGGTTCCACTGTTAAGCAGAGATACAGCGGAGAAGCGGGTAAGTGCAGAGAGTACACCGAAGGCCTCGAGGATTTACCTGGTGAGGTGATATAAGGAGAAACAGGAGTAGATAAAGAAGAGATGGGGGATCAAATATTAGAATTCGACAGAGCTTCAGAAGACTCCAGATCCATCAAGGCAGAAGGAGTAGAAAACATTCATCAGAATCTCTAAAATCATTGGGGACGCGGCAACAAAAAATTATTCATGTTCATGCTTAAAATGTATGAGTCCGGCGATGTGTCATCTGCCTTTCGGGAATTCATTACCCACACAATTCCAAAGACTGAAAAAAAAAAAACCGACACGTGCGTGAATCGTCATACAATCAGCTTAACAGCTCATGCACCCAATTTTCTGAGAAAAATAATACACAAAGAGTAGAAAAGAAAATTGATAAGTCAAATGACTATCAGTTTGGCTTTACGAAAGGTAAATGCAACACAGTGGCAATTCTCACTTAGGGGTTGATAGTGGAAGTGAGATTAAAGAAAAATCTAGACGCATTCACAGGTTTTGTCGACCTGGAAAGAGCGTTCGACAATGTCAAATGGTGCATGATTTTCGGAATTCTTAGAAGAATGGGGGTAAGGTGTAAGGAAAGACGCGTAATATACAATATGTGCAATAACCAGAAGGTTACAATAAGAGTGGAAGGCCATGAACGTAGTTATACATTAAAAAGAGTGTAAGAGAAGGATGTAGTGTTTCGCCCCTACTGTTCAGTCTATACATCGAAGAAGCAATTACGGAAAAGAGAGAAAATTTAAAGAGTGGAATTAAACTTCGAGATGGAAGGATATCAATGATAATATTCGCTGCTGAAATTTGTTTCCTCCGTGAAAGCGAAGAAAATCACAGGATCTTGTGGACGGTGTGAACAGTCTACGGAATATAGACTGAGAAGTAGTAGAAACGAGAACAGCGAGAAACTCAACAAATTAGCATCACAAACAAGGCATTACTGGTATCAAACGTAGGTCTTAATTTGAGGAAGAAGTTTCTAAGTATGTAGGTTTGGAGAACAGCATTACATGTTAGTTGAACGCACACTGGAAAACCGGAAAGGAAGAAAATTGAGGCATTTGAGAAGTGGTGCTACAGAAGAATGTTGAAAAGGAGGTGGATTGATTAGGTAAGGACAGAGGAGATTCTCCAGATAATCGGCGAGGAAGGTAATATATGGAAAACACTTACAAATAGAAGAGACAGGGTGGTAGGACATTTAAGACGTAACGGAATGACTTAGATGGTACTGGAGGGAACTGTAGAAGGTTTTTGTTTGGGGTTTAAGGGCGCTCAACTACTGAGGTCATTAGCGCCCAGTCACAATTGTTAGAGCACATAGAATCCAGTAAAACTCAAGGGGGGGGGGGGGACACCAGAAAGTTCTTACAAAGATGCAGATAAAATAAATGAAGGACTTAGATGTCCTTGGACAAGCCAGTCAAACTAATGAAACGAAGAACACGAGCAGCTGCTCGAGCGTCATCAGCTAAAATATCCTGTAAAGTAGATGGCAGAGACAGGACAACACGAGATTAACTAAAACGTGGACACGACAATAAAACATGGCGCACTGTTAATGCATGACCACAAGGGCACTGCGAGGCTGGGTCACCGGAGAGCAGGTAGCGGTGGCTAAACCGGCAATGCTCAATCCGCAACCTGGTCAGAAGGACCTCTTCTCGCCGAGATGGTCGGGAGGAGGGTGTCCAAGCAGTTGGGAACGGTTTACTGCCCGGAGCTTGTTTCCATGAATTGATGACTAAGTATCCCACCACAAAGACACAAGCCTCTTACAAACAACCCCACTCATGTCAGATGACGGGACACAATGGGAGGCTGGCCGAGGCAGGAGGACTGCAGCCTTGGCTGCAGCATCAGCAGCCTCATTCCCAGGCACTCCTACATGGCCGGGAACCCACAGAAAGCTGACAGGAGAGCCATCAGCAGCAGAAGAATGGAGGGACTGCTGGATCCGTTGAACCAAGGGATGGACCGGATAGGGAGCTCCAAGGCTCTGAAGAGTACTGAGTGAGTGGAATTCGTCGTGGGAAGCATTAAAGCAGTAAAAGACTGATGACACAGAAAAAGGAAAAAGGATTTGTAGATGTACTGCGTATTGACCCAGAATCACCGAGTCGTGTTATTCTAAAGCGAGAAGCTGACTGAAATATCGAAAGATGCTGATCCCGGCCACAGTCTCGAAAATTCTCTTGTTGCATAATGCTAAAGACTAAAGGTGACAAGCTACTCTCCCCGTCAAAGGTGGATGTTTAACACGGGAAGATACAATCCGAGACAACCCTGCAACTTAATTAGCCCGGCTGGTAATTCGGCTATTCAGTGTTAGCCCCACCCACGTCGTACAGCTACGGCGGGCTGGCTCAGCTACGCAAGTGGGTCGCGCCGCGCCTCGCTAACACAGCTTGCGGCGCTGGAAGGACACCACCCCCGCACCCACCCCCGCCGACGGTCACTGAAGGACCCTCTGAAGAGCCGCTCTAATTAGGCGGATTGCCGCCCCTTCACCTCCTTCCCTCCTCCGCCAGCCGCCTTTCTGCTCAGGAGACGGTCCAGCGACGGCGCTGTACTGCCCCTTGCCTTTATCTTCAGTTCATCCTCATCGTTCTTGCGTATACGTCTCCACTTGTTTCGCTCTCCTTTACAATTTTTTCCGCTCGCACTTCTAAATCTACATCTACATACATACTCCGCAATCCACCATACGATGCGTGGCGGAGGGTACCTCGTACCACATCTAGCATCTTCTCTCCCTGTTCCACTCCCAAGCAGATCCAGGGAAAAATGACTGCCTGTATGCCTCTGTACGAGCCCTAATCTCTCTTACCCGATCTTTGTGGTCTTTTCGCGAAATGTGAATTGGTGGCAGTAAAATTGTACTGCAGTCAGCCTCAAATGCTCGTTCTCTAAATTTCCTTAGCAGCGATTCGCGAAAAGAGCTCCTCCTTTACTCTAGAGACTCCCACACGAGTTCCTGAAGCATTTCCGTAACACTCGCGTGATGATGAAACGTACCAGTAACAAATCTAGCAGCCCGCCTCTGAATTGCTCAATCCAACCTGATAGGGACCCCAAACGCTCGAGCAGTACTCAAGAATAGGTCGTATTAGTGCTTTATAAGCGGTCTCCTTTACAGATCAACCACATCTTCCCAAAATTCTACCAATGAACCGAAGACGACTATCCGCCTTCCCCAAAACTGCCATTACATGCTTGTCCCACTTCATATCGCTCTGCAATGTTAGGCCCAATTATTTAATCGACGTGACTGTGTCAACCGCTAGACTACTAGTGGAGTATTCAAACATTACAGGATTCTTTTTCCTATTCATCTGCATTAATTTACATTTATCTATTTTTATATTTAGCTGCCATTCTTTACACCAATCACAAATCCTGTCCAAGTTATCTTGTATCTTCCTACAGTCACTCAACGACGACACCTTCCCGTACACCACATCATCATCAGCAAACAGCCGCACATTGCTATCCACCCTATCCAAAAGATCATTTATGTAGATAGAAAACAACAGTGGACCTACCACACTTCCCTGGTGCACTCCAGATGATACCCTCACCTCCGATGAGCACTCAACATCGAGGACAATGTACTGGGTTCTATTACTTAAGAAGTCTTCGAGCCACTCACATACTTGGGAACCAATCCCATATGCTCGTACCTTAGTTAGGAGTCTGCAGTGGGGCACCGAGTCAAACGCTTTCCGGAGGTCAAGGAATACGGCATCCATGTGATACCCTTCATCCATGGTTAGCAAGATATGTGAAAAAAAGGGCGAGGTGCGTTTCGCAGGAGCGAGGCTTTCTAAAGCCGTGCTGATGCATGGACAGCAACTTCTCTGTCTCAAGGAAATACGATCCTCCAGCGTGAAAGGTTTTACAAATGCTAAATTTAAAATTTCAGCTTTCATTTTGCTGTCTTCCGTTGCCAGGCCAGACTGATCAGTGAGTGACTGGATGGAAGCCTTCGACCCGCTTACCGATTTTACGTAACCCGGAATTTCCTAGGGTTTTAAGCAAGATATTTTGCTAAGGTATGACGGTGGTAGTTGCACTTTTAAATATTGATGGGATATTGGACAATCAAAATGATGTTCTTTTAAACTTTTCGGTGTCGTAGAGAGGACAAACATGGTCCGTCCAAAAAGTTCCGAGACTAAATTTATTCCTGGCCATAAGTGACGTCAGCGCAATAACTACGGTAGCAGCTTGAATTAATAACTGTAAACAACGGATGTGCATTCGAACAGTAAGTTACAAGGAAGCAGTGTGAAGCTATGTGTATGCAACGTTGTTGCGTTACAAATCGGAATGGAACAACATCTCTGAATCAAGTGTTAAAGACATTCTCCTAAATGTTTTGAGGAAGGGAAAAGTGCGTGCAGAGTTTTTCCCGCACACACTTTCAATCCCGAACAAAAACTACGATGCGTGGCTACCTGCCGCTGCTTAAGTGAAATGCATAACGCGGACAGTTCATTTCGGGAAACGATTATCACGTGTAGCGAGACTTCGTGTTATCAATAGGAACCTATCACAATAGAACATGCAAACCACATGAAGGGTCAACGGTTTGACGACTTAACCGACATTTACACCAATGTAGTGAGCGAGTTCAACAACTTCTGGCAATTTTATGTGGTGCTGTGGATGTTTTGTGCGTTGTACTCAAGTGGTAGGAGATTGTGCAGAACAGCTGAAGCATCATCACCGTTTTCCAACTCCAGTTCCCGGGTGTAGTGTGCAAGAGCTCGCTTGTCCTTCCGTCTTCATACATCTTTTGCAGAAAATCCGGCCACTATGACAGAGCGATTTTAGGCGCTTCACTCTGGAGCCGCGCTGCTGCTACGGTCGCAGGTTCGAATCCTGCCTCGGGCATGGGTGTGTGTGCGCTGTCCTTTGGTTAGTTAGGTTTAAGTTGTCCTAAGTCCAGTGGACTGATGACCTCATATGTTAGGTCCCTTAGTGCTTAGAGCCATTTGAACCACTTTTTTTGTTCCAGAACAGCTTCCCATTTGTGTCCTTTCTCAACCAAATCTGACCTTACAGCCTCTATCCTGCGTGATTTTGGTCTTTCCCGTGTTCTTCTTCCTACGAGGTTCAGGTTGAAATATTTTTCGCAGGCCTTTCGCTGTTCATTCTCATCTACCACTGAAACCTGTGTTTCTTTTTGACACTGCTAATACAAACCAGTAGATTAAAACTGAAGAAACTACAAAAAGGTGGGAATTTAAGGAGATGGGATAAACTGAAAGAACCATATGTTGTACAGAGTTTCAGGGAGAGCATAATGGAACAATTGACAAGAATGGGGGAAATAAATACAGTAGAAGAAGAATGGGTAGCTTTGAGGGATGAAATAGTGAAGGCAGCGGAGGATCAAATAGGTAAAAAGACGAGGGCTGGTAGAAACCCTTGGGTAACAGAAGAAATATTGAATTTAATTGATGAAAGGAGAAAATATAAAAATGCAGTAAATGAAGCAGGCAAAAACGAATACAAACGTCCCAAAAATGAGATCGTCAGGAAGTGCAAAATGGCTAAGCAGGCATGGCTAGAGGACAAATGTAAGGATGTAGAGGCTTACCTCACTAGGGGTAAGATAGATACCGCCTACAGGAAAATTAAAGAGACCTTTGGAGAGAAGAGAACCACTTGTATGAATATCAAGAGCTCAGATGGCAACCAAGTTCTAAGGAAAGAAGGGAAAGCACAAAGGTGGAAGGAGTATATGGAGGGTCTACACAAGGGCGATGTACTTGAGGACAGTATCATGGAAATGGAAGAGGATGTAGATGAAGATGAAATGGGAGATATGATTCTGCATGAAGAGTTTGACAGAGCACTGAAATACCTTAGTCGAAACAAGGCCCCCGGAGAAGACAACATTCCATTACAACTACTGACAGCCTTGGGAGAGCCAGTCCTGACAAAACTCTACCATCTGGTGAGCAAGAGGTATGAGACAGGAGAAATACCGTCAGACTTCAAGAAGAATATAATAATTTCAATCCCGAAGAAAGCAGGTGTTGACAGACGTGAAAACTACCGAATTATCAGTTTAATAAGTCACAGCTGCAAAATACTAACGCGAATTCTTTACAGACGAATGGAAAAACTGATAGAAGCCAACCTCGGGGAAGATCAATTTGGATTCCGTAGAAATGTTGGAACACGTGAGAAAAATACTGACCCTACGACTTATCTTAAAAGAAAGATTAAGAAAAGACAAACCTACGTTTCTAACATTTGTAGACTTAGAGAAAGCTTTTGACAATGTTGATTGGAATACTCTCAATTTCTGAAGGTGGCAGGGGTAAAATACAGGGAGCGAAAGGCTATTTACAATTTGTACAGAAAGCAGATGGCAGTTATAAGAGTTGAGGGGTATGAAAGGGAAGCAGTGGTTGGGAGGGGAGTGAGACAGGTTTGTAGCCTATCCCAGATGTTATTCAATCTGTGTATTGAGCAAGCAACAACGGAAACAAAAGAAAATTTCGGAGTAGGTATTAATATCCATGGAGAAGAAATAAAAACTTTGAGGTTCGCCGATGACATTGTAATTCTGTCAGAGACACCAAAGGACTTGGCAGAGCAGTTGAATGGAATGGACAGTGTCTTGAAAGGAGGATATAAGATAAACATCAACAAAAGCAAAACGAGGATCATAGAATGTAGTCGAATTAAGTCGGGTGATGCTGAGGGAATTAGATTAGGAAATGAGACACTTAAAGTAGTAAAGGAGTTTTGCTATTAGGGGAGCAAAATAACTGATGATGGTCGAAGTAGAGAGGATATAAAATGTAGACTGGCAATGGCAAGGAAAGCGTTTCTGAAGAGGAGAAATTTGTTAACATCGAGTATGGATTTAAATGTCAGGAAGTCGTTTCTGAAAGTATTTGTATGGAATGTAGCCATGTATGGAAGTGAAACGTGGACGATAAATAGCTTAGACAAGAAGAGAGTAGAAGCTTTCGGAATGTGGTGCTACAGAAGAATGCTGAAGTTTAAATGGGTAGATCACGTAACTAATGAGGAGGTATTGAATATAATTGGGGAGAAGAGGAGCTTGTGGCACAACTTGACTAGAAGAAGGGATCGGTTGGTAGGACACGTTCTGAGACATCGAGGGATCACCAATTTAGTATTGGAGGGCAGCGTGGAGGGTAAAAATCGTAGAGGGAGACATGAATACACTAAGTAGACTCAGAAGGATGTAGGCTGCAGTAGGTACTGGGAGATGAAGAAGCTTGCACAGGATAGAGTAGCATGGAGACCTGCATCAAACCAGTCTCAGGACTGAAGACCACCACCACAACAACAACAACAACAACACAAGCCAGCTACATTTCTACTCACTTCACTCCTGATTGTGTCCTTTCTATTTTTTTATTCATAGTTGTAATGAATCTCATTTCGTTTGTCAATTATGCTGAGGTCTTATTAGAGTACATGTTTCTAAACCATACTTATGGATCGGTATGGAATAGGTGTGGTACATGGTCGCTTTTGGTTATCGTGACTTTCTATCGTCCCAGAGGCGATTTCTGATTTGACAGTAAAAATTGGATGCTTGCTGTGTCCTGCTGAGTACTTCCTGCTTAATGGTGTTGTCTTTCGAGATCATGCTTCCTATGTACTTAAAATGGGAAGCAGATTCTACTTTGACTTCTTATAGAAATATATTTGAGGTTTTTCCTTGCCTGTTGCCTACTGTTCATCACAGTCTGCAGTTGAAATGGCGCGGAGATTGGGAACTTACTCCAAAGGTGAAGTACGCGTGACAGTACGATTCTTGAGGCCAAACTTCCGAACTGGACACATAATCACCTAGAAATTCTAACAGTGTGTGGGCCATATGGAATGTCGTGACCAGTCGTATTGACATAATGCCAACAATTAAAACAAGGCCGTACAGACTTGAGTGATGCTGACGGGGGAAGTCAAAATCTTGTATCACTTGCATGTAGCTGTTTCCGTTTCTTCGGTAAGCGGAAACGTCCGGGTAGGTGGGGAAGAGGGAGGGAGGGAAGGGAGTAAGGGTTACAACTGTCACACAGCGGTTTTCGAATGGCTCCGTTACCAAGGAGCGGATTTCTACTGTCGAGAAGTTGAACTTTAAGTAGAATGTTGACAAAGACTTAGTGACTTTGTTGCAAAACCGTGTCACATATCTGCGTTCCCATAAAGGGTAGTACAGCATTCAATAAAAGTTACTTGATGTGCCAGAATAATATGTAATTTACTTTTTAAAGCACACTCGTATAGTTTTGAAAATATTCAAGGGTTTTTCAGCTCTTAATAAAATGCCATTTGTGAGGAGTTCTTATCGTATACTGTATATACCTACTCCATTTTTTCAATGTTGATCCAAACATATTGGATCTGCTAACAATGAGCAGTTGCTGTGATACGGTAACTTCTGTTATTGTCAGCCGCAAGATTCCTTCCCTAGAGCCGGAAGTCAGTTACCAGGATAAAGAAGAGTCAGCCATATCATCGACACGGGAAAGCATTGTTCCTTGCGTATATGTCTCCAGGGTTATGCAAATACATTAATACAATTACACAAGACTATATCACTTAGATAAATAAAGGTGGAACCCTAGGATCAATTTCGTGTTAGGTATCAGTATTACTAAGCACGTAACGCAGTGCACGGTTCCAACTGCAGGTTGTTGGTCTAACTGCTTCTGCTGACAATAAAATATTTCTTCAATATTTTTTATAATTACTAACCGAATGTGAAAGTTTAAAATGCTCCCTATCTACTCACTATGAGGTATAAGCTCATGTTAAAGGTTTAACACAGTAAGAAAAATATTATAACAAGTAACTGCATATATGTATTGAGGCAGTGTAAATCACGGCGCTCAAATTACCCAGACTATATTCATCGATATTTGAGAAACAGTATTTACAGCGAACAAACGAATTTGCACTACAATCCCGTGAGGTATCATTTAAAGGTCCCTTACTGCACCGATGATATTCGTTTAAGCAAACGTCTGCAGTCGTTCATTAGGAGTCGCTGAGTATGCAATGCCGAACTCAGCTTTTGCCTGCCGCTTCGGCAGTCAAGACCAGTAGAGATAGTGCTGAGTGTATGTAAAGTTGCACTTTGTGACGTTACTTGCCTATTGAAATGTCAGACAGTTGGTGGCTGGTAATCAACCATGTTAATGTACTGTGATTGCTTGAAATGAAGTTGGGGCGAACACTTCTATATGAATATGGCATTCGCATGTTTTCTGGTGTCTATTATATTGCGAAAATATTGACACTAGTTACAAATGGGTACCGTTGTAACACAACTACGTAATGACGATGTTAGTGATGATAAGGCGAACACCACACTGTAAGCGATAAGAATGCTGCAAGGTCGAGGAGAGACGATGCAAGCAGTGAATTCCAATATTATCCTGTTAAGAACTCAAATGTCTCGTAAAGTGTGATGACAACACTCTAGAGCACATCTACAACGATTATAACGTGAGAGATTTCCACAAATATCACAATCTGCGGGAAAGATACCTTAAAATGAAGGATACAAGCAATATTAAAAGCGTACTGGACCATGTGGCACAGAAAGCAGAAGTCAGTATAGCTTTCAAAGTAAACCGTACGATGTAGTTCACTATGATCAATCAACGTCAATGGCGAAGTGCGATAAAATGCGAGTATGCGGTTCTTCCATTCATTATCGGCATTTACAAGGTTGGGATGCGGATTAGCCAGTAATTTGGAGTGTACAATCCTTACAGCCTCACTGGGATTTATTACTGATTTCAAAAAGGACTTTAGAATAACATCACGCCGTATAGTTCCATTTGATAAGATATCTGCATTGCGTGTGTTTCCTACAGTGACATCCTCAGCGACTTCTAGAGCACGTTGTAGTGGGACGCGAAATTGAAGCGTCACCCCTCCACCAGTGTCAGCCCAGTTTGCAGGTGAATATAGGTTTAATTTAGTTTGTTTATGTATTTTTTGTAATATTTGTAATGGTTGTGAATTGTCTAAAGTTTGTATTTATTTTTTATGTTTCATGTACGGAGAGGGCGGCGCAACGAACGAAGACAGCATCTTCGTTGCCGGGACCAGAGAGAAAATTGCTGGCCACTATACGTCTCGGGTCGACAGCCAAAGGGCAACAGAAGATCCTGAAACCGAGTTGTTGCGTCGTGCTTCTAAAAATTGAAAAATTATGATTTTTTAACGCTTTGTAGAACAATGACGTCATAGAAAGTTTAATCATGTGTAAGTGTTCAGTCCTATCTTGTCAAGGCTCAGGTTCACGTCTATATGTATGAAGATAATAAAGTAGTGTATACTACTATACGTGTTCCGAGAATTTATTTATGAAGAATTATGTGAATGAATTAATAATCTATTTGACAAGATCATTAATTTTGACAACGTTCATCGTGAGTTTGAGTCTTGAAAGTTTATGCAATGTGGTTCTAGTGTTTATTAAATCAGATAACTTGCGTTAATATAACTTCTGAGAAGAAACAAAACGACATCTAAATTGAGAAAAAGTTTGCGCAAACCAATAGGACTGAGTGACGTAATTCTGCGCATACGAATCAAATGGTGATGTTTTAATTACAGTTTCGTTCAAGAACCATTCAGAGACAAATTTTAAAAAGAGTTTAAATAATTTTGAGGTTTGTTGTAACTGACGTAGGTGACGAAGTCTGCGCATGGTCATATGTCAAATGAAAATCATTTAAACAAATCTATACGTCGTTACACTACAACGTTTGCAGAGTCTTGCAGAAAAATGAAACACACCAGCACACTGGAGAGATAAGTAATGGTCCTGTAACCAAACTTTCATACAGATATGGCCGTTGGAAGGCGAATACTATCTTTGTTAGCGACTTCAAACTTCACAGAACTTTTTCATGCTGACACCTCCCAGAAAAAAAAATGAAAAAAGTTCATTCACTAAATTGATTACTGATTTGCAACAATCTGTACTCGCATCAAATTTTGCAAACATTATCCACAGATGCAACTGAATGTACATGCAAAATTATATCATTGTATCACACAGTCAGGAGATATGAATTCAAAACACTGGAGCTCAATTCATTAAAGAAGCGTGGTTTCAGTGCTCACCGGTTGTAGCTAATGTTGTTAAGTACCCACTTTCCTCAATTGCAGGCAGTGTTGTCCGTAGTGCAGATAGTTCACATGTCGTTCAATTGCTCGCTCTTTCGTTACCCAGTCACGACTTTACGTGGCAGTGAAGCAGTAAAAAAAGGGCATTTGTGTTCCCCTATATTAATATTGTCATACGGCTACTATTGTCCGGTATCTTTTACTTCGAGAGTGCGGCACATATTTACTAAAGCGTAAGGGGCGTTCGGATCTCGTATTTTCCTTTTGGTCATCAGACTTCTGACTGGTTTGATGTGGCAACCTACGTCATCGATTATTTACCGGATGTATTCCAATCTCTGTCTTCCTCTACAGTTTTTGCCTTCTACAGCTCCCTCTAGTACCAAGGAAGTCATTCCCTTATGTCTTAACACATGTCCTATCATCCTGTACCTTCTCTTTATCAGTGTTTTCCACATATTCCTTTCCTCTCCGATTCTGCGAAGAACCTCCTCATTCCATACCTTTTCAGTCCAGCTAATTTTCAACATTCGTCTGTAGCACCACATGTCAAATGCTTCGATTCTATTCTGTTCTTATTTTCCCACAGTCCATGTTTCACTACCGTACAATGGTGTACTCCAGACGTACATTGTCAGAAATTTCTTCCTCAAATTGAGGCAGATATTTTATATTAGTAGTCTTCTCTTGGCGAGGAATGCCCTTTTGTCAGCGCTAGTCTGCTTTTGATGTCCTCTTGCTCTGTCCGTCACTGGTTATTTTACTCCCTTGGTAGCAGAATTCCTTAACTTCATCTACTTCGTGACCATCAATCCTGATGTTAAGCTTCTCGCTGACCTCATTTCTACTACTTCTCATTACCTTCGTCTTTCTCCGATTTTCTCTCAACCCATATTCTGTACTCATTACACTGTTCTTTCTGTTCAGCAGATCATGTAATTCTTATTCACTTTCACTAGCAATGTCATCAGCGGATAGTGTCATTGATATTCTTTCACCTTGAATTTTAATTCCACTCCTGGACCTTTCTTTTATTTCTATCATTGCTTCCTCGATCTATAGATTGAACAGGAGGGGCGAAAGGCTACGTCCTTGTCTTACACCCTTTTTAATATGAGCTCTTCGTTCTTGGCTGTCCACTCTTATTATTCCCATTTGGCTGTTGTACATATTGTATTGACCCGTCGCTCCCCATAGCTTACCACTACTTTTCTCAGAATTTCGAACATCTTGCACCATTTTACGCTGTCTAACGCTTAATCCAGGTCGACAAATCATATGAACGTGCCTTTACCTTCCCTAAAGGCAAACTGATCGCCATCTAGCGCATCCTCAATTTTCATTTCCATTCTTCTGTATATTATTCTTGTAAGCAACTTGGATGCATCAGCTCTTAAGATGATTGTGCGATAATTCTCACGCTTGTCAGCTCTGGCCATCTTCGGAATTGTGTGGAGGCCGCTTTTCCGAAAGTCAGATGGTATGTCGCCAGACTCATATATTCTACACACCAACGTGAATAGACGTTTTATTGCCACTTCTCCCAACGATTTTAGAAATTCTGATGAAATGGCATCTACCCCTTCTGCCTTATTTGATTCAAGTTCGCCAAAGCTGTTTTAAATTCTGATTGTAATACTGGATTGTCTATCTCTTCTAAATCGACGCCCGTTTCTTCTTCTATCACATGAGACAAATCTTCCCCCTCATAGAGGCTTTCAATGTATTCTTTCCGCCTATCCGCTCTCTTCTCTGCATTTAACAGTGGAATTCCCATTTCACACTTACTGTTATCACCCTCGCTTTTAATTCCACGAAAGATAGTTTTGACTTTCCTGTATGCTTAGTCTGTCCTTCCGACAATCAGTTCTTTTTCGATGTCTTCACATTTTTCCTGCAGCCATTTCGTCTTAACATCCCTGCCCTTCCTATTTATTTCATTCGTCAGCGACTTGTATTTCTGTTTTCCTGAGTTTCCCGGAATATTTTTGTACTTCTTCCTTTCATCGATCAATTGAATTATTTTTTTACCCATGGTTTCTTCACAGTTACCTTCTTTGTACCTATCTTTTCCTTCCCAACTTCTGTGATGGCCCTTTTCATAGATGCCCATTCCTCTTCAACTGTACTGCCTACTGAGTTGCTCCTTATTGCTGTATCCATACCCTTAGAGTACTTCAAGCGTATCTTGTCATTCCATAGTACTTCCGTATCCCACCTCTTTGCATATTGATCTTTCCTGACTAATGCCCTAAACTTCAGCCTACTGTTCATATACTATATTGTGATCTGAGTCTATATCTGCTTCTGGGCACGCCTTACAATCCAGTATCTGATTTCAGAGTCTCTGTTTGACCATAATGCAATCTAACTGAAATCTTCCCGTATCACGCGGCCTTTCCCAAATATACCGCCTCCTCTTGTGATTCTTGAACAGAGTATTCGCTATTACTAGGTGAAACCTGTTACAGAACTCAATTAGTTTTTCTTCTCTCTCATTCCTTCTCCGAAACTCATATTCTCCGGTAACCTTTTCTTCTCCTCCTTCCCACACAACTGCATTCCAATCCCCCATAACTATTACATTTTCATCCCCCTTTACACACTGTATTACCCTTTCAATATCCTCATACACTTTCTCTACCTCTACATCTTCAGCTCGCAACGTCGACATGTATACCTGAACTATCGTTGTCGGTGTTGAAACTTCCTGGCAGATTATAACCGTGTGCCGGACCGAGACTCGAACTCGGGACCTTTGTTGTTTTTTTTTCTTTTTTTGTTTGGGGTTGAAGGGCGCTCAACTACTGAGGTCATTAGCGCCCAGTCACAATTGTTAGAGCACATAGAATCTAGTAAAACTCAAGGGGGGGGGGGGACCACCAGAAAGTTCCTACAAAGATGCAGATAAAATAAGTGAAGGAGTTAGATGTCTTTGGACAAGCCAGTCAAACTAATGAAACGAAGAACACAAGCAGATGCTCGAGCGTCATCAGCTAAAATATCCTGTAAAGTAGATGGCAGAGACAGGACAACACGAGATTGACTAAAACGGGGACACGACAATAATACATGGCGCACTGTTAATGCATGACCACAAGGGCACTGCGGAGCTGGGTCACCAGAGAGCAGGTAGCGGTGGCTAAACCGGCAATGCCCAATCCGCAACCTGGTCAGAAGGACCTCTTCTCACCGAGATGGTCAGGAGGAGGTTGTCCAAGCAGTTGGGAACGGTTTTACTGCCCGGAGCTTGTTTCCTTGAAGTGATGGCCAAGTAACCCACCACAAAGACACAAGCCTCTTACAAACAACCCCACTCATGTCAGAGGACGGGACACAATGGGAGGCTGGCCGAGGCACTCCTACGTGTCCGGGAACCCACAGAAAGCTGACAGGAGAGCCATCAGCAGCAGAAGAATGGAGGGACTGCTGGATCCGTTGCACCAAGGGATGGACCGGATATGGAGCTCCAAGGCTCTGAAGAGCACTGAGTGAATCAGAGCAGAGTACATACGATGAATGGCGGTGGCGGCGAGCATACTGAACGGCCTGATGGAGAGCAAAAATCTCGGCCGTAAAGCTGGAACACTGGTCGAGGAGCCGGCCCAGACGACAAAGGCACAGCCAACACCATCGTCAGTTTTGGAGCCATTAGTGTAAATGAAGGTGTGACTGGCAAGTCGCGCACGAAGTTCGACAAACCGTGACCAATACACTGCAGCCGGAGTACACTCCTTCGGGAGCGAGCTGAGGTCGAGATAGATATGAACCGGAGCCTGGAACCACGGTGGTGCCGGGCTCTCGCCCTCTCTGAAGGTGGTAGGGAGGGCAAAATCCAATTCTCGAAGCAGGCGACGAAAGCGGACTCCAGGGGGCAGCAGGGCAGACACATAGAACCCATACTTACGGTCGAGAGAATCGGCGAAGGAGGACTGATAAGAGGGGTGGTCGGGCATTGACAACAGCCGGCAGGCATACCGACATAGCAGTACGTCGCGCCGGTAGGTCAATGGTAATTCGGCAGCTTCAGCATAAAGACTCTCGACGGGACTAGTGTAGAATGCTCCGGTCGCAAGACGTAACCCCCAATGGTGGATGGAGTTGAGACGACGTGAGAGGGATGGCCGAGCAGACGAGTAGACGAGGCTCCCATAATCCAGCTTTGATCGGACTATGGACCGATACAAGGGAAGCAGGACAGTGCGATCCACTCCCCAAGATGAACCACTAAGAACTAAGTACATTAAGGGAACGTGTACAACGGGCAGCCAAATGAGAGACGTGCGGAGACCAACAAAGTTTCCTGTCTAGACAACGCTGAAGGCAGCGCTCCAGGAGGCATGTTATCTGGGCACTGCAGTAGATCGCGAAGTCATCGACAAAAAGAGCCTGAGACATTAGGTGGAATGCAATCCATAATTGGATTGATCGCTATGGCAAAAAGGGCTACGCTCAAGACGGAGCCCTGAGGCACTCCGTTCTCCTGGAGGAAGACGTCGGACAATACGGAACCCACACGTACCCTAAACTTTCGATCTGTTAAAAAGGAATCAATAAAAAGGGGCAGGCGACCGCGTAGACCTCACCTGTGCATAGTGCGGAGGATACCTCCTCTCCAACAGGTATCATAAGCCTTCTCCAAATCGAAGAACACGGCTACCGTTTGGCGCTTTCGCAAAAAGTTGTTCATGATGAATGTCGACAAGGTCACAAGGTGGTCAACAGCGGAGCGGCGGCGACGAAAGCCGCATTGAACATTGGTAAGTAGCCATCGAGATTCAAGAATCCAAACTAACCGAGCGTTAACCAAGGGCTCCATCACCTTACAGACACAGCTTGTAAGAGAAATGGGGTGGTAACTAGAAGGAAGGTGTCAATCCTTCCCGGGTTTGGGTATAGGAACAACGACGGCGTCACACCAATGCATGGGGATTTGACCTTCGGTCCAGACGCGATTCTAGGTACGAAGAAGGAAGCTTTTGCCTACTGGAGAAAGGTGGGCCAGCATCTGAACGTGAATGGCATCTGGCCCCGGAGCAGAGGACCGGGACAGTGCAAGTGCATATTCGAGTTCCCGCAAAGTAGAGGGGGCATTATAATTTTCCAGATTCAGCGAGTGGAAGGAAGGTCGCCGAGCCTCTTCTGCCTCTTTCCTGGGAAGGAAGGCAGGGTGGTAATGGGCGGAGCTTGATACCTCCGCGAAAAAGTGGCCGAAGGCGTTGGAGACATCCACAGGATCAACAAGGACCTCATTACCTGAAGTCAGGCCAGGTACCGAGGAGTGGGCCTTAATGCCGGACAGCCGGCGCAGGCCACCCCAGACGACAGAAGAGGGAGTGAAACTGTTGAAGAAGCTGGTGAAAGAGGCCCAACAAGCTTTTTTGCTGTCTTTGATGACTCTACGACATTGCGCTCGGAGTCGTTTGTATCCAATACAATTCGCCAACGTAGGATGGCGGCGAAAGGTGCGTAAAGCACGTCGTCGAGCACGGATAGCGTCTCTACAAGCCTCATTCCTCCAGGGGATGGAAACGCGACATGAAGAAGAGGTAGTACATGGTCTGGAAAGGTCGCCAGGGAGTAGTAAAGTCCGCAGTCAGCTTTCAGTATGTTCCAGCTCGAAGGACGTGGGGATGGGGTGTGGTGCATGAGACGAACGACACAGGGGAAGTGGTCGCTCGAATAGGTGTCAGAAAGGACATACCACTCGAACCAACGGGCAAGAGTGGTAGAACAGATCGAGAGGTCCAAGTGGGAGTAGGTATGAGTAGAGTCCGAGAGGAAAGTCGGGGCGCCAGTATTGAGGCAGACAAGATTGAGATGGTTGAAGACATCCGCCAAGAGGGAGCCTCTCTGACAGGATGCAGGAGAGCCCCAAAGGGGATGATGGGCACTGAAGTCGCCAAACAATAAAAACGGCGGAGGAAGCTGAACAATCAGGTGCATCATGTCAGCCCAACTAAATGCGGATGACGATGGAGTGTAGACGGTAGAAACGGAAAAAGTAAAGGCAGAAAGAGTAATATGGACAGCTATTACTTGGAGTGGGATGGTCAATGGGATGGGATGGTAATAGACATCATCCCAAACGAGCAACATGACCCCACCATGAGCTGGAATACCGTCCACAGGGGTAAGGTCAGACCGCTCCTAGGTATAGTGGGGAAAAGCAATACGGTCAGTTCGGCGCAACTTGGTTTCCTGGAGACCAAGGACGAGCGGACAGTGCAGGCAGAGGAGCAGTTGTAATTCCTCCTGATTAGATCGAATACCTCTTATGTTCCAATGTAACAAAGCTATCACTAGTCAGAAAAAAAAGGGGGAACAAAACCGGTGAAGAGCTGGTCACCTCGACGGCCGTGGAGGGCCAGGTTTCAACCGGCGGGAGGCGGATCCTGTTCCATCGAGTCGTCACCAGCTGCAGCCGCTTTCCCGGGTTGCGTAGGAGGGGCAGCATCATTCGCCGACGAGAGGCCAGCTGGGGGGACGGCAGCAGAGTGTCACGGCGAAACTGAGGACGGCCGGGAGTAGCGACCCACGGATGAAGCTTCAGACGAAATGCGCCGGGGTGGAGAGGGGGATAAAGACTTCTTCTTGGAGGCCTTCTGGGAAGTCTGATGAGGCACAGGGATGGTGGGCTGTACCCGAAGAAGGTCCTGACGCGCGGGGTCCGTTTTGGAACGCTGGACCTCGGAAGCCGGGGTCCTGAACGTTTCCCCGATGGACGCCTGAGAAGAGGATAGCTTCTCAGGCGGTGGAGGGGGAGGAGGAGGAAGGGGGGCGAAGGGGGGCCCCTTGGGCAGAGGGGACAGGGGCCATGAGGGAAGAGGATTTGGAAGGGAGGGATTTTGGAGGTGGAGGCAGAGACCCCAGATGGGGTGAGGAGGTGGAGGGGGGACAGGATAGGGGTGAGGATACTGTGGAAGGAGTGGACATGACTGAGGCAAACGAAGTTGTCAACGTCACGGGATGGAGGCGGTCATAATTCTTCCTGGCCTCAGAATAAGAGAGGCGATCCAAAGTTTTTAATTCTTGAATCTTCTTCTCCATTTGATACACGGGGCAGTCTAAGGATCTAGGCGAGTGGATGCCAGGACAATTGACGCACCGAGGTGGTGGGGTGCATGTATGTTCCTCACAAAGAGGACGTCCACAATCGCCACAAAGGGGCTCAGCCTCACACTGTGACGACATGTGCCCAAAGCGCAAACACTGAAAGCAGTGCATAGGAGGCGGGACGTAAGGTCGCACGTCGCACCGGTAGCATATCACCTTTACCATCTCTGGGAGAACGTCCCCCTTGAAGGCAAGGATAAAGGCCCCGGTGTCGATGCGATGGTCTTTGGGGCCACACTGGACTCGCTGGACGAAATGCACGCCTCGGCGCTCCAGGTTGGCCCTGAGCTCCTCATCAGACTGCAGCAGGAGGTCTCGATGAAAAATAACCCCCTGCGTCCTATTCAGTGCCAGATGCGGGACAATGGACACTGGGATGTCCCCTAGTCGGTCGCACGCCTGGAGCGCCGCCGACTGAGTGGCGGGGGTGGTCTTTATAAGAACGGACCCCGAACGCATTTTACTGAGAGCCTCGAGTTCCCCAAAGATCTCCTCGATGTGCTGGACAAAGAACATGGGCTTGTAGGTGGCGATTGTCCCCCCCCCCCCCCCCCCCCCTCCCATTGGTCCGAGAACAGACTAAATAACAGGGGAAGTACTTCGCCTCAAGCCGGCGGGCCTATCCTTCCTCCCAGGGAGTGGCCAAGGGGGAAAGGGCAGGAGAACCAGAACCAGAGACAGTACCTTTCTTTTTAAAAGACTTGGCCGCAGAGCGACCCGATACATGTTGACGTTTCATCTGCGAAACGCCCGCCCCGATACCACCCACTCCGACCAGGGACTCTCCCCACGGGCGCCACCCAGCCTCAGCAAGGGCCACCTGGCAGGATGACCATTGCCGGGAGTCCTGATGCCCCAAGGAGACGGGCATCTACTCCTTGGCCGACGTGGGGAGGGTGCAGCTCAGGTATCGGCAGTACGATCCCTGTGTTGTCAGGGGGCTACAACCTAGAGGGTACATGACGACCCCACCACAACGGGCTGGCTACCGTGCTGGATTTCGGATGCCATGGAAAGTCCATCATGATCGTAGGTGCAGATGGGGACGCATATGGGCGTAACTTGTGCAACCCATCAGTCGTTTAAGCCAAATTTGAGGAATAGTGGGTGTGGTTACAACGCCGTTACAATGCTGAGTGCCAGGGTCTTAGTGCACTGAGGACCAGTGAGACACCACGTAAGGCGTCCTTCCCCAAAAGGCTCATATTTCTGTAGAATTTTGAAAAATGGTCAAACCCCAAGGGGGACCATCACATGGAAGGCCGAAACGGTTGAAACTCCTTTTAGTCGCCTCTTACGACAGGCAGGAATACCTCGGGCCTATTCTTACCCCGGGCCCGCAGGGGGAGGGACCTTAGCTGTGAGGACGGAGCCTGAGTCGTGCTTGGGTAGCTCAGTTGGCAGAGCATTTGCCCGCGAAAGGCGAAGGTCCCGCGTTCGAGTCTCGGTCCGTCACACAGTTTTAATCTGCCAGGAAGTTTCATATCAGCGCAAACTCCGCTGCCGTGTGAAAATCTCATTCTGGTTGTCGGTGTTGGTTTGGTGTCGATTCTGATAGGAACAACCCTGTCACTGAACTGTTCACAGTAACACATTCTCTGCCCTACCTTCCTATTCATAACGACTCCTACACCCGTTGTAACATTTTCTGCTGCTGCTGGTATTACCCTATACTCATCTGACCAGAAATCCTTGTCTTCTTTCCATTTCACTTCACTGACCCCTACAACATCTAGATTGAGCATTTGCATTTCCCTTATAAGATTTTATAATTTCCCTAGCACGTTCAAGCTTCTGACATTTCACTTCCCGTCTCATAGAACGTTATCCTTTCGTTGATTATTCAACCTTTTTCTCATGCTAAGCTCCCCCTCGGCGGTTTCCTTCAAGAGATCCGAACGGGGGACTATTACGGAATCTTTTGCCAATTGAGTAATCATCATGACACTTCTTTAATTAAAGGCCACATGTCTTGTGAATACACGTTAAGTATTCGGTACTTTTGTTTCGGTAGATACTACTTTTAGAATCGACTCATTCTTTCGATACTTACTCTTATCGATAGAGTGCTTCTGTCGAATCTGTTCCGGCGCAACGACAAGCGCCAGCACGAAGATCAAGAACGATACAGCAGAGAGGGCTGGGAGACAACGACAGCTAATAGCACGCTGACTAAGACGTCAGCACGACGGGAGCGGCCTCTACACAAAGAGAAGAAAAGCGACGCACAGTCTAGCCTCGGCCGCACTAGAAGAGACGTACTAGAAGAGCCGTGACCTGTGGTCCATACCAATGACTTGTATGGAAACTGTATATTTCGAAGGACATTGATTATCTGCATGGCTCCAACTGCTTGAGACACCACCTTGTACATATGCAAGTCAAGTGTGGTGTCACCGCCAGACACTACACTTGCTAGGTGGTAGCCTTTAAATCGGCCGCGGACCGTTAGTATACGTCGGACACGCGTGTCGCCACAATCAGTGATTGCAGACCGAGCGCCGCCACACGGCAGGTCTAGAGAGACTTCCTAGCACTCGCTCCAGTTGTACAGTCGACTTTGCTAGCGATGGTTCACTGGCAAATTACGCTCTCATTTGCCGAGACGATAGTTAGCATAGCCTTCAGCTACGTCATTTGCTACGACCTAGCAAGGCGCCATTATTCAGTTGCTATTGATATTGTAAATAATGTACAGATAAGAGCTACGTTCAACATTAATGGATTAAAGTTAAGTATTCTACCAGTTACCTCCTTTTTTCTAAGTTCTAATTACTTTGTCCTGTTTCAGACCTCACGCCAGCCTGCGTGAGCTTAAACGCGTGCCTTCCGGCTTCCTCCAAACCCCGTGGGTTGGCTCCTGCCAACCCACAACCTTAAGTATTGTCAATTCAACTACTGTAATATACTCTATTTATATGATTTGCTTGTACGTTGTCTAACTACCCGAGAAATCTATTCGAAGGCACTCTAAAAGATGAGTGTGCATAATGCCACATTGACGACAAGGATTCACAAACAAACCCCGCGACTTGGGGCCACAGAATTTGCTTTTGTTTTGCTAGCGGTTTAATTATCTCTTGTCTTTACTTTGCAAGGGCGTTTACTTGCTTTAACAGTCTCTTTTGCTTATCAATGTTTTCAGATGGACGTTGCAGAAACTTACTTTGCTTTTGTAATTATTTTTCTTGCTTGCCTTGTCTGTTTCCTGCATTCTTCTCTTCCAACATGTCCACCCCTCCTATCCCGCCCCCTGCTCAGGCACCACAGGTGCAAGCGTTAGATGCAACACAGCTAATGCAGATGTTTCAGTTCCAGACGCAGCAAATATCTATCCTGCTAAACACGGTGCAGCAGTTATTGGCCAACGCCACGCGCCCGACAGAACAAGCGCCACCTACTACGGCTGCTGTACCACCTTTTTGCCAGTTTCGTGAACAAGCAGAGGAATGGTTCGAGTAGTTGCATAGTTCGAAGACCACATACTCGCTCACAGTGTACCAGGTACTGTGACACACTACCCTATTTCTTATCAACAGTAGGAACTACAGTTTTTCACTTCATCAAACTATTTCCGAACGCCACTCCGCGTGAACTTACGTATTAACTGGTTGTAGATTAGCTCACTAACTATTTTGACCAACAAGTGAGTATGGTTGCAGATTGGTATGAATTCTTTAATTGCAAAAAAACGGTTGCAACAAACTTATTGCGAGTGGGTAACAAATTTGCAAGATATGATGAGGAAATGCAAATTCAAATGTGCTTGTGGTGCTTTATATTCAGATGTTATGTTGCGTGATGCTATCGTGTACAATGTATCTGATGTCAAACCCAGAGAACAGATTTTGAAACAGTCTGATCCATCATTTCAGCAGGTAGTGCAAATACTAAATCAGTACCATTCAGGTGCCCTGTCAGCCGATAAATTTGAGCAGCCAGCAATCTGTCGGGTTGGGTCTCTAGTTTGCGACCGGCCCATTCCGCGGCAGGTTCCCGCTCGCCACGACGAATGAAGAACGCTTCACGCTGCGTAAGCATTTCACTATGCAGGCGGCTACACAGACGTACAGAATAAAGCCTTGCCCTCGGTGTTATTCACGGCACAAATGCTAAGACTGCTCTTCCCAACAAGCTCAGTGCTACGCTTCTGATAGGAAACGACCTGCACAATCCGTATGTTTGCAATGGAACAAACATAAGAATTCCGTCCACTCATAAAAATCTAGTCACAAGGCCAATGTCATTAATGCTGTACATTCAAAGTCTGCAACAGGCACTCACAAAACTGGCACGTGAGCAGTTGCTTCAGTGATACGCCAGTCAAGCAAACTATTAATTCATTTACTTCTTTGTAGGAAACATGTGATATTTCAATAGGTCACATGTGTCTGTCACATTGCTAAAATCGTCACACATGTGAACTGTTAGGCTACCCTCGCCTGTCTAAAACTAGCATGCAACTGACAGCTTATAATGTACAAGACATTCCCATTCTCGGAAAATGTATATATCCTGCTGTTGTGACTAACAATTGTCAATTTTTCACATCACAGCTTTTCGTGATGTAAGTTCACAAGGTTGATGACTGAACATACAAACGAAAGGGAACAATAACGAAAAGTGTCTCCTAATTGATGCTAACAAAATTTCACTTCTTATTTTCCACAAAGGTTCGAGGTGACACACTCACACACTAGTAAGAGTCCAATTCCGAGACGAAGACGTAATCTTCGAGGCTTGCAGTACACGATGTCGGCATCCGGGGTGAACTGAACTTCGGGCCTGGTTATAACCCCTAAATAGCTGTCTCCAGCCAATAAGATTTCGGCGTAGTGATACTTCCTGCAGGCTGTGGCTCGAACTCCCCCTGCAAGAAGTAGTGTTCGGAATGTCTGTTTCCATTATCTTGTGTGTAAATAGCCAGTGTTTACCATGGTGGTTTGGGTACGCCTTTGGGTACAGACAACCTCGTCCTCTGTGGTGTTTTATGGATTGCCGGCCCTCAGGGGCTACCTTGGCTCCGTTATAACACCTGCCATTTATCACTCGCATACGCAGTGACATTTATTATGGTGCTACAATCACTCGAGAGTGAGAACATATCTGGTCTTCATTCGTTTCATTTGTTTGGCTTTAACATGCAGGACAATGTGTTGTCAGTGTCTGGATTCCATACAGAAGAGTTTCTGAAAATTTTTTCTGATGGTTTAAGCAAGAATAAAAATTTTGTTGCATATATTACTGCGAAAGTCAAAGTTCAGCCAAAATTTTGCCGGGCCCGAACTGTTCCCATTGCATTCCGGGACAAAGTCTCTGCTGAACTTAAAGAATTGCAAGATAGCGGAGCTACTGCGCCCATACAAATTAGTCAATGGGCAAGTCCAGCGGTTTTGCTCACCAAAAATTCAGGTCTCATTCGCCTCTGTGTTGATTTTAAAACTACAGTTAACCCACAAACTGTGTTTGACAGTTATTCATTACCACGCGCAGACGATCTCATGGATAGATTAGGGGCTGGACATTATTTCTCAAAAATTGATTTGCGTGATGCATATCTTCAAATACGTCTCAATGAAAAATCATAAAAAGTGTGTGCAGTGAATACTCATTTGGGCTTGTTTCCATATTGGCGTTTGCCTCTTGGCACTGCTACCACAGCCGCCATTTTCCAACGTTATTTGAGACAGTGTCAAACTGTTCAAACTATTTGGACGATATTGTTGTAGCAGGTCGTACACCTAAAGAACATATGGCAAATTTGAGTGCTTTGTTTCATGTGTTATCTGACGGAGAACTAACGTGTAGACTGCACAAGTGTGATTTCTTTAAAACTGAGTTGCAAATATCTTGGTCACGTCATGAACAGTCGAGGTGTACATCCTCTTTAGTCGCATTTGTTAGCCATACGAGATTTACCAGTTCCTTGCGATGTCACAGAATTCCAGTCAGTCTTAGGGAAAATGAACTACTATATTCGGTTCATACCGAATACTGAACAAACCGCAGCTCCATTGGATCTCTTGCGTCGCAAGTATGTCCCATTTGTTTGGACAGATGAGTGCCAAGTAGCTTTTCAACAACTTAAAGATGCATTTCTCAGCAATCGATGCTTAGTTCATTTTGATCTTGACAAACCGGTTGTACTGCTAGCTGACGCTTCCTCTATGGAATGAATGCAGTGCTTTCTCACGGAATTGGTGATAGAGACAGGTCTGTTGCTTTCGCTTCAATGGTGTTCTAAAAAGGTCAGTGTGACTATTCACAAATTGAGAAAAAGACTTTGACTGTTGCGTATGGTGTCACCAAATTCCACCACCATTTGTATGGCACAAAATTTCAATACCAGTACGAGATTGTGTATCGCCCGACAGCTCAACATGGCAATGCGAACGCCCTTCCACGTCTTCAGATTGGCTCTGATACATATTGTGACGCTTCTGATGCACCTTGTTGTCACATCGGTGCTCAGGATTCTGAATTGCTTCAGTCTTTTATGTTGAAGTATAGGAAAATTGCACTGGCCACGGAAGCTGATTCAGATTTGAATATTTTGCTAACATGCATTCGCACATCTTGGTCTCACTCGTTGAATAGCATAAAGAACTCTGCAGTTTGCCGATAGTTTGCCTGACGACACAGCCTCACTGTACAGAAAGCTGTGATTATTGTTCAAAATAACTGTGGACAGTCACGTGTATTGATCCCTAAAGCTTTGCAAAAAGAAGTGTTGCAGTTATTTCTGCAAGGACATTGGGAGATTTTTCGTAGAAAACAGTTAGCGCGGCGACACTGCACTTGGCAGTTTATGGACACCCAAATTGAACAGATGATGTCAGTGTAACACGTGTGCGGGAAATCAGTCCGCTCCGTCACAAAAATTTTCTGCTTGGCCTAAGTAACAGGCACCCTGGCAACGTGTGCACATAGACTTTGCAGGAACTTTGGGAACAATCGTTGGCTGATTTTGGTTGACTCGTTTCCTTTTGCTGTGCTATTGAACTCGGCAACGTCACGTAGCACAATTCAGATGTTGTCCTCTACTTCTTGCCTCGAAGGTTTACCTGAAGTCATAGTGTCGGACAAAGGCCCTCAGTTAAAATCAAATGAATCTGAAACACTCTGTGAACGCAATGGCATATAGCATCTGCCTAATGCACCGCTCCATCCACAGTCAAACGACGAAGCGGAACGTTTTATCAGAAACTTAAAGCATCAGATGGCCAAACTTCGCTCCGCACACATCAGGGATCAAGCATTGCAACTGTTTCTCGCCCCCTATCGTTCGCACACACGAGACGGACCATCGCCTTCGAAATTGCTTCACAGGCGCCGCCATGGGACACTGCTCCACTTGTTCCAGCCTCCTCAGCATCCGGCGCCGAGGGATGACCGCATGTATCGCTTTGCGCCGCATCATACTGAGTTTTACAGGGTTTTTAGCGGCAGAAAACGGTGGGCGCGAGGCGAGATCGTCCGTCGACTTGGCGCTTGCTTGTATCTTTTTTCAGGTCCAGATAGCTTGCAGCGCAGACATCAAAATCAGCTTCGACTCTGTTATGTGCACGATGATCTTTCAGTGTCTCTTCCCCAAGATTCATGCATCCGGAGGACAGCGCGGCCACAGCAGACTCCAGGGTGTGTCATCACGACACCGCGGGACGACCCCTTGGAGTCTTAGACCTCCTCCGCCTCCTCTTGTCCTACCATAGATACCACGCCGGCCGGTGTGGCCAAGCGGTTCTAGGCGTTTCAGTCTGGAATCGCGCGGCCGCTACGTTCGTAGGTTCGAATACTGCCTCGGGCATGGATGCGTGTGTTGTCCTTAGGTTAGTTAGGTTTAAATAGTTCTAAGTTGTAGGGGACTGATGACCTAAGATGTTAAGTCACATAGTGCTCAGAGCCATTTGAACCATTTGAACCAGTGATAGTGGTCCCGCCCACACTGCAGTAGGTGCCGACTTTTTCATCTGGTTCATGACATCAGGAGGTGGTCGTTTCTCGGGGGACGTTTCCGTCAGAGCGCAGGCCAAATGGTGGGCTACGACCAGAAGCTAGACTTCCTTGGCGCCGCACCTTTCGATCCAGCACTGCACTCACACTCATGCCTTCTCCACCGTTGTCGCGCTCCCTATACGACGACGGCCCATCGCTTTTGGAGGGGGGAGACAGAAATGTTTCAGCTTAACGACAAGCGCCGGCACGAAGATCAAGAACGACACAGCAGAGAGGGCTGGGAGACGACGACAGCCAATAGCACGCTGACTAGGACGTCAGCACGACAGCAGCGGCCTATAACAAAGAGAATAAGAACTACGCGCCGCCTAGCCTCGGCCGCACTAGAAGAGGCGTGACTTGTGATCCATATCAGTTACTTGCATGGAAATTGTATATTCTGAAGGACACTGATTATTTGCCTGTCGCCAATTGTTTGCGACCCCACCTTGTACATACACCACGTAAGTATTACGTAAGTATTGTCAATTCAATTACTGTAATAAACTCCATTAATATGATTTGTTTGTACGTTGTCCAGCTATCGGAGAAAACCGCTTCCAAGGCACCAGAGACGAGAGGGAAGGTTCCCACAGAATCGTTTTCACTCTGAAAACCTAGTAGTGAGTGAGTGACGGGGCCAGCGAGACATACGGGTCTTGCAACGAACTTGTGACGTCACTCTAGTCGGCATGTCCACTACATCTACATCTACATTTATACTCCGCAAGCCACCCAACTGTGTGTGGCAGAGGGCACTTTACATGCCACTGTCTTTACCTCAGTTTCCTGTTCCAGTCGCGTATGGCTCGCGGGAAGAACGACTGCCGCAAAGCCTCCGTGCGCGCTCGAATCTCTCTAATTTTACATTCGTGATCTCCTTGGGAGGTATAAGTAGGGGGAAGCAATATATTCGATACCTCATTCAGAAACGCACCCTCTTCAAACCTGGACAGCAAGCTACACCGCGATGCAGAGCGCCTCTCTTGCAGAGTCTGCCACTTGAGTTTGCTAAACATCTCCGTAACGCTATCACTCTTAACAAATAACCCTGTGACGAAACGCGCCGCTCTTCTTTGGATCTTCTCTATCTCCTCCGTCAACCTGATCTGGAACGGATCCCACACTGATGAGCAATACTCAAGTATAGGTCGAACGAGTGTTTTGTAAGCCACCTCCTTTGTTGATGGACTACTTTTTCTAAGGACTCTCCCAATGATTCTCAACCTGGTACCCGCCTTACCAACAATTAATTTTGTATGATCATTCCACTTCAAATCGTTCCGCACGCATACTCCCAGATATTTTACAGAAATAACTGCTACCAGTGTTTGTTCCGCTACCATATACACATACAATAAAGGATCCTTCTTTCTGTGTATTCGCAATTCATTGCATTTGTCTATCTTAAGGGTCAGTTGCCACTCCCTGCACCAAGTGCCTATCCGCTGCAGATCTTCCTGCATTTCGTTACAATTTTCTAATGCTGAAACTTTTCTGTATACTACAGCATCATCCGCGAAAAGCCGCATGGAACTTCCGACACTATCTACTAGGTCATTAATATATATTGTAAAAAGCAATGGTCCCATAACACTCCCCTGCTGCACGCCAGAGGTTACTTTAACGTCTATAGACGTCTCTCCATTGAGAACAACATGCTGTGTTCTGTTCGCTAAAAACTCTTCAATCCAGCCACACAGCTGGTCTGATATTCCGTAGGCTCTTACTTTGTTTATCAGGCGACAGTGCGGAGCTGTATCGAACGCCTTCCGGAAGTCAAGGAAAATAGCATCTACCTGAGAGCCTGTCTCTAATATTTTCTGGGTCTCATGAACAAATAAAGCGATTTGGGTGTCACATTATCGCTGTTTCCGGAATCCATGTTGATTCCTACAGAGTAGATTGTGGGTTTCCAGAAACGACATGATACGCGAGCAAAAAACATGTTCTAAAATTCTACAACAGATCGACGTCAGAGATATAGGTCTATAGTTTTGCGCATCTGCTCGACGACCCTTCTTGAAGACTGGGACTACCTGTGCTCTTTTCCAATCATTTGGAATCTTCCACTTCTCTTGAGACTTACGGTACACCGCTGTTAGAAGGGAGCAAGTCCTTTCGCGCACTCTGTGTAGAATCGAATTGGTATCCCGTTAGGTCCAGTGGACTTTCCTCTGTTAAGTGACTCCAGTTGCTTTCCTATTCCTGGGACACTTATTTCGATGTTAGCCATTTTTTCGTTTGTGCAAGGATTTAGAGAAGGAACTGCAGTGTGGTCTTCCTCTGTGAAACGGCTTTGGAAAAAGGTGTTTAGTATTTCAGCTTTACGTGTGTCATCCTCTGTTTCAATCGTGTGTCATCCTCTGTTTCAATGCGATCATCATCCCGGAGTGTCTGGATATGCTGTTTCGAGCCACTTCCTAGAATTTTCTGTCAAGTCGGTACATACAATTTTCTTTTAGAATTCACTGAACGCTTCACGCATAGCCCTCCTTACGATAACTTTGACATCGTTTAGCTTCTGTTTGTTTGAGAGATTTTTGGCTGCCTTTAAACTAGCAGTGAAGCTCTCTTTGCTTTCGCAATAGTTTCCTAACTTTGTTCTTGAACCACGGTGGGTTTTTCCCGTCCCTCACAGTTTTACTCGGCACGTACCTGTCTAATACGCCTTTTACGATTGCCTCGAAGTTTTTCCATAAACACTCAACATTGTCAGTGTCGGAACAGAAATTTTCGTTTTGATCTGTTAGGTAGTCTGAAATCTGCCTTCTATTACTCTTGCTAAACAGAAAACCTTCCTCCCTTTTTTTTATATCCCTATTTACTTCCATATTCAGGGATGCTGCAATGGCCTTATGATCACTGATTCCCTGTTCTGCGCTTACAGAGTCGAAAAGTTCGGGTCTGTTTGTTATCAGTAGGTCCAAGATGTTATCTCCAAGAGTCGGTTCTCTGTTTAATTGCTCGAGGTAATTTTCGGATAGTGCACTCAGTATAATGTCACTCGATGCTCTGTGCCTACCACCAGTCCTAAAAATCTGAGTGTCTTAGTCTATTTCTGGTAAATTGGAATCTCCACCTAAGACTATAACATGCTGAGAAAATTTATGTGAAATGTATTCCAGATTTTCTCTCAGTTGTTCTGCCACTAATGCTGTTGAGTCGGGAGATCGGTAAATGGAGCCAATTATTAACCTAGCTTTATAGTTGAGTGTAGCCTCCACCCATAATAATTCACAGGAACTATCCACTTCTACTTCACTACAGGGTAAACTACTACTAACAGCGACAAACACGCCACCACCGGTTGTATGCAATCTATCCTTTCCAAACACCGTCTGTGCCTTTGTAAAAATTTCGTCAGAATTTATCTCTGGCTTCTGCCAGCTTTCCGTACCTATAACGATTTCAGCTTCGGTGCTTTCTATCAGCGCTTGAAGTTCCGGTACTTTACCAATGCAGCTTCGACAGTTTACAATTACAATACCGATTGCTGCTTGGTCCCCGCATGTCCTGACTTTGCCCCGCAGCCTTTGAGGCTGTTTGCTCTTTCTGTACTTGCCCGTGGCCATCTAACTAAAAAACCGCCCAGTCCACGCCACACAACCCCTGCTACCCGTGTAGCCGCCTGCTGTGTGTAGTAGACTCTTGGCCTATCCAGCGAAACACGAAACCCTACCAGCCTATGGCGCATGTTGAGGAATCTGGAACCCACATGGTCGCAGAACCGTCACAGCCTCTGGTTCAGATCCTCCACTCGGCTCGTCCTGTCGACGATGCTGGAGATGGTGAGCTCTACTTTCATTCCGCTAGCGAGACTGGCAGTCTTCACCAAATCACTTCGCGACGCTCGGCTCTGAGCAGGATCCACGGGAAATCGATGATTACTTGGAAAGGAACCGTCTAAAGCTTTTAATTTTTTCGTGTGCTATCGAAAACTTGATTGTATTTAAACACACAGTCAAGAATTATCAAACTCGTCTGACATATTTACTCGCTCTCCTCCAGAGACGGCTGCTGGCACTCGTAAGACCTGTAGTGTCACGTGCTGTGACGTATCTGCCACGGCCTGTCTTTCACGTAAGCCTCACTGAGAGACTGCTTGTGACTGTGGTACAGCCCCTACTGATCCCCATGCTGCCTTTCGAACACTGGGCCTATTCATTTGTTCGTCGGCCCTATTGAAACTTCCTGGTAGATTAAAACTATGTGCCGGACCGAGACTCGAACTCGGGACCTTTGCCTTTCGCGGGCAATTGCTCTACCATCTGAGCTACCCAAACAGGACTCACGCCCCGTCCTCACAGCTTTACTTCCGCCAGTACCTCGTCTCCTACTTTCCAAACTTCACAGAAGCTCTTCTGCGAAAGGCAAAGGTCCCGAGTTCGAGTCTCGTTCCGGCACACAGTTTTAATCTGCCAGAAAGTTTCATATCAGCGCGCACTCCGCTGCAGAGTGAAAATCTCATTCTCATCAGCTCTACTGTTTGTTATGGTTTGCAGGTGTTCAATGCGTACGTCTTGTCAAACATTTTTTGCTTTTATTATCTCATGGCGCCGCCGGTACCAATAGTATGGACATAATGTTTTACTAAAATGCTAATTACCACGGAAATTTGGAAACAATACCTTAAAACTGTGAATTTTAGTGACAACACGACCGTTTTATTTTGACACGACAGTACTCACGGAACTATTGTAGAAAGAAAACAACACAAAGTCAGCAGTGTCTCTCAGCCTGACAACATAGGTGAAAGGAATGTATGAACCTAATAATAAGTGCTGTGTCTGAATACGACTCTTAACTGTTCGAACAGTTTATACCACAGTTCGGGAAATCTCGGGTCCTGTTCGAAATTTGATCGATGCATTGAGTTTTGGTGGTACTATCACAACGAACACTCTTTGCGTTTTTAATGCTCTATTGGTTTCATAATAAAATAACTGTGAAACAGGACTGAAATATCTTCCAGTGTGCAGGTCATGCGTTACAAAGACATGAAAAAATAAATAAAAGATTCCAATCATGAATCTGTACAATCCTCAATCTTTCGCTCGTCCTGTGATCTGGTGACATCTCATGGTACTACCTGCAAGACGGGTTTTGCCGCTGTAATTCATCCTCGTGATAAAAATTATAGTCACTAAATTGCGATATATTTCTTTTGTTCGGCATTTAATTTTTAATTAATTGTCTGGACTGTTTCGTCTGATTGTTTCCATCTTATTTTCAAACTGATTAATATCTGGTAACGTTTTTATGAAGTGTTAATATGTGGATAGGAATTGAACTGCTCGTTTGAAACCTACTTCGTAAATCCATAAAGAAATAGAGTATTATAATAGATTGAGTCAAGTAATGTTTTTGTAGGAAATATTTTCGTCTTTTTGTGTTACCTTTGCTTGAAAATTAGCATAAATGTTTATACAACCATACATACCAGTACTGTATGAGAACTCGTATTGTAAATTTATTCAAACACAATAGCAGTTTCTGTACTGGTAGGATTCAATCATAATTCTTCCAGTGTGTCACGAAATTGTGGAATTTTAACCAGAGCCATTGCTAATAGTTGTGGCTACTTCGTAGCACCCGTTGCACTCTCACGCGAGTCAAATGTCATGTGATTGTTTGAATAAGCTTGCAGCGTCTCGGGAAATCTCGAGCTCTTTTGAACACGAGTTTCGTTTGCCTAGCCTTGTTAACAATGATTCTCTTTCAGTATGCTCTGATACGAAATTTTTAAATCTGCGTAGGCTTATTTGTCAGGCTGAGTCGTTATGTTAACGCTTTTCAGTATTTTAATTTCGTTGGCTGTGTAGCTGCGAGTATCTATCATTTTGAATTTCAAAGATAGAACATGCTGTGAGAGAGTGACGAAACTAAAACTGAAAAGTTTAGTGCTGGGGAGCGTCTTCTTTCGACAAGTACAGTAAAGCACCATTTTACGTATTTTCCGAACTTACAACACAAATTCCTAATCCGTGCATAAAAACTGTAAGATCAGCGCTATTAATTTCTTCAATTTACCGTTCTTCCTAATAATGTTTACCTCAGTTCTGCGTTCTTACTCAGCGTCCAGCTCGACTTTGTACCATTTTCTTCCTATTGGAATTTTCTGCGACTGTATCAGCCGGTTCGATGTGTCCTCTTATAGTATCGAATTCGATTAATACAGCAACAATATCGATCCTGAACATTTTGAATTCAGACAACGAATCGTTAAAATCACACTTGGCAGCAATCAAGGAAAGGTCGGGTATTCCCGATGAGTAAGCTGTCATTGGCGAGAACTCTTACGTCACCTAACAGCCATCCTAGATGCAATATTACATGTTATAAGGACTGTAAACATGCAAGAGGCACACCATTGTCGGATGAGCAGAGCGAACTGCGCGAAATGCTGGCTGCTTAATCTGTTTGTTGTGTTCGAGGGTTCTTCACTTACAGAGAAAAGACAGTGCATTGTAATTAAATTAATCGAGTGTGACCAGAAAAAACGTAGGTACTTGTTCGATTTCGTCACAGCCATCAACGTCACAGTGTTTACACAAAAAGTCATCTGATATGGACTTTGGTCGCCATGGGGTTGTTCTCACCATGATGGTGCGCGAAGAGAGGAAGCTGCACAACACCTCCGCGAGGGGAGTGGTGGGACGGGGAAGCACCTCGTGCAGTTCTGTAAACATACTTTTTGTGGCGATCATTTTCTATGAAATGACATACAGAAGTAGAACAAGGGTTCTGGGAAGACTTATTGTAAAGACGTTCGCATTAAATGTGCTACGATATAGCAGCATCAATAACAGACATAGCTCATTGTCAGTACTTTGTACCAAACATTGTAGAATGTACACCGTAAGGATCAGTAGCACTGACAGAAGACACGAAGCAAAACTGTGACAATTGCGCACACTACGAAGCTTACGCATTGCTTAAAAGTTAACTGATCAGCCTTCTGATTATCTTCTAGCATTAAATACGGGGAGTGAATAAGCTCTTTGACCTAATACATAATTAACACGTGATGTACGGCCAAAAATAAAAGCGTCATACATAGCTATGCCAACAACTTTTGTCTTTACGCAAACAAAACTGCCATTGGTCACATATATGCTTATGGTTTAAGAACCTAGTTGCTATATTTTATATTTTTGCTTGATACTTTATTTTCGACACACACAACGCATAAAAACCTGACAATTACTGTATCTCCCATAAAAACCTGGCAATTACTGTATCTCCCAACTAATCTTACAATTTTTATAAAGAAACTGTCCCACGTATTTGTTAAAAATATCTACGTCAAATGCAGGTTACATTTTGCCGAAGTCTGCTTCATAGTATCGCATTTAGTTCTTTGATATAAATCATACCCACCTGATGCCTAAATGTTCGTGCGATAACGAACAGTATATAACAACTAAGCTATGGTTTCTGGTGTGCCCTGACCGTCTGAGGAAATTCGCAACTTACGACACTTGTAAACTTAAATTTTATCAGGTAACACAATGTACAACTACTAATAATAAAAATACAGTTAATGTTGGCTACACATGAAATCTCAATAGCATCTTCAGAAACATAAAGCTAGAAACACTAATCCACAATTCACTTTAAAGCTGAATTCATGGCAGTGGAAATCAACACAAGGTATCACATCTTTCAGCTTTCTGGCTGCGGCTTTACGTTTCAGAATTTAATGAATTATAGGTACCTTACTAACTACGTGTGTGCTACTTACGTTCTTCACGTTTTTTTCTAAGTTGTTAGGCTTTTACGTCTTCCTTGAGTCTGCATTTTCCAAAGGTTATGTTTCTTTCTTTTTTTTCTCACTCCACGATGTCGTGTAGTTAGGAACAATGGATTCACTGTAGTATCGCTATCCATAGGAGATTCCAATAGCAGATGTTATAAAGTGTCTCTCAGTAGACAACCATGTGGTTGTCTCTAATGAACTTCTGTCTCTCAATAATTCTAAGAAACAGAGCCACCACTCGAATGACACTACTGTGAAAACTATGCACCAGGGATATTTACGCAAATACCTAAAAGGTGGCCCCGTGTACTGTCGCTGAAGACGACACATTGTATTTCTCATCAGACGAATCCACCTGTTTCTCTCACACAAGTAAATGAAATTATTGAAGGTGATCAAGGGATCTTGTGAACTTGAATGAAACAAGGAGGTGTCATGACGGATTTATTCATAAAACACATGTAAAATGTGGAATGTGGGTCCACACCTTGATTACACACTATCTAATATTCATAAAGTAGAATAATGTGATAGGTGGTTGATAAAGTTGAACCAAGAATGATGACACCATTTTCATTGCGACTTTAAAAAGATAACTCTGTCTGACTATGATCAATACAACTGACAGTGAAGGTGAACTGAACTCGACAACAGACTACTACAGTACTTAGGGATCAGACAACAACTGCTGCTTACCTGGGCGAGCTGTAAAGTATGAAAATATGAGATTGTGCACCCGAGATTCCTAAAGCCGGTGCTGTGCACTGCTCACTGAATGTGTAGAAAACGCGAGATGCGATGCGTGGTGTGCCTCATTGTCGGGGCGGATGGAGGATCTTGCATCAGCACTCTTCCTTGGTGGAATTTTGTCTGCGCTCTTCTGCAGATCCCGAACGAATACCCAATTCCACACACTATCTCCCAGGCCATGGAAAGCTCTGTGTGGATTTTTCACCAACAAACTAAAACCACCAATCGAAAGCCCGGGAAACACTCGCGTAACAATTGTGCATCACTTTGCATCCTGTATAGCCTCCTTCCCTAAGACGGGAAAAACTGCTCCTCCACTGACAGTGCTTCGATAGGCGTCCGCTGTGATTATTTCTTAGGTCATGGACTTCGCTCCAATTAACACGCTGTTATTCTTCAAGGGGGAGGTTACCATGAGAAAAAGATTGAATGATCAACGAAAGGATAACGTTCTACGAGTAGGGGCGTAAAATGTCAGAAACTTGAACGTGGTAGGGAAAGTAGAAAATCTGAAAAGGGAAATGCAAAGGCTCAATCTTGATATAGTAGGGGTCAGTGAAGTGAAGTGGAAGGAAGACCGATTTCTGGTCAGATGAGTATCGGGTAATAACAGCAGCAGAAAATGGTATAATAGGTGTAGGATTCGTTGTGAATAGGAAGGTAGGGCAGAGGGTGTGTTACTGTGAACAGTTCAGTGACCGGGTTGTTCTAATCAGAATCGACAGCAGACCAACACCGACAACGATAGTTCAGGTATACATGCCGACGTCGCAAGCTGAAGATGAACAGATAGAGAAAGTGTATGAGGATATTGAAAGGGTAATGCAGTATGTAAAGGGGGACGAAAATCTAATAGTCATGGGCGACTGGAATGCAGTTGTATAGGAAGGAGTAGAAGAAAAGGTTACAGGAGAATATGGGCTTGGGACAAGGAATGAAAGAGGAGAAAGACTAATTGAGTTCTGTAACAAGTTTCAGCTAGTAATAGCGAATACCCTGTTCAAGAATCACAAGAGGAGGAGGTGTACTTGGAAAGGGCCGGGAGATACGGGAAGATTTCAATTAGATTACATCATGGTCAGACAGAGATTCCGAAATCAGATACTGGATTGTAAGGCGTACCCAGGAGCAGATATAGACTCAGATCACAATATAGTAGTGATGAAGAGTAGGCTGAAGTTCAAGACATTAGTCAGGAAGAATCAATACCCAAAGAAGTGGGATACGGAAGTACTACGGAATGACGAGATACGTTTGAAGTTCTCTAACGCTATAGATCGTCGTCGTCTGATACTCGTATCTGAGTTTTCATTTCTCTCCTGAGATTTCCTTTGTCACGGTTCAGGCGTGGAAGTGTCGTTGATGGCTTAGCAATCCAATCCTAGCGTGGAACAGGCGGCCACAGACATTACAGCTGATGGAAGGTGGAGGACGTGGCTGAGCCTGGAGGAGTTTACGTCTCTGGCGTTTGTCATTCTCCATTCTTCGACGTTCCAGCTCAAAGTTTTGAAGAGCATTTGAGGTAACTGAGCGCCAGCGACTTCGGTCTTCTGCTATTGTGGACCAGTTACTCGGATCGATGTTCAAGTTTTTCAGATTTTTCTTGTACTGATCCTTATAACGTTTGAGAGGGGCACCTCGTGACCTTTTACCTGTGCTCACTTCGCTGTACAGCATTTGGCGTGGAAGTCTGTCATTTTTCATCCGCTGGACATGTCCGACCCATCTGAGTTGATGCCCAATGATAAGAGCTTCCATGCTATGCATTTTTGCTTTCTCTAGAACAGCCGTGTTGGATATGAAGTCATCCCATTTCAGGTTCATGATATATCTTAGCTTCTGTTGGTTGAAGCGTTCTAGTTTCTTCAGATCGCAGCGATATAACGTCCAGGTTTCGCAACCATATAGCAGGGTGGAAATGACTACAGCTTTGTACACCATCAGTTTGGTGTACAGTGTTAGGTCTGTATTCAGGAAGACACGCTTTGTAAGACGACCAAATGCTACATGTGCAGCACGTACTCTATTCTCCACATCATTTCCAGATGAGCAGTTGGATGACAGTATTCTTCCCAGGTAGAGGAAATGGTCCACTTGTTCCAGGAATGTATCATAGATGGATATGCTGAAGTCAGGAACGGAGGAGCCAGGAGTTGGCTGCGCCATCACCTTTGTCTTTGAAATATTGATGGAGAGACCAAATCGTTCGTACACCCTGCTGAAGGAATCAACTGACAGCTGCAACTCTGCAGGTGAATGAGCTGGAGAGGCATTGTCATCAGCATACTGCAGCTCTGTCACACGAGTGGTACTGGTGAACCTTTTTGAATGGAGTCTGGACTGGTTGAATAATCCTCCATCAAACCTGTACTTTAGTTCTATTCCTGCATTGTTTACGGTTGTCTCGTAAAGCATAGCTGCCAGATACAATGCAAATAATGTAGGTGCAAGAACGCATCCTTGTTTAAGCCCACTTGTTATTGGGAATTCACCAGTCATTTCATTCTGGCAGAGGACCTGTCCAGTCATATCAACGTGGAGAGCTTCAATCAGGACAACAAAATGTTCAGGGCAGCCGAAGCGTTTTAAGACCATCCACATGGCTTCTCTGGGAACTGTATCAAAGGCCTTTTCTAGATCGTAGAAAACAAGTAGTAAAGGCTTTTGCTGTTCTCTGCACTTCTCCTGTAGTTGTCGTGCACAGAAGATCATGTCAATTGTCCCTCTTGAAGGTCGAAACCCGTATTGAGACTCAGGTAGTATAGTCTCTGAAAGTGTCTGGAGGCGATTTAAAAGGATTCTTGCAAAAAATTTTCCAGTGACAGAGAGTAGAGATATTCCCCGGTAGTTACCACAGACGCTTCTGTCGCCCTTTTTGAAGATGGTGACAATTGTGGAGTTCAAGTCAGCTGGTACCTTGCGGGTTTCCCACATTAATATAATAAGTGAGAAGAGTCTAGTTTTTAGAGGCAAGCCGCCACCCTCAATAAGCTCCATCGGGATGCTGTCAGGTCCAGGAGCCTTCCCAGGTTTCACACTCTTGAGTGCCTTGCAAAATTCTTGAAAAGTTGGAGGATCAGCCAGCCAGGGTTTTGGAGGGTGCTGTGGGACATTTTTGAGAAAATCTCCAGCGGCAGTAGAAGGGCTGTTTAACAGTGAGCTGAAGTGATCTTTCCAACGTTTTAAGATGTCCTGACTTTCAGTAAGAATGGTGGAGTTGTCAGCAGCTTTCAGTGCTCCTGATGAGGAGCGGATAGGTCCATACAGCTCTTTAATACCAGCGTAAAAGCCACGCAGGTTCCTTGCATCAGAAAGATTTTGGAGTTCTGTGGCTTTCTGTTGCCACCATTTGTTCTTGATTACTCGTATTTCACTTTGACATTTCTGCTTGAGTTCTTGAAAGTGTGCTTTCTTTTCTGCGCAGGATGGATCTTGAGCAAGGGATAGGTAAGCATCCAGCTTTGCATTGATGATGGCTTGGATTTCTCCGTGGTTGTCATCAAACCAGTCACTTCTTTTCCGTGCACTACAACCAACAACATTCTCAGCAGTTTCTTTGATGATGTTCTTTAATGTGGTCCATTCTTGTTCGACGTCATCTGTGGTTGCTGGAGCTTTGTTAAGTTGTTCGGACAGTATGTCTTGGAAGTGTGAGCGAACATTTTTGTTGTTCAGGTTGCTTATGTTGAATTTTCTGCGTGGTGGGTTTGAAAAGTGGGATCGTGGCTTGCGATATTTTGGTACTCTCAAACGGCCGACTAAAAGTCTATGGTCCGTCCAGCACTCATCGATGTTTAGTGCTGCTTTTGTGATGAGAATGTCTTTCTTGTCACGCTGTCGCGTAATAACGTAGTCTATAAGATGCCAATGTTTGGAGCGTGGGTGCATCCATGTGGTCTTATAGCGGTTACGCAAACGGAATTGGGTATTGGAGATGAAAAGCTCGTGCTCAGCACATAGACCAAGAAGTAGCAACCCATTTGCATTGCAGTTTCCCACCCCTTGTTAACCCATGACATCTCTCCAAAAACGGTTGTCCCTTCCCACTCTGGCATTGAAATCACCAAGTAAAATTAATTTATCTTGAATGGGTATTTTAGAGAGAGTACTGTTCAGTTTGTGGTAGAACTGATTCTTTGTGTCTTCATCACTGTCTAAAGTAGGAGCATATGCAGAGACGAAGGTGATGAATCTGTCTGAACCAATGGGTACTCTAAGAGTCATCAGTCTTTCATTAATTGAGACAGGTGTAAGTCGAAGATCTTTCACTATTTTCGTTTTTACAGCAAATCCTGCACCATGGATGCGTGGTTCTCCTGCATCCTTTCCCTTCCAGAAGATGGTGTACCCTGAACGTACCTCACTAATGTGTCCCTCACCTGAGAGTCTTGTCTCACTCAAGGCAGCTATGTCTATATCTAGACGGGCTAGTTCTTGGGTGATAAGAGCGGTTCTTCTCTCTGGTCTGTAATTGTTCACGTCCAGGAGGGTCCTGACATTCCATGTCCCTATTGTCATAATCATTTCATTCTTCTTTTGTTTACGTCCGCAGTATAAGGAGTGACCTACTGGGTGCGGATTCCCAGCCCGGTTCAAGTGTGACTTCCGATGTTTAGCCCACATTTTCTAGGGCCTTCCCCATTCAGGGTGGGCAGCGTTCATCCTAAATAGGCCTGCCCAGTCGCAGATGCAGGACCGGATTCCCAAGTAGTCACACGGGTTCTCAGGAAGGCGACCATCACACACCTGCCGCCAGTGTGCAGGTCCAGACTAGTAGCTTCCAGCTTCACTCGGAGCCTGCTACCATCGTCCTTATCCCATCGCCATTGGTCTTTAGAGGAAATGACAGGAGAAATTGCCATTTGCGTGAATTTCTTTAAGGTGGATTACAGCTTGCGAGGAAGTGACCCACACACTATAATGCTGGAACAATTCATCACGGCACATATGTACACTCCTGGAAATGGAAAAAAGAACACATTGACACCGGTGTGTCAGACCCACCATACTTGCTCCGGTCACTGCGAGAGGGCTGTACAAGCAATGATCACACGCACGGCACAGCGGACACACCAGGAACCGCGGTGTTGGCCGTCGAATGGCGCTAGCTGCGCAGCATTTGTGCACCGCCGCCGTCAGTGTCAGCCAGTTTGCCGTGGCATACGGAGCTCCATCGCAGTCTTTAACACTGGTAGCATGCCGCGACAGCGTGGACGTGAACCGTATGCGCAGTTGACGGACTTTGAGCGAGGGCGTATAGTGGGCATGCGGGAGGCCGGGTGGACGTACCGCCGAATTGCTCAACACGTGGGGCGTGAGGTCTCCACAGTACATCGATGTTGTCGCCAGTGGTCAGCGGAAGGTGCACGTGACCGTCGACCTGGGACCGGACCGCAGCGACGCATGGATGCACGCCAAGACTGTAGGATCCTACGCAGTGCCGTAGGGGACCGCACCGCCACTTCCCAGCAAATTAGGGACACTGTTGCTCCTGGGGTATCGGCGAGGACCATTCGCAACCGTCTCCATGAAGCTGGGCTACGGTCCCGCACACCGTTAGGCCGTCTTCCGCTCACGCCCCAACATCGTGCAGCCCGCCTCCAGTGGTGTCGCGACAGGCGTGAATGGAGGGACGAATGGAGACGTGTCGTCTTCAGCGATGAGAGTCGCTTCTGCCTTGGTGCCAATGATGGTCGTATGCGTGTTTGGCGCCGTGCAGGTGAGCGCCACAATCAGGACTGCATACGACCGAGGCACACAGGGCCAACACCCGGCATCATGGTGTGGGGAGCGATCTCCTACACTGGCCGTACACCACTGGTGATCGTCGAGGGGACACTGAATAGTGCACGGTACATCCAAACCGTCATCGAACCCATCGTTCTACCATTCCTAGACCGGCAAGGGAACTTGCTGTTCCAACAGGACAATGCACGTCCGCATGTATCCCGTGCCACCCAACGTGCTCTAGAAGGTGTAAGTCAACTACCCTGGCCAGCAAGATCTCCGGATCTGTCCCCCATTGAGCATGTTAGGGACTGGATGAAGCGTCGTCTCACGCGGTCTGCACGTCCAGCACGAACGCTGGTCCAACTGAGGCGCCAGGTGGAAATGGCATGGCAAGCCGTTCCACAGGACTACACCCAGCATCTCTACGATCGTCTCCATGGGAGAATAGCAGCCTGCATTGCTGCGAAAGGTGGATATACCAGTGTGCATGCTCTGTTGCCTGTGTCAACGTGCCTGTGGTTCTGTCAGTGTGATCATGTGATGTATCTGACCCCAGGAACGTGTCAATAAAGTTTCCCCTTCCTGGGCCAATGAATTCACGGTGTTCTTATTTCAATTTCCAGGAGTGTATGTGACATGTGACTTCAGATACCAGAACTGCAACGAACTGCCGCGAGTTCAATGATGGCTGAGCGGCGCCTTTACAGCCACTTCGTCTGGCATGACCTCTTCCGCCTCCACGATCTTTGAGAACCTGGGATATAAGATTCTTCTTCCGCTCGCTTCGCCGTTGGGTCGGAGGGTAGATAATAGATACTAGAGAGGAAAGTGAAAGACACCCTTGGGCCTCGGAAACCTAATACCGTTGGGGTCGAAGAAACCAAGAGTTGGCCGAGGGGGGCCGGATAGGAAAGGAAACAGGAGAAGCCTGACACAAGTAAGTGGAAGTAATGCCAGGCTTAGCTAAGGGCCCGTGTGGTTGCCACCCACATACTCCCAAGACAAGAGCCCCCTGCTATAGATACAGCAATAAGGAATAGCGCAGTAATCAGTACAGTTGAAGAGGAATGGACATCTCTAAAAAGGGCCATCACAGAAGTTGGGAAGGAAAACATAGGTACAAAGAAGGTAGCTGCGAAGAAACCATGGGTAACAGAAGTAATACTTCAGTTGATTGATGAAAGGAGGAAGTACAAACATGTTCCGGGAAAATCAGGAATACAGAAATACAAGTCGCTGAGGAATGAAATGAGGAATGAAATAAATATGAAGTGCAGGGAAGCTAAGACGAAATGGCTGGAGGAAAGATGTGAAGACATCGAAAAAGATATGATTGTCAGAAGGACAGACTCAGCATACAGGAAAGTCAAAACAACCTTTGGTGACATTAAAAGCAACGACCACATTAAGACTGCAACGGGAATTCCACTGTTAAATGCAGAGGAGAGAGCAGATAGGTGGAAAGAATACATTGAAAGCCTCTATGAGGGTGAAGATTTGTCTGATGTGATAGAAGAAGAAACAGGAGTCGATTTTGAAGAGATAGGGGATCCAGTATTGGAATCGGAATTTAAAAGAGCTTTGGAGGACCTACGGTCAAATAAGGCAGAAAGGATAGATAAAATTCCATCAGAATTTCTAAAATCATTGGGGGAAGTGGCAACAAAACGACTATTCACATTGGTGTGTAGAATATATGAGTCTGGCGATATACCATCTGACTTTCGGAAAAGCATCATCCACACAATTCCGAAGACGGCAAGAGCTGACAAGTGCGAGAATTATCGCACAATCAGCTTAACAGCTCATGCATCGAAGCTGCTTACAAGAATAATATAGAGAAGAATGGAAAAGAAAATTGAGAATGCGCTAGGTGACGATTAGTTTGGCTTTAGGAAAAGTAAAGGGACGAGAGAGGCAATTCCGACGTTACGGCTAACAATGGAAGCAAGACTAAAGAAAAATCTAGACACTTTCATAGGATTTGTCGACCTGGAAAAAGCGTTCGACAATATAAAATGGTGCAAGTTGTTCGAGATTCTGAAAAAAGTAGGGGTAAGCTATAGGGAGAGACGGGTCATATACAATATGTACAACAACCAAGAGGGAATAATAAGAGTGGACGATCAAGAACGAAATGCTCGTATTAAGAAGGGTGTAAGACAAGGCTGTAGCCTTTCGCCCCTACTCTTTAATCTGTACATCGAGGAAGCAATGATGGAAATAAGAGAAAGGTTCAGGAGTGGAATTAAAATACAAGGTGAAAGGATATCAATGATACGATTCGCTGATGACATTGCTATCCTGAGTGAAAGTGAAGAAGAATTAAATGACCTGCTGAACGGAATGAACAGTCTAATGAGTACACAGTATGGTTTGAGAGTAAATCGGAGAAAGACGAAGGTAATGAGAAGTAGTAGAAATGAGAACAGCGAGAAACTTAACATCAGGATTGATGGTCACGAAGTCAATGAAGTTAAGGAATTCTGCTAAAATAACCAATGACGGACGGAGCAAGGAGGACACCAAAAGCAGACTCGCTATGGCAAAAATGGCATTTCTGGCCAAGAGAAGTCTACTAATATCAAATACCGGCCTTCATTTGAGGTAGAAATTTCTGAGGATGTACGTCTGGAGTACAGCATTGTATGGTAGTGAAACATGGACTGTGGGAAAACCGGAACAGAAGAGAATCGAAGCATTTGAGATGTGGTGCTATAGACGAGTGTTGAAAACTAGGTGGACTGATAAGGTAAGGAACGAGGAAGTTCTACGCAGAATCGGAGAGGAAAGGAATATGTGGAAAACACTGATAAGGAGAAGGCACAGGATGATAGGACATCTGCTAAGACATGAGGGAATGACTTCCATGGTACTAGAGGGAGCTGTAGAGGGCAAAAACTGTAGAGGAAGACAGAGATTGGAATACGTCAAGCAAATAATTGAGGACGTAGGTTGCAAGTGCTACTCTGAGATGAAGAGGTTAGCACAGGAAAGGAATTCGTGGCGGGCCGCATCAAACCAGTCAGTGGACTGATGACCAAAAAAAAAAAAAAAAAAAAAAAAAAAAATTCTTCACACGCGTGAAATCACGGCTACTGGAGCATCTATGTGACCTGGAAAAACGTCACAGCCTTCATGGCCGCCCAGTCTCCCGCCACCAGCAGCGTTTCCGAGAAATATTTCCATTAAAAAGTAGGCGCCATACTTAGTGAAAACGGGAGAAAATTAGAGGCCCCCTACTGAAACGGGAATAACTGCCGTCCTCACATTCCTACGCAATTTCTACGAAAGAAGTGTGAACTTCAGACCTGGTTGCAAAGCACCTGCTGCTGGCTGTCCTGTGTGTCCAGTAACTCCCGGTGGCTCGGGCTGCGTCCTCATCGATTGCCACTTCCGTGTCAAAGCGCTAGCTGGATGCCCTTCGCATGCCTGTGGCTTGTTCTTCTTAGAACTTGCCCTATTCAGTCTCACCTGCTACAGCGACAGCTGCCTCATGAAAAACAAGTGCTTGAATGTTCCACCTCAATTGGCTGCATTTTTCTGTCTACTATTGAATTCAGCGTTACAACCACTGCCAACCTTGAGAACAAAGTCTTTCGCGACGGCAGTGTTATATAAAACGTTCTCGGACTGCTTGGCGCGTCAGTTGAAGGAAATACTTCTAGCCATATTTCGAACCATCTCCTCGTCACGAGCATCTGACAGTCGGAACTGCTGCTGTGGTGGCCTTATATAGACCACAGACGTCTTCTGAACAGTCCATAATTACGTAAAGCTGTCGCAGATGTGTCAGAGTCTTCGCTGGTGATGCCATCGCTCCCACCGTAGCGCAAACTTTGCGAGCAATCTCTCTGGCTCTTCTATGCATCGAGGCTCGCTTCCATACACCACTAAGATTATATCTACTGTCACGGTTGAAGATTTTCTCACACATACTTATTGTTATAGCCTCTTTAATTATAGAGTCCCGGTATGTAGAAGCCTAGCACAAAACATCCGTTTCTTCAAAGAGTATTTTGTGTACGTTTTTGTGGCTGTGCTCAGCAACAGCAGGTTTCACCAGTTCTCGATGTTCAACACCAACAGCGGTCAGCAACGGTGCGGATGGACTGACAGATGTAACTGCTTTTGCACTCACAAGTGATGTTATTAATCCCAGCGGTCTTGAAACCGAGACTGTCATCAACAGGGCCTACCATTTCCTTCATCTTCTTAGGTCGGAAGAAACATCTTATACCTCGTCTTCCCAGGACTCTGACTGTTTTGCTAAATGTAGCGAAGCAGAAAGGAAGGAATGCAATCGGTGGTTCATAACGTGAATGTTCAGCTTTTTACGTTTCGTTCTGTTGGATAAAGCTCACTTCATACCAACAGACCCACAGCCGTTCTTTCGGAACACATACTTTAGATTATTAATTTCGGAATTCAAGTTTTTGCTCTGTGTACCAGTGCATTTAAAGCCGCTCTTTTTCTGGACTAGATGGTGAAAACTCTTGGTGCTATGACATAAATCAGTATCTTGCGGTACACTGAGTGGCCGAGACGTCCATCCGACTTTCGTTGTACCAAAACGTATCAAAATGGCAGCCTTCCCTCTTTCACTGTCTTGACTGTCAACTGGAGGTTTGGATGGATACTGGTGGTGGTGGTTAGGTCATTAGAGACGGTGGTTAGGTCATTAGAGACGGAGCGCAAGCTCGGGTTAGGGAAGGATTGGGAAGGAAATCGGCCGTGCCCTTTCAAAGGAACCATCCCGGCATTTGCCTGAAACGATTTAGGGAAATCACGGAAAACCTAAATCAGGATGGCCGGAGACGGGATTGAACCGTCGTCCTCCCGAATGCGAGTCCAGTGTGCTAACCACTGCGCCACCTCGCTCGGTTTTGGATGGATACTATTCGTATGTTTATGGTAGAGCTCAAGAGCTTCTATGCAGTGTCACCAGACAATAAACGCGTCGTAAACGTAACGATTAAATGAATATGGACGAAGAGGAACCTAATTTAATGCGCCTTCCTGAAAATGTTCCATAAAAAAGGTGCCAATTGCTGAAGACTACAGACACTTATAGCCATCCTGTAAGTCATTTGATAAAATTTACCGTCGTACGAGAAGTAGGTGGTTGTCATAACATGTCAGAACAATTTTATCGGAGAAAAGTGCTCTGCAATAATTTCAGTTTGTCCTCCACAGGAACTTTTCTAAACAGTGAGACCACATCCAGGCTTAGTGAAATATCGTTTTGGACAACTGATATCTCTTTTTCTCAATGAACATCTGAGAGTTTTTGATGTGATATTCACAGCGGCCAACTGTCGGAATCATCAACTTAGTTAAACGTCTGACCAGCCTGGAGATAGGAGAACCAATAACGCTAACAGTTGGCCTCAGTAGAGTACCTTCCTTGTGGACTTCAGGTAACCGTACAACTTAGGAGGTATAAGAGCTTGTGCTCTAAGATTTTTGATGACGTCCTCTGGTAGACCAGAGATCTTCAGGAGCTCCAGTCTTTCTCTGCTGTATGAGAGGATGGGTCCCGCTTAAGGCATCTGTACATGCTATCTTCCAACGACGATTATAGACTGTCAACCGTCTCTATTAATATGAGTGAACAAATAAAATGGAAGAGAGGTGGGTCGAAAGAACCTGCCATCTTCCAATATCGTTACCAAAACTACTATTTACATTTCCTATCAAAAAGTGCAATAAACGGTTCAAATGGCTCTGAGCACTATGGGCCTTAACATATGTGGTCATAAATCCCCTAGAACTTAGAACAATGAAACCTAACTCTCCTAAGGACATCACACACATCCATGTCCGAGGCAGGATTCGAATCTGCGACCGCAGCGGTCGTGCAGTTCCGGACTGAAGCGACTAGAACCGCTCGGCCACACCGGGTGGCCAAAAAGTGCAACAGCGTCATCTAAATCGATGAGTACAGTTGTTGAACTGCGTGAGTCTATCATGCTACAGCCATGAACATTGATATATCCCGAACTGGAAAACAAAAATCTGGTGTTTGATTATGATCCGAATACAGTGCATATAGGACGAAGATGGTACAGCAAAACATTTTAAAGGGTACGTTCTTGTGACTTTCGTCTAGTAAAGGTAAAAAAGTTACCTTTAGTGCTGTATCATTATATTTAAATTGAGAGATCCTTAATCACTTTCTCCCAGATGGAGATACAATATGTAAAAAAACAGTTCATGCATTGGTATTTTTTATCTATAAGGATATGTAGCTCTTCACCATTATCGAGGAGAAGGTTTTTATGTCCCATGAAGAAGTCGCAACTTCATTTTTAAGTTCCTGGACCAACGTATTTAAAAAAGTATGACTCAAGAAAAATAGTGCATTGGATTAAAAATACTGTTCTACGGTCAGACAAATTAAAAAACTGAATGGTTACTTCTTAAATTTGTTGCTGATGTTAAAATAAGGACTAATTCGTCCTTGTTCATGTTGGAGCACAAAAGTCATATCTGAATTGACAGTGCTTCAGCACTTGATATGCCACCCGCTGGAGAGATGGAAACTGTCAACCAACTTACAACTTTACCTTAGTATTTTGAATATTTTACAAGAGAAGTTTCATGACATAAGTGTGTTACAATATCTAAAATTATACCAGAAATTAATTATTTGTCATCAGAACTTAACTGAAACACAACAGTCTCACTAACTGCCAAAGATGTCTTCTTCAGAGAGCTGAAGATAAATGAAGCGGTACGGAGTGGGTGGGGAGAGTGCTAAGGTGCTGGATCAAAAAAAAATATCAGTTATGTTTAACACTCTTTATTTAAAATGACCCAAAAGATTATATCTGAATTAATACTGTTTCAGCGCCTAATATGCCAACTGCTGGAGAGATGGAAACAGTCAACCAACTTACAGCATTATCAGAATATTTTGAATATTTTACAAGAGAAGCTTTATGACAGATGTGTGTTACAATATCTATAATTATGCAGATAATTAATTGTTTGTCAGCAGAATTTAATTATATCACAATAATCTCACGGACTGCTAAAGAATGCTAGGACGTTTTATTGAGAGAGCTTGTAACCTCCCCCCTCACTTATCGACCTTAAAGACAGTGAAAAATTAAACCGCGTGTACCTAATGGAAATTTGGGAAAAGCAATCGTCACCGAAGTTAATCTGTCGGTAAAGAGGGAGGAAAGGGTTACATCTGTATGAAAGGAAAAATGCAAATGAAACTGGTGGAAATTAATTTTGAAAAGGGATAAAGTTAATAAAGAAAGTAAATGTGCGGCCGTTACGTTAACAATTAACTAGCGGTAATTAGATATTTGAGATTTGGGGGAAATCACGGTCGCCAGTCCTAAGGACAATTACTATAGTAACTGAAAAAGAAAGGTTATTACACATATAATTAGCACTAGAAGCGTGGCAACTGAAGGTTGACACGTGTAGTGTGAAAACTGAAAGTTTGTCAGAAGTAATAAATTTCGCTACACTCTGACTTAATTTAGCAGAAGAATTAATAAAACCAGAAAACTGAAAGTTAATTTAGTGACTGAAATTAATAAGAAGCTTTCTTTCTTAAACACATCGAAATCCAGTAAAATACGGTTAGTCTTGGACTACCTCAACAATCATTTCAAAAGCAACTTGACTCTACGCAATTTAGAAACAAGAGATTTAACTTTGAACTTGAATTAAAAGATTCTGAACTATTAACAATAGTAAAATTTAGTACGTACCAAGCTGAGCTGCAGTCACAGGTAAGCTAAAATATGCTAACAAAACTCGCACTCTAAATTTGTGCTCGTGTAACCTAAATATTGTAGCCAGCTACTGAACTTTGAAATTAAAGCAGTGAAATCTAATTATATTATTTTAATGCTGGCGTTTGAATTTCAACGACACTCGGGTTCATTTCGGAAAAGGAAGGGACCCTGCTTGGCAATGCAATTGGGACAATGAGCAACAAGGGTTCATGCTAAGTTGCTGTAATTTTGCGAGGCAAATGGAACAATTTGAAAAGCTGAGGTCTGCCATACAGTTCTGAAACTTTACGTGCTTTTAGTCTTCCTTGTTGGTTGATTGAAGGTTTGAAGCCGTCGATCGAGGAGGTGGCGACAGTCACTCATTGTCGGCCGTCGCTGTTGCAGAAGCTGGATGTTGGCGCGCCTTCTTCTCGACACGGTCACCAGGCGAAACGGGCTCTTCATGTGCGCCAGCTAATGCTTCCCGTCCGCGACACCATGTCAGAAACTATCATCGCGAGTCGAGCGCAATTACATGCTGCCAAACCCCGAAAGCGCGGCAACTCGCGGGAGCGTCACACAACACCTGCTCCACTCGCTACTCCCGCCAGACTCCGACTGTTCTGCCCGCGCTCCACGCGGCAGAGTTAACACTACCAAAGATCCTACACACTTTGATTCGTCACACGACCTATCGACGTAATCGTTCGATAGCAGTTTTCCCTAGGCAAGACCCAGCGTAAAAATACAAATAATATTTACGAAACAAACCAATTATACATCGACATGAGTGCATAAATATATATATACAAACAGTAAAACAATTACAATATATAAAGAGACAGAAATGTCATATCTTGAGGTAACAAAACAAGGAAAAAAATAATAGTACAATAGATGGAAATAGGAGGATATGCATTTCCGGCGTTACACGTGCCCCACATTGTCTGAGGAAGTTCGTGTAACGTAAACAGACTCAGAAAATGTCCCAAAAAAGAAACAGCGGAAATGCATATGCTCAAAACATCAACAAAATTTAGCATTCGTCTAATTCAGCATAAATCAATTTTTAGACCATAATAACTGAGTGGAGACACTCCTAATCTTATTCCACTCTGTCATCTTGCACAAAATAAAACAGGTTGACAACATATTAAAATTCATAGAAAACATAGAAAATGGTTTAGCTATTCTAAAATTGTCAAAATTCCCAACACTATGAGAAATGGAATACTATTTGCAAAATTGATCAGAGTACATGGTCATAAAAAACAGGTATATCAAAATACGCAAACTAATAATTAATTACATAGAATACACATATTTATGTAACCTTTTCATAATTAATATTCTCGTCACGAGAATCTACTTAACGCTAAATAAGAAAATAATACACATCAGATCGAAAAAAACATAAATATTGACAGTAGAATTCTTTCAGCTGTCCAGGAAGAAAAACAATTCCGCCTTCCGTACTCGCAAGTACAAAGAATGCCGACAGCGGCCCAAGAGCCAACAGCGGCACAAGAGCCGACAGCGGCTCGCCTCGCCAGTATTGTTGCGCCCGCGTGTGCGGCACGCTTGATGTCACTCGCCCTTGTGACGGCGTTTCCAGAACGTCCGTTCCACTGAATTCTTTCGGAAAAACTCACTCCCGAGTAATCTCAAGGAGTCCATAAACACTATCACAGTGGATAACTCAACACTGTCCATCATCACACGCATGTACTAGCCTGAAACTTAAAACAGCGTCTAAGTACATCGGCAATGACTAGTAAATCACATATTTATGGAATCTTACAGCTATTTACAAAACCATATTTACATTCCTTAATCTACTGTGACTCAGCTGAAAACTTAAACTAGCAGCTTGGATTTTTTCAGTTGATTAGATCATGATTAAATTGATTAAAATTAAATTTATTAATCAAAATTAATTACTTATTAATTACAACTTCTTTAATGACCTCTAGGTCAGGCAAAAGCATCGCCACATGGCACATCCTTAAATCTTACACTCTATATCTACATACTGTGCAAATTACCCTATCTGTGGTACTAATCAATCCTTGGTTGGTACAATCTCAAGTCTACAATATTCCGTAAGCATTTGTGTGAGGTATACCAATGACTTTATATGGTCCATTATAAACAAACTTAAATTTAGAGATTTCATGGTCTATCTCGCTCGATTTCTCATGAGCTTTTACAAGTACTAAGTCTCCGATTGCAAACTTAGCAAAACGCGCTTTAGCGTCATGACGACGTATGCGAGCATCGGCTTTTAGCTTCATTACTTCTCGCAAACGATCTTTTTTCACACCAATACTAATGTTAATCCGTGGAGGGAATTCGATTATCTCTTCCAATTCACTTTCTACACTTTTGTCAATGCCGAAATTCCTCATGTTATGGCAGTTCAAACTCATTCCTACGTCAATGTCATCCGGCCAGTTAACAATGTGTATAGGCTGGTATTGCCTATGCACACCGTCTCCTGCCTCGTCAAAACCAACTACCATTGTTTTATCTAGTGACATACATGTCAAAGTTTTGCTTTCGCAGTTAATCACTGCACGGTACTTTAATAGCCAATCTAACCCGATAATTACTTCCGTAGTTAAGTCTGGCACGACGACAAACTCTTGTTCATATCGTGCCCCACATATCTCGAAGTTGACAAAAATCTGTTTAGTGACCGGTTTACTGGCCTTCCCAGTAGCACCGATAATTTTCACTCCTGTTACTGGCATAACTACGATGCCAGGTCTGTCTTTCAGTAACTCAAATATTTTCCCAGATACAGCACTCAATTCTGCCCCGGTGTCAATCAACACGTTTAGTTGTAGGTCGTGCATATTAACGGACACTACTATCTGTCTACACTTGTCCTCGACTGTTTCTTTATTTTCCCACAGTAAATCCTCGTCTATATCCAGGTCATTCCAGAAAAAACCATCCGGCTTTGATCCTAAATCCGATTTATCTGGCGGCTTTTTCAGCCTCTGTTTACATACAGTTTTAATTTTAACACGTTTGTCCTGAGGCTTAGTCTGTAGCTTCGCCTCCAATACCGAAACCTTTTCCTGTAACTCGTCAACTAGTGAGTGTTGCTTTGCTATCAATTCACTAATTGTCAGCTTCGTTGATTCCTCTTTAGCCAGATTGATCTCATCTGCCGATCTACCTGGAGACATGTGCCCAGTCGCATCTGAAATTACTTCCTCTGGATCTGCGCAACCCACACTGCTACCGTCTGACCGCATAACGTCAGCTCTAACCTCATACACGCTGAAAACTATGTGCTTTTCTACCAGTTGTGTCCGGCTATCACTAAAATTTTCGTAATCTTTCCCCTTAATACTCTCGCAATGTTTAAACTGGAGGTTTGCGTCTGATGGGTCGGCTACTTCTACCACTACAACTTTCGGTAAAGTCTGCCGGTTAGGGCCAGAACTTTCCGTTACTCCTTCAACATCTAACTCCTGCGGGACGAAACACGACGCGTCTTGTTCGTGCTCCCCAGTAACATCAACTATTTCTAGTAAAGTCTGCCGGTTAGGGCCAGAACTTTCTATCACTTCACAACTACTGTCCTCCTGTGGGACGAGACGCGGCAAATTCTGCCCGCGCTCTCCATAAATACTTCTCCCGTACAGGCCCCTATAATCTCTTAGTTCGTCGTATAAGCGACCGAACTGCCTTAACCAGACCTCATCCCTCTCTGCATCCCCTCGCTCAATGACGGACGTGTTATCCGACATCTGATCTTCTCTCAACAATTGCGAATCATTCTTAAACTCAATCTCCAGTTCCGCTGTGGGTATTACAGCTGCCCCTTTATAATCGATTTCCGGAACACTACTTAAATTGTTCTCACTGACAGTGAATGTATTTTCTACTGCCGTGTATACAGCTGATCTACTACTTGTGGGCGCACTCCTTTCTCCTAATACTGGCACACTCTCCCGCCGTTGGTTATTCCATACGGAATTTTCATAACGACGACACCTGGGTTTTCTCCTGTTATTGGGCCGCCAAAATTTCTCCACGCCCGGTCGGCCCCTCACCGGCGCGGCTAATGGTTTCCCTGTCTCGTCCCAGCAGATACGCTCCCCGGATACTGCTGAGGCGGCTGGTCACACCCTCTGGCGTTATTACTATTCTGCGTAGCCCGTATCATGCTAGTGTGATACTGGTTTCCGTCATTCCTGTTATTATTCGCATTGTACCGATTGTCATTGCGGCCCGAACCATTATTATTATCGCTGCCAAGATTGCGGTATGCATTATTCCCATGGTCATCATTGTTGTGTTTGCTGTGGTACCCGTTGTTGTTACAACGGCCTCTACCAGTATCGCGATTATTGCGCCAATTGTCCTCGTCCTCAACTCTTTCCAGGAAATCATTGATTGTCCTGTAATTGCTTCCTACGTAGCGTTTTGTATCATCTGGAAGCTTCATGTAGAGTTCCCAGACTATTTCGGATTCCGTGCGGCGATCACGCAAATATTCCAACTTGCGGATCCAGCCCTCACAAAACTCCTTCATCGAGCCGTGCGAATTCGCATCGAAAGGCCTCGATACGACAAATTCGCGCCAGACACTTTGCTGTTTTTGCTCTGACCAGTATTCAGCCAGAAACAAATTTTTAAATTCGTCAAAAGTCAGGTTGATAATGTTGAGGTTTAGGCCCCAACGCTTGGCATCACCAGCCAACACATCAATAACCGCATTAATTTTTCTCTCATCAGTCCATGATCTGGGTAAAACTCTTTCACAATTTTTAATGAAATCCGTCGGGTGTATACCGCCTTTTTTCAAGGGGTCGAACCGCTCCTCTTTCGTCAACAACTCCGAACTATGTGCACAGATTGGCACATAGCTCTGTTTTTCGTCAAGTTTCCTTTCTAATTCCGACACCCTCGTAATCACTTGGCAAGTGGTTGTCGCAAGCGTTTCCACTTCCCTCTTTTTCTCTTCGCAGGTATTAGCCTGCTTCGTCACTTTGGTATCTACTTCGGATACTAAAGCCTTTAAAGTTTCCACCTTCTTTTGATCCTCTTTTTTCACTAATTGAATTTGTTCCGTCACCTTATTCTTGATGATCGGAGCAACTGATTCTCCTACACTTTTCTCGATTCTGCTAATTTCAGAATTAAAACGAGTATTTATGCTCGCAATTTCCGCCTGAACGCCTATCATTTCCTGTTTAAGATTACCGATTTCGGTATTAATCACGACAATATCGTCTTTGATTTTATCAACTTTTGTGTTAACAACTTCAACATTGTTGTTAACAACATTAATAGCTTTGTTCTGACTGTCTAGCTTTCGTTCAATTTTTTCAGACTGAGCTTCTTGCTTGGCCGATTGACTCTTGATTTCGTTAATCAAAACATTCAATAAATCAGTTAAATTCCCGGAAACTACCGGTTTTACTTCCGTAGCGGCTTCCTCTCTAATTGTCCCCCCATATTCGTCATCAAGGGATTCGGATTTGATTTTCACTTCTGATTCCGAAACATTTTCTAAAGTTTGGAATTCCATTTCTGCTCTTTGTTGCGTTTCGCCGGTCGCGTCTTTCATGCTAGCCGCCTGCCCCTGAACAATGGGTACCGCGGTGCGCGTTTCCCACTGTTCGACCGATTGTTCCGTATCCAAGTCTACCAAATTTTGGCAATTGTTGCCTTCACTCATTTTAATAATTTTCAATATAACTGCCAAATCTCAACTCTAATTAGGATTCCTCACACGAATATTCTCGCTGACGTATCGACCATTTCGTAACCAGTACTTTGTTACGAGATTTGCACAATGCAAAATTCGTGTCCAGAACAACCTCAAATTTGAAGATTGTCCTGTCACCAGGTCGCCACGTGTAACCTCCCCCCTCACTTATCGACCTTAAAGACAGTGAAAAATTAAACCGCGTGTACCTAATGGAAATTTGGGAAAAGCAATCGTCACCGAAGTTAATCTGTCGGTAAAGAGGGAGGAAAGGGTTACATCTGTATGAAAGGAAAAATGCAAATGAAACCGGTGGAAATTAATTTTGAAAAGGGATAAAGTTAATAAAGAAAGTAAATGTGCGGCCGTTACGTTAACAATTAAGTAGCGGTAATTAGATATTTGAGATTTGGGGGAAATCACGGTCGCCAGTCCTAAGGACAATTACTATAGTAACTGAAAAAGAAAGGTTATTACACATATAATTAGCACTAGAAGCGTGGCAACTGAAGGTTGACACGTGTAGTGTGAAAACTGAAAGTTTGTCAGAAGTAATAAATTTCGCTACACTCTGACTTAATTTAGCAGAAGAATTAATAAAACCAGAAAACTGAAAGTTAATTTAGTGACTGAAATTAATAAGAAGCTTTCTTTCTTAAACACATCGAAATCCAGTAAAATACGGTTAGTCTTGGACTACCTCAACAATCATTTCAAAAGCAACTTGACTCTACGCAATTTAGAAACAAGAGATTTAACTTTGAACTTGAATTAAAAGATTCTGAACTATTAACAATAGTAAAATTTAGTACGTACCAAGCTGAGCTGCAGTCACAGGTAAGCTAAAATATGCTAACAAAACTCGCACTCTAAATTTGTGCTCGTGTAACCTAAATATTGTAGCCAGCTACTGAACTTTGAAATTAAAGCAGTGAAATCTAATTATATTATTTTAATGCTGGCGTTTGAATTTCAACGACACTCGGGTTCATTTCGGAAAAGGAAGGGACCCTGCTTGGCAATGCAATTGGGACAATGAGCAACAAAGGTTCATGCTAAGTTGCTGTAATTTTGCGAGGCAAATGGAACAATTTGAAAAGCTGAGGTCTGCCATACAGTTCTGAAACTTTACGTGCTTTTAGTCTTCCTTGTTGGTTGATTGAAGGTTTGAAGCCGTCGATCGAGGAGGTGGCGACAGTCACTCATTGTCGGCCGTCGCTGTTGCAGAAGCTGGATGTTGGCGCGCCTTCTTCTCGACACGGTCACCAGGCGAAACGGGCTCTTCATGTGCGCCAGCTAATGCTTCCCGTCCGCGACACCATGTCAGAAACTATCATCGCGAGTCGAGCGCAATTACATGCTGCCAAACCCCGAAAGCGCGGCAACTCGCGGGAGCGTCACACAACACCTGCTCCACTCGCTACTCCCGCCAGACTCCGACTGTTCTGCCCGCGCTCCACGCGGCAGAGTTAACACTACCAAAGATCCTACACACTTTGATTCGTCACACGACCTATCGACGTAATCGTTCGATAGCAGTTTTCCCTAGGCAAGACCCAGCGTAAAAATACAAATAATATTTACGAAACAAACCAATTATACATCGACATGAGTCCATAAATATATATATACAAACAGTAAAACAATTACAATATATAAAGAGACAGAAATGTCATGTCTTGAGGTAACAAAACAAGGAAAAAAATAATAGTACAATAGATGGAAATAGGAGGATATGCATTTCCGGCGTTACAAGCTGAAGAAAAATGAAGCGGTAGGGATTAGGAGGAGAGAGTGGTAAGGTGCTGGGCCAGTAAAAATCTCGACTATTTTTGACAGTCTTTATTTACAATAACCCAAAGGCAAATTTACACAAGGCATAAATATCAAAGTTTTGTAGAACGTTTTAGCAAAAGACAATAAAATGCGATTTTGGACTGAGGGGGAGGCCTTCTAGGGTAGTTCATGCAGCTTTGAACGCTATTGTTCCAGGGTGAACAGGAGACCACGGTTCAAATTCCAGCCTTGGCACAAATTTTCATTCGTCGCTTCAGCCTGCATGCATACATCGCAGATGTCTCTGGAATCACATCGTTTCATTTGCTTAAAGCAGGCCGGGTCACCTGTTTCATTTGATGCTGTGGTGGTATTCCAATGCAGCTGGAAAGCCTCTGCAAAGCTGTTTGAGTTTCGGAGGGATACCAAGCGTGTTAAGACATGAATCATTTGGATTTAATGTGGAGGTGTGCTAGGGTAGTCCAAGCAGTCATGCAAAGCATCTGTGGCACCGTGGCGTAGTGGTTAGCGCATCCGCTTTTGTGAGCTGGAGACCCAGTGTCGAATCCCGCCCTGACTACAAATTTTCGGTCTTCACTTCAGTTTGGATATATATATTATAGATGTTTGGGACTTAAAAAAGTAGGTGGAATCATATAGTTTCGTTTAATCATGTTGTAACTTTCATGGTGAACCACAACTACAACACAGTGCATACGCAGTACGTGCTACTTTCAAGCTTACCAATCAAGCTTGAAGACATGGCTTTTAAAGCTTATAGTTCCAACGATCACGCACAATCGTCTGTTGTGTGATACCGATGAAAGGCCGCATTAGTTACTGTTTCCTTTTAAACAATAGAAATGAGATTAGTGACGGCCTGAATTTCACAAATTATAATTAGATATTTTGTACATCAAATAGTAAGGAAGAGTAGGCAATAAATGACGTACTGAATCAATGCAAAAGATCGTGACTTGAACGAACAGGTGAATGACACGCCTAAATAACTAGATTTTGACCCACTTGTCGATTAAACTTGGCGGTGAGTTACAATGCACACAGATACTTAAAGTTCACGAAAAATCAGCTTACCGAAAATTTCAAGCAGTGACTGTTAGCTACGGTAGAATCCTAAGGAAATGCAATCCGAAAATAAAGGAAGTAGGTTACAGTACACTTGCTCCATTAAGTTTCGGGAATGCAGCCGCATATATTCTGCTTCTTCTTCTAATATTTCGGCTGTATACCTTTCAGCCATCTTCAGTCGTACGGCTCTCTCTGAAGATGGCTGAAAGGTATACAGCCGAAATATTAGAAGAAGAAGCAGAATTTATGCGGCTGCATTCCCTAAACTTAATGGATCAGTCTTTGCGCCGCGAAAACCTGAAGATTCACATACAGTACACTTGTTCGCCCACTGCTTGAATATTGCTCACCATTGTGGGATCCGTACGAGATAGGGCTGACAGAAGAGAGAGAGAAGATCCAACGGAGAGCAGCGCGCTTCGTTACAGGATCATGTAGTAATCGCGAAAGCGTTACGGAGATAGATAAACTCCAGTGGCAGACTTTGCAGGAGAGACGCTCAGTAGCTCGGTACGGGTTTTTGTTGAAATTTCAAGAACATACTTTCACCGAGGATTCAAGCAGTATTTTGCTCTCTCCCACGTATATCTCGTGAAGAGACCATGAGGATAAAATCAGAGAGATTAGAGCCCACACAGAAGCATACCGACAATCCTTCTTTCCGCGAAAAATACGTGACTGGAATAGAAGGGAGAACCGATAGAGGTACTCAAAGTACCCTCCGTCACACACCGTCAGGTGGCTTGCGGAGTATGGATGTAGATGTAGATGTAGATGTAGAGATCAAAACAATGAATAACATGTACTGACACCTGTATAAGGCTAGGCGCTCACTACAGCTAACAATCTAGTCATTGATGTGCATCTACATATTTTCGCGGCGCAATGATTGCTCCATAAAATTTTGGGCGTGCTACCGCATAAATTTCACTTCGACTCTTTACCTTCCTTCCACCTCCTTTGTGAGCCCGGTGACTGACGCTCCAGAAGTTTCTCCGTCCTTTCAAACACACGGTCCGCGCCACTGCTCATGCATACGACGGAGAAAGTGCTGGAGCGTCAGTCACCCGGATCGCTCTGAAGATTGCTAGACTGAATAGAGTCGAAAGATCAGAAGAACAAGGGAAATTTATGCGGCTACATGCCAGAAATTTTATGGAAGAATCTAGTCATTGCCCCACAGTTATCATCTAGGTAACGAGGATGGTGAGTTACAATCCACACAAATACTTAAAAGTTAACGAAAAATCAGCTTACCGATAATTTCAAGCAGTGACTGTTAGCTACGGTAGCATCCTTGCGACGGCTTATTGTTCAGCGCCTTTGAAATACAGGGTTGCTGCTTAAAATCGAAACGTTTTTCCAAATGTTTAATAAACGCAACAGATTAACATAACAGAGACTTTAGTCATCAATAATATACTCTCCATCACTAAGTACAACAGTTTGCCAACGCTGAGGTAACTTTTAGATTCCGCGACTGTAGAGGCCACTTGGTTTTGAGGCGAGGAACCCGTCAAGCCACGTTAGGAGCGCATTTTCATCCGGTAAGGAAATTTATTGAAGATTGTTCGACAGAGAGCGGAAAGGATAAAAATATGGGACGCAAGATCAGGTGAATAAGGTGACTGCGGAATGACTTCTCAACTCAGCACCGGTATATGGATTTTGTCAATCTGGCAGGGCTATGGTGGAGTAGCATCACTTCAGGCAGTCTTCCTGGTCGTTGTTGTTGGGTTGCGTCTGCAAGACATCTCACTTGTTAACAATAAATGTGAGCATTGATGGTGACACATCAGGCAAGCGGCATCGCCGCCGTTACACCATTTAGACAGCATTTTCTTTTGTAAATGCGCGCAGGTCTTTGTACGGGAAATTGGTACTTTGTTTGGGCTCAGCCTTTCCTTTCTCTTTCTTATATTAGCATAAAGACACCATTCCTCGTTACCAGTAATAATAGAGGATAGGAATGGTCGGTGCGGTCCACGAGCCAATTGATGACGAGCAAGCAGAGGTAAACTTATGGCTACCGATTGATTTTAATGATTTTGGCTTAAAGAATGCGGTACCTATATACTCAATTTTTTGATATTCCCCACTGAATGCAAATGTCGCACGATAGTGGAAAGATCACAGCTCGTCACAGTTGCTAATTTTCGAGTACGCTGAGGTGGGTCATTGTGGATTAATGCGTTTAAAGGATCATCCTGAATGTGGAGAGTTACTGATTAAAATTTTTTTAAACATTTTACCTCGTTTCAACTGGAAAATAATAGTTTTCCAAAACGCTAATTTTTTAAAGTAAGACAGTCCCAAACGCATGAAGATGTTTATTTATTCACTGACAATCAGTTTCGACCACTGTTCTTGTCCTCATCAGACCGCTAATTCTGTGAAGAGTGTAACATGAACGTGTCTAGAGAAATGTGAGCTACAAACAGAAACAAAATACAGCACCTATACCCATGGGAGTCTGCTGAAGCTGGCGAGGAGCTGGAGTCACTCCACAAGGCGTATAGCCACTGCTGAATGACCTGAAACTTACATCGCTTAAATAACGGATGCACCATCCACCGTCTCCAATATCACATGATTGTCAACCAATGGCAATAAAACACTTTAAATAAAGCCTAAATACAATTGCATTTTGTGTACAATACTTACATCCAGACCACGTTACATGTGAGATATTATTTCCGTTTATTTTTGTATTATTCAAGTGAGGCTCGCTAATGTTTTAAACATAACTATGAATTCTGGGAATAATTACTGCCTCACATGTAATGTTGTACATAATATTATGGATAGGAACATATCGATCTTCATACGATTACCATGATTGTAGGTAATGTTTTTCTTGCGATCTGTATCTGACATGCTACACACATGTCCTTATAGAAGTGCAATAATGTTTTATGTCTTAATATTGTTTGCTTGTACCTCCTTTTAGTGGTCGAAGGCCAACTTATTCTTCAATATAAATGTAACAGAAATAATTTTCAATGTGTAATAACTGTTTCGTTCTCTGGTCGATCTCGATGATGGTACCTTATTACTGAAGAGCCAAAAATTGAATGCCAATACTGATGTATCTTTGATGTGTAGACCTAATATATCGATCTTCAGAACGTTACCACTGGTTTTAGCTCCATTCCAGATAAACGTCTTTGCCTCATGGTTGTTACACGCAGGGCCCTATAAAATGGTTCAAGTGGCTCTGAGCACTCTGCGACTTAACTTCTGAGGTCATCAGTCGCCTAGAACTTAGATCTAATTAAACCTAACTAACCTAAGGACATCACACACATCCATGCCCGAGGCAGTATTCGAACCTGCGACCGTAGCGGTCGCTCGGCTCCAGACTGTTGTGCCTAGAGCCGCACCGCCACTCCGACCGGCCCAGGGCCCTATAGATGGTACCATTCGTATTCTTATAAGTTAAGGAGATATTATATTTCTTTTCATTCATTTTTATGTTTTGTAATAGGGTTCGAAAAAACGTATTTGTATTTTCGATATACCCATAATCCGACGTAAATTTTGTACACAAATAATTATATTTAGGCTTTATTTAATATGTTTTACGACCATTGGCTTATATAAGGCTGGAGATGGTGGATAGAGTTTTCCCTATTTAAGCGATGTAAATTACATTTCGAGCAGCGGTGGTTATATGATACCTGTTGTTCACCATCTTCATCAGATTCCCATGGGCACAGCATCCTTTCCTTTACATATTCGTTTCTGTACAATGTTTCTTTTAGTACTTGTAGTCTATATTCCGCTAAGTACCTTAATGTTAATCTCTTCTCAGAGTCACGGCCTGATGATGACCAGAACAGAGGTCGAAAGCGGTCGCCAGTACATAAACATTTCTATGTGGCTTGGACTGTTTTACTACATAGTAAAAACAAATTCTCAGTAGTGTCATAACGATCCTCCTTAAAATGAGAAGAACATTTTCTTGCCATGCTGCGTTCAGTGGCGTTTTCCCGATGCATGGCGTAAAGTTCCTGGCTGCCTCCGTTGCTATCACCCCTCTGCTTAAGTCAAGAAGAAGAAAATGTCGGAAATGTTCCGATTTCTCTAGTTGGCACTCCATATTCTGGCGTCCACAGCTCCGCTCACTGTCTCTAAATCATAAAATGACAATATGCAAACAGTAAAAGCAACATTGAACTGAAAAAAATTGATAAACGGACCCACAGCAACCGGAATATAAACAAGCAAAACAAAAGGGCTACGAAATTATGCTCCAACCTGACAATAACTGCCAATTCGACATGTAGCGTCCTCCGTCACAATTCTGCATTCAGCCGTGGTTCACAATAAACACGTCCGCCACAGTCGTCGACCGCGAGTGCCATCACCTCACGTCAGGCAGCACACTCCATTAAGAGCAGAACCACAACTTGCCTCTCGCACGGCTCGTGCATGCCTCTATATCACAGCGCCGAACTGCTTCCGCCGCTACCTGGTACTTGCGTCTCCGCGAGTTGCCAGAAGACCCATGGCAGAAGTTGCTACAGAACAGACTACATCGACAGCAAAACAAATCACCAATATAGTCCTTGCATGGCATTAAAATATATGGGTTAATTGAATTAAATGACCATGCATCCATTGCCACTCAATTAGATTCAAGATTTAAAACCTCATACTTTCAAGATCCAGCAGCATGCAGGCGAAACGTACAAAAAATTAAAAAGATTCTTTCTGAGTAACAAATTACCCCACGTGAATCAGAAGACGATGTTGGTACATCTGCTGTGACACAGGACTACGAGTCTTGTGGAACTTATATAAATAAATAAACAAAACTGGCGCACGGCATCAAGAAGGAAACACACCAATGTGTTGAAGTATCTTTTTATTTGTCAAACCCTGCAATATCTTTTTAAAGTAACTCACCTACAGAACTGGAAGGCATGACATTCATTTTTCTGTATTTGTACAAATGTGCTCAAAAATACGTTATCATTGTTGCAACGCTTCTGGCTGGTGAAAAAACTGGTTCAACTAAGGGTCGCAATAGAATTTAGTTTTCTCCTAAATATTTATAACAATTGATCTTTTTGAGAAAACTTGCAAAAGGTGACATTGTTTGTTTAAGAATCATCATTAATAAAAACTAAAAGTATTTTATGTGTTTTATTAGACTACATAACATGAACAATCAAGTAGAATATCACATATACACAGCAGTACTTCATTTGCACAAAAATTATAAAGAATTGATACGAATATGTATCGATACATTTTGACTGCTCATATTGGTATTATTGCAGATGACTTGAGTAGTACCCATTTCAGTAGATATCGATGCTCTGATGGTATCGGAAACTCCCTAATTGCACGTCGTCTGATGTGAGAAAAATTGATATCTTTGTGCGGATTTGTGAAACTCGTCAGTGTGTCTGTCTTCACAAACACTTTTTGTGAACTACTGGGCCGTAGTGGCACAGATTTGAATGCAAGAACTTCAGACATGATCGCCGAAGTATAAGAAGGGATTGACCATGATTTGGGTGTTTATCATAGATGCGGTGGAGGACACTTACAATATTTTTGGTCCCAAATGTGACTGTAAAAAGCGCCTCAAGGTTGTATGTGTATGCATGTAAAAGATAAAAAAACCTTGTAACATCGGATGGTTCTTTTGAAAATGAAAACTCTGTAGTCCTATACGGAATCAAGAAGTTGATCCGAATTTCCTGTTTTCGTTCATGTACAGGACTTAATAGTGCGAAATCGGATATATTATTTTGTAAACACCCTCTACATTTGTACAGTCATGCTCATAAATTAAGAATAATTGCAGAATGTGGTGCCACACAACGTGGCACTACACAAAACTAGTACTAATAGCATAGGCACATACGGAGAACACACGACACGGGTCAGTGTCCACGGTATTGACGAAAAGTTGAGAAAGCCGTCCCGAAACACAAGTGCTACAAAACGCCACTGTTTCCTGCGCATGTACCCCGACATCAATATGGGATATGATCACCTTGCACAAGTACACAGACCGCAAAACGGGTTGGCAGACTCTGGATAAGGTGGTCGAGCAGGTGTTGGGGTATAGCCTACAATTCTTGCACCAGTGCCTGTCGGAGCCCCTGAAGTGTTGTAGGGGTTAGAAGACGTGCAGCGATACGTCGACCGAGAGCATCCCAGACGTGCTCGATGGGGTTTAGGTCTGGAGAACAGGCAGGCAACTTCATTCGCCTGATATCTTCTGTTTCCAGGTACTCCTCCACGATGGCAGCTCGGTGAGGCCGTGCGTTATCATCCATCAGGAGGAAGGTGGGACCCACTGCACCCCTGAAAAGGCGAACATACTGGTGGAAAATGACGTCACGATACACCTGACCTGTTACAGTTCCTCTGTCAAAGACATGCAGGGGTGTACGCGCACCAATCATAATCCCACCCCACACCATCAAACCACGACCTCCATACAGGTACCTTTCAAGAACATTAATGGGTTGGTATCTGGTTCCTGGTTCATACCACATGAAAACTCTGCGAAAATCACTGTTCAGACTATACCTGGACTCGTCCGTGAACATAACCTGGGAACACTGTTCCAATGAGCACGTTAAAAGTTTTTAAATATGTGTCGGCTATGATGTAGAATTCTCAGGTGTCCATCCAGATTAGTTCTCCACGATATTTCTTGACACCAGGCTTTACGGGCTCTCCTGTGACCAGGGGTCAGTGGAATGCACCTTGCAGGTCTCCGGGTGAATAAACGATGTCTGTTCAGTCTTCTGTAGAGTGTGTGTCTGGAGACAACTGTTCCAGTGGCTGTGGTGAGGTCCCGAGCAAAGCTACCTGCAGTACTCCGTGGTCGTCTGTGGGCACTGATGGTGAGATATCGGTCTTCTTGTGGTGTTGTACACTGTGGACGTCCTGTACTGTAGCGCCTGGACACGTTTCCTGTCTGCTAGAATCTTTGTCATGATCTTGAGATAACACTTTGTGGCACACGGAGTGCCCGTGCTACGACCTGCTGTGTTTGACCAGCTTCCAGTCGCCCTAGAATTCTACCCCTCATAACGTCATCAATATGTGTTCTTTGAGACATTTTCAACTGACAGTCACCATTAGCACGTCTCAAAACGTCTGCACAGTTACTCGCTCCACCCTACTCTGACATGCACCAACACACCTCTGCTGCCAATGCCACCGTGTAACGACCACAGGTCAAATGCACCGCATGGTCATACCCCGAGGCAATTTAAACCTGCAAACCGCCCACCAGAGCGTTGTTTCCCCATGTATCAGTATTATCCTTAATTTATGTGCATGAGTGTAGACTATGTTTCTGAGCTACAGCTGAGGAACTAGGCTGGTACTGGTTAAGACGAAAGTGGAAATTTCCCTAGGAATCACTCTCGGGCTCCTTACAGTCTCTAAAAGTAGTTCTCCATGTATTAATGTATACAAGCATGTTAAAAGTTTTTAAATATGTGTCGGCTATGATGTAGAGTTCTCGGGTGTCCATCCAGATTAGTTCTCCACGATATGTCGACAAACAGACTCATTGCCATCTTCATATCGTACCTGATGGCTGCTACTCCACTTATGTCAGCCTCCGACACAAGTTGGTCGTTACCCCTCCCTCACTCGACTCTGTGCATCTGACATGGGAATAGGCTGGGGTGGTGACATCCATCTGTTATCTGTAGTCTGCCCACCATCACCTTCACGTGTAGACGTTATAATATGGCAGGGTCAGCCTGAGCATTCCAAATTGCACATGCACACAGTGTGCGGGTTGAGAATCGACCTGTTCGGCTTTGCTCGGTATATCTCGGAAGAATCTATAGCTCGCATCACATAAGACGACGCTTCCGCGCATAGAGGAGAACTGTGAAGGATGAGAACTGCGCATGCCGCAGCAGCAGAGAGCGGGAAAACAAAAGTCCACGTTGCCATACTGTGTTGCTGCGGTCAACAGTCAAGCTAATTTGCCTACATTACATCCTACTATACGTTCAAATCTATGAGGGGAATAGTAAATATTAAAACCAATTTCCATCAGTCGTCATGAGAGAAATATTAACTCACCTCTTGACGATGTTGCATCCACTGCTCCACATATCTACTCTGCGTGAAGTCTATAATGGGTAATGGGGTTCTATTTAATGTTGTTGTCGTGGCGTGTACATGTTATTTTTCAAATGGTTCAAATGGCTCTGAGCACTATGGGACTTAACATCTTAGGTCATCAGTCCCCTAGAACTTAGAAGTACTTAAACCTAACTAACCTAAGGACATCACACACATCCATGCCCGAGAAAGGATTCGAACCTGCGACCGTAGCGACCACGCTTTTCCAAACTGAAGCGCTTAGAACCGCACGGCCACACCGGGCGGCCTAGCTCAGTTCTTTGGTCTGCTGATTCAGAGGCAGTTGTCTCTTGTGTGGTGGGAGCTTATACATAGGTTTTAGAAATGACAGGCAATTCCATCAGAGACAGATGTTTCCATGTGTTGTGTAATGCATCTTTGATGAAAAGTATTTGTTTACAGAACTGTATTCTTCCTTTTCATCTGTTCAGGCATCAATGCTCGCTTTCATTCTTTGTGCAGTGCGCTGTGGATACAATCCTCGGCCGAATGACTGCATGTAATACCGCTATTAAAACTCACCCTGTTTGGCACCAACATCTCACTAATTTAACGCTGACAGCTCAGCAAGCACTGACATCTCAGCCTCGTGTGGTTGTAACACCACACTAATCCACTAATGCTGTCAGTAGATAATAAATTTAATCAAATCTAAACACATTTCTACAAATTTAAACAAATTATATTCGAATTGAATGACATCATGAACAGTCTCTATTGCGGGCAACACCATACTAACTCCCCTGAGCGGCAGGAGTAAGCTCTTAGAGCTGAATTCCCTCAAAAATTCAAATTTTACCACCTATTTTCCAAGAGGATAACGCGCCATCATGTAGAAAGTCGGAAGGTGGGCAAGGAACTGCCAGGTGACCCATAGATGCATGTAATTCAATTTGCCGCCAAAATTCAAACTTCCAATCAGGGTGGTGTGGCACTTTCCCGCCAAAAGCCACCATCTTGTATAATGGTACTCGCGTCATCAGCTGACGTCACCAACGCCATCTTGGATGACGTCATCGCCGTCATCTTGGATACATCTGGGAACAGTGCACTCTGTCCTCGCAGCCCCCCTGTCCTACAACTTAGATGTGAATGTGTATCTGTAAATTTTAATGGAAGGGGGATTTTTTACCGCGTTTATAACTTTTTCAAACGTGAATATGAAAGCAGGTCTCCTGCTGTTGACATTTGAAGACACAAGAACAGACTTCAGAACCATGTGGTGTCGGCAAGAGAACTGTAAAGAGAATTGTAAACGAAATTGTCAGAGCTGTAGGAACCATAGAAAAAGTTGATTTCTTGTCGCCTGGAAACGACTATGTTTTAAAGTGGTCCATGTGAATGATGAATGCCCGACATCACAAAAACGTTTTACAGTTATACTGGAGAAATTAGCTTCAATGGTTAGCGCTTCGTGAGTGGAAAGCGTTTTCAAAAGAGTCGTAGGGTCAGTATTGCCTCACGTGTTTCAGTATTTCTACGTAATCCAAACTGATGTTCCCCGAGGTCGGCTTTTTCCGTTCGTCTGTAAAGAATTCGCGTTAGTATTTTGCATCCGTGAGTTATTACACTGATTGTTCGGTAATTTTCACATCTGTCAGCACCTGCTTTCTTTGGCATTGGAATTATTATATTCTTCTTGAAGTCTGAGAGTATTTCGCCTGTCTCATACATCTTGCTCACCAGATGGTAGAGTTTTGTCAAGACTGGCTCTCCCAAGGCCGTCAGTAGTTCTGATGGAATGTTGTCTACTCCCGGGGCCTTCGTCTCAGGTCTTTCAGTGCTCTATAAAACCCTTCACGCAGTATCGTATCTCCTGTGTCATCTTCATCTACATCCTCTTCCATTTCCATAATATTGTCCACAAGTAAATGGCCCTTGTATAGACCTTCTATATGCTCCTTCTACCTTTCTGCTTTCCCTTCTTTGATTAGAACTGGGTTTCCATCTGAGCTCTTGATATTCATACAAGTGGTTCTCTTTTCGCCAAAGGTGTCTTTAATTTTCCTGTAGGCAGTATCTATCTTACCCATAGAAAAGCCTCTACATCCTTACATTTGTCCTCTAGCCACCCCTACTTAGCCATTTTGCACTTCCTGCCAATCTCTTTTTTGAGACGTTTGTATTCCTTTTTGCCTGCTATTTACTGTATTTTTATATTTTCCCCTTTCATCAATTAAATTCAATATTTCTTCTGTTCCCCAAGGATTTCTACTAGCCCTCGTCTTTTTACCTACTTGATCCTCTGCTGCCTTCGCTACTTCGTCCCTCAAAGCTACCCATTCTTCTTCTACTGTATTTCTTTCTTCCATTCCTGTCAATTGTTCTCTTATGCTCTCCCTGAAACTCTGTACAACCTCTGGTTCTTTCAGTTCATCCAGATCCCATCTCCTTAAATTCCCACCTTTTTGCAGTTTCTTCAGTTTTACTCTACAGTTCATAACCAATAGATTGTGGTCAGAGTCCAAATCTGCCCCTGGAAATGTCTTGCAATTTAAAACCTGGTTCCTAAATCTCTGTCTTACCATTATATAATCTATCTGAAACCTGTCGGCCGGCCGAAGTGGCCGTGCGGTTAAAGGCGCTGCAGTCTGGAACCGCAAGACCGCTACGGTCGCAGGTTCGAATCCTGCCTCGGGCATGGATGTTTGTGATGTCCTTAGGTTAGTTAGGTTTAACTAGTTCTAAGTTCTAGGGGACTAATGACCTCAGCAGTTGAGTCCCATTGTGCTCAGAGCCATTTGAACCATTTTTTTGAAACCTGTCAGTATCTCCAGGCTTCTTCCATGTATACAACCTTCTTTTATGATTCTTGAACCAAGTGTTAGCTATGATTAAGTTGTCCTCTGCAAAATTCTACCAGGCGGCTTCCTGTTTCATTTCTTAGCCCCAATCCTTATTGACCTACTAAGTTTCCTTCTCTCCCTTTTCCTACTACCGAATTCCAGTCACCCATGACTATTTAATGTTTGTCTCCCTTCACTATCTGAATAATTTATTTTATTTCATCATACATTTCTTCAATTTATTCGTCATCTACAGAGTTAGTTGGCATATAAACTTGTACTACTGTAGTAGTCGTGGGCTTCGTGTCTATCTTGGCCTCAATAAGGCGTTCACTAAGCTGTTTGTTGTAGTTTATCCGCACTCCTATTTTTTTATTCATTATTTTACCCAAGAGGACGCCATCATCATTTCAACACATAGTAAAGCTGCATGCCCTCGCGAAAAATTACGGCTGTAATTTCCCCTTGCTTTCAGCCGTTCACAGTACCAGCACAGCAAGGCCGTTTTGGTTAGTGTTACAAGGCCAGATCAGTCAATCATCCAAACTGTTGCCCCTGCAACTATTGAAAAGGCTGTTGCCCTTCTTCAGGAACCACACGCTTGTCTGGCCTCTCAACAGATACCCCTCCGTTGTGGTTGCACCTACGGTACGGCCATCTGTATCGCTGAGGCACGCAAGCCTCCCCACCAACGGCAAGGTCCATGGTTCTTGGGGGCATACTATTGGATTGAAAGCCTAAGTGCGCCATTAACACAAGTAAACTGTCCAGATACAGGAGAGGAAGCTTAGGTTAGTGAACTTTATTTTTGTTGGGGAACTGACCCAAATATCGATCTTATTTCCATAATTAATCACAAAGATCTGTCCTAATTACCCAACTATATGCATAGCGCTGCACAAGGACGGCATAAAATCGCAATATAGCGGAAAAACTGACCAATCCATACAAGTGGTGTTATCCTGCTGGGAAAAAATTTTGCAATACCTCTCGAAACTAGCGACAGAAACACTCAAATGCTACCCTACACCTACTAGCTGATGTGAAAAAGGCTAGGGTGTAAGGTACTATCTTTATTCTTTTTGGTGGGAAATATGTTCATCTCATGAGATGCTGGTGTAGAAAAGAGAGGAGTTTAAAAAGTATATTACCTGTAAGCATACAGCATCTATCACTGTTTGACATTGGAGTTCGCTACAGATTCCTGCTATAAATCACCTTACAGCCCAGTTAATCGAAGCCAATACACGCTATTACAGCTGATGGAAAAAATGCGTCACAGTTCTAATTACACTTCTAAACTGACGTGAAAAAACCAGCACTTGTAACAACGGGTCATAATGCACCACACGTACAGCGGAAAATTATCATCCTAAAAGACTGAGAGGAGGCAGTAGTTGAATGGGCGTTCTCCTCGATTTACAATCACAATCTGCCGAAAATAGTGGCCCTCTCTCCACCAACAGTGTGGATGGACGAAGGGAGGGAGCTACCCCACCAGCAGCCTCGCGACATGTGCTATCCGCTGTCCACCTAGAGACAATGGTTCCTTGGCAACACAAAAGCTGGTATACTTAATTAACAAATAGGATATAAAAGAACGGCTGGCCCGAATGCATCTTGTTCGTGTAAAGTATAGTGACACAACAGCCCCTAATGGTTAGAGAGTACACCTGCAGCGATGAACTGTAACAGACTAGACGGATCCTCAACGCCTCCAATAGGCCTCTCTTTCTGGGATGGAAAACACTTTTGTTTAACTTCTCGTGGGACTTCCCAGCTGGGGCTGTGGGAGACCATTGGTCTCATAGAGAAATCTTCTGCCATTCTGCACTGCGCAATTTAACATCAACTCGACTCGTATAATAAGGCAAGTATTAAAAAGGAAATTAAAACATTTCTGACGATAATGAATGGCCTCTTTCCACAAAAACAGAAAAAAATTGTTTTCATTTAGTTGAAATAAAGTACACTACATATCTCCAACAAGACACAACAGGCTGAGTCTGTTTCCCATCAATTTTCCCCTCCAGACCGCCGGGGGGATGAGGACGCTGGGACACATGTTAAGCTCAGAAAAACACGTGATGTCATTATGATGCTGTGCTCCTATTGGCTGAACTGCACGATCACGTGACATATCGCAGCATCCTCTAGCAGTGAACTCGCGAACTAGCTCAGTCCTATAGTCTGCTGGATCGGAGGCTGTTGTCTCTTGTGTGGTGGGAGCTTATATGTAGGCTTTTGAAATGACAGGCAGTTCCAGCAGAGACAAATGTTTCCATGAATTGTGTAATGCATTTTTAACGAATCTTCATGCAAAGCATCTATTTGCAGAACCGTTTACTTCCTCTTTATATATTCAAGCATTAATGCTCGCTTCCATTCCTCATGCAGTGAGCTGTGGATGCACACCTCAGCTGAATGAGTGCATGTGATACAGCTATTAAGGCTCCCCCTGTCTGGCACCAACATCGTGCTAATTGAACACATGCTCCTTCTACACTGACAGCTCAACAAGCAATGATATCTGAGCCTCCTGTGGTGGTATAACCAGACTAAGCCACTAATGCTGTAGGTAGATAATAAATTCAAAAAATTTAAACAAATTTAAACAAATATAAACAAATTGAAACAAAGTTATACAAATTTAAAGAAATTATAATGGAACTGAATGTCATTGTGAGCAGGCTTTAGTGAGAGCAACACCATACTAACTTGCCTCAGCTGCAGTAGTAAGCACTTAGAACAAAATTCCGTCCGAAATTAAAATTCCCCCCCCCCCCATTTTCCAAGAGGATAACGCGCCATCATGCAGAATGTCGGAAAGGGATCAGGGGACTTCCAGGTGACCCATAGAAGCACATAATTCAATTTCCCGCCAATATTCAAACTTCCTGTCAGAGGGGTGTGGCAGGGAGCGTGGCACTTTCCCGTCAAAAGACGCCATGTTGGATAACGGTAGTCACGTCATCAGCTGATGCCATGACCGCCATCTTGGAAGACGTCATGCGCTGTTGACAAGTCTACAGTCGCCATCTTGGATGACATCATCTCCATCTTCATGGATACATCTGGGAACACTGCACTCTGTCCTCACAGGCCCCCTGTCCCACTTCTCACCTATGCTGATAGGTAGTTGAATGAATAATTCGGCCGTCATGAAGTATGGCAACAGTGCAGCATGTCCGCGCGGTGTGGCAGCGTGGTTTGAGGCGCCATGTCACGGATTGCGCCGCCCCTCCCGTTGGGGGTTCGAGTCCTCCCTCGGGCATGGGTGTATGAGTTGTTCTCTCCATAAGATAGTGTAAGTTAGTTTAAGTAGTGTAAGAGTCTAGGGACTGATGACCTCAACAGTTTGGTCCCTTAGGAATTCACTCACATTTGAACATTTTTGATGTGCAGCATGTAGGAGCGAGATTCTCGCTGTCTATCTGTAGCTCGCTGCTAGCCATTCGGAAATCGAATGAATATTATTGGCTTCCAGTGGCTAATAGAAGGGGATCCCCAGAGCGGCTGAAAACTGGGTGGCCTTCCAACGTGACGCGTAATTCAGTACAGCACGACTTTTCATTGTGGTGAAGCATCAGTACGATTTTCTTCATTTCAGCAGAACTGTGATGTCAGTGGTGTTTACCCTTCGCTGTTTGTTCATGGTTTAGAAGAAGTTCACAGGTCAAGTGGCTGTTTGCACAAAAAGAGGCGCCATCAATCGCCACAGGCCTTTAAAAATGATTTGGAACGATAGGAATATATGAATTCTCATTATTTGTTACGCAATATACAGTCCCATAGTCATCGAGTACTGCCAATTTGCTATGCAATGGCATTACAACATCAAGCAAAAGTAATCTGAAGATTAATATTGATGATGAAAGAGCGAAACATTGCATCGCTCGACAAAAGGGATTCATTGTTCTACACATCAAGAAGCAACTGTGCTACATCTGCAGGCATGGATTACATAATCAGGAGTGGTAGTATAAACCGTAAATTTTCTGAAGTCACATGCGTAGTTGACCAAAGCGTAGGGAAATTTTATATATTTCTGAAAGGTACATTAATTATATCAAGGAAAATTCCTGTTAAGATTTTCGATTTAAAAGCTGCCATTGTTGAATTTATGAAGAAAACGAGACCAGGGACTAAAATTAGAACGTACGCAATGTATTACGTACCTCACATTTGATGTGGACTTAATTGTACTCTGCCTGCAGGAAGATATGGCGGGGTCAGAAACAAAACATTTCTTATTTGAGAAGAATGCATTTAGAAAAAAAATCGTGTTGTTGAAGGGACAAATTCTGACAAAAAATACCCAATTGCCTACTTTCACTGATGTTAAAGAAAGAGTTAGATTTAAAGAATTTATTGCGGTTTTGTAACAGTTACAGGCATGGTTTTCTAAACTCTTTGAGGACACTTCCAATCTTACATTTGTTTCCGAGCTATTTTCGCGAGCGTTTGACATTTCAATTGAAAGTACCCCTCTCTATGTGCAGATGGAACCAATTGATCTGCCGTGTTTAAAAGACAAATTCTTTTACGATAAAACTACCGAGAAGCTCTACATTATTTCCTTATTTACACGTCTCTATAATGAGGTTGCATATGTGACAGAACGTTTCGGTCAACACATTGATTGACTGACTCATGATTACGTGGCAACCCAAGTCACAAAAAACCTATGACACTGTCTGTGTCTGACCCTATGTCGCAGATGGTACCAGACAAATTATGTCTTCAGCATACCAAAAATACTTTAATAACACCGAAAGTTTGTTTTTTTGTGATCTATGCTGCTGTGAAATATGAAATACGAAACAAATCCGTATACAGTGTAACTGCTTTGCCATGTAAATGCGGCATGTTCGCAATTTCTCCCTCATCCCCCTCCTCAAACTCACACACCGTGGTGTGCCAGTAGGGAAAGTGAGCATGTGGGCGAGAGAGCTGTGGCACGCGGGCCAGTCATTTGCGCTCGTCATGTGCCGAATTCTTGGCCATCCGTGCTGTACTGGGAACGCTTCGCTTTTTCTGGGCTCAGTGCAGGGTTCCCCCCTAGCGTCAGTGGAGACAGCATATGTATCTTGGTTTTGCTCTAACGTTTAGCAAGGCAGGTTTTGTCCTATGGTCGGCCATGGCTGATTTCGTTTTCTGGCGTAATACACTATGGCGTACATGTTCGTGGCGCCTCTCTTCTAGCGTACGAACATTTCTGCAATCTATTCCTTGCCGCAATAGCAGGGATTATGGATAAGCACGGTCTGAAAAGGCATGGATCTTTCTTAACTTTCTAAGGGGTCTTAGGGGTCGGCGGAACACACATTTAACTTTTGTTGCTTCAACTTTCTGCTGAACTGGGAGATGTGCTGAATACTGGAGACGTGTTGATACATGTCAGCGTGTGACGGCTTTCAGGACACACTGCGTCCAAGCTTGCCGCCTTGTTTCCGTTTCTGCTATCATTTTAGTAGTTGTTCTCCGACCATCTAGGAGTATGGAATGAACAGCGTCCACGGTTCCCTGAATTGTGACGTGATCTGACCTTCGAGGACGCTCTCCTTCTTATTTGCTGCAATGCCATTTTTGAAATGCAGAAACCCAATACTTAAAGGTTAAGCAGGAAAGGCAGTTATGACACAGTGTAGCAATCATCATAAATGTGTTTCGCTGTGTTCCGGTTTAAAGGAGATACTCGATCACAGCACGATTCTCTTTCACTGTAATTCCGCATTTTCTTGCTCCATGTTCACTTCAGACGTACACAAAAATATGAAAACCAACGTCACTGCAACTCAGTTACGTTACACTCAATGAAAAGAATAAAGTTTAATGCCAAAACATTAGATTTAAACTACATCCATTTAAACGGGGTAAGCCAAGGATTTTTCACTAGCCACTTGTAACTAGCGACCTCGCTGTGGAAAGGACGTTAACCCGTTGGCACACACACCATGCTTTCGAACGTTAACGTTGAGCGTTCCTAGTTCAACTTGCTGCTGAACGCTCACGGTGGTACACGGAGTCGCAGCGCGCTCCAGCGGCTGTTGTCAGCTGCATGTGGCTCGCACATCATACTGTTTATGGAAGAGGCGGACGTAAAATTCCTGTGTTAACTCAATTAAAATGCGCATCCGCCTCCTTGTCTATATGCTAATCATGTTGTTTTGTCTGTAGTATACATAAATAAGTATTGTATTGTCTGGATCTGGGGAACTAGAAACACTGTTGCCGACCGGTTCTAGGCGCTTAAGTCCGGAACCGCGTTGCCCTCAGACGTTAAGTCCCGTAGTGCTCAGAGTCATTTGAACCATTTGAACCCCGCGCCGAACCCAGGGCTATTGTGCCGTTCGACCGCAGTGGACTCCCACGGGAATGTCTCACACCAGACGAGTGTAACACCCATATTCGCTTGGTAGAGTAATTATGGTGTACGCGTACGTGGAGATGTGTTTGCGCAGCAATTGCCGACACATTGTAACTGAGGCGAAATAAGGGGAACGAGCCCGCATTCGCTGAGGCAGATGGACAGCCGCCTTAAAAACCATCCACAGCCTGGCCGACACACCGGACCTCAACACTAATCCGCCGGGCTGATTCGTGCAGGAGACCGGCACGCCTTCCCGCACAGAAAGCAGTGCGCTAGACCGCACGGGGTACATAAATAAGTACTTCAATATCCAAGGACGTGTTATAAGACAAAAGGGGAAGTACTTTGTCCAGTCAATAAGGACATCGGCTTATAAATCTTACATTGCAAATAACGCGACACACATGTACAATAGGTCTCCACATGAGAAAAAAATGATATCGACATTCTCTCTTTTTAGTAAAACCATGAGGTCATTCCTACTTCATCACTGCCCCTATTCAGCAGCAGAATCTTTACAACATGTGAAATACAAAAAATATCTTACTGCAAATAGTGAATGTGGTGTCTAGCTTCAGTCCTCAGGCCATATGTGGGAAAATGTGAACACCACATATCAAATTCGTCCGACTTTATTCGACGATTAAAAAGTCTGTACTGTGGTCCTTCTGACTTGCTCGTTAGCTTCGATGTTATTTCTCTCTTCACTCAGGTTCCTCTTGAAGAGACCCTGTTACTCATCGGTGAGAAATTAGATGAAGAAACTACCAAGTTATGTCGTCATGTGTTGACCTCAACGTATTTTCTTTTTAATGATGTATATTTTGAGCACCACTCCCCCATAGTCGCCAATCTTTTTATGGAAGACTTTGAGGACACGGCACTCAAAACTTCGTTTCTTAAACCAAAGTGTTTTTTGAGATACGTTGATGACATTTTTATGGTTTGGCCACATGGAACTGATGCCTTGAATCGTTTCTTAGTTCATTTTAATTGTCTACATCCAAGTATTAAATTTACTACGGAAACTGAAAGAGATGGTAAACTTCCATTTCTTGATGTTTTAGTGCAAAGAAAGGATGATGGGACTTTTAGACATAGTGTGTATAGGAAACCCACTCATACTGACCGCTATCTTCATGCGACCAGTTGTCATCCGCCACACCAACGTAGTGGAGTTTTGCGGAGTCTCATCAAAAGAGCTTATGCCATTTCGGACAACGAACATTTGAAAGAAGAACTTGATCATTTGAAGATTGTTTTTAAACAGAATGGATATACGAAATAACAAATATGTCCTGCTCTTCAGTTTGGTCCGTCACGCGAGCCAATAGAGGATACCTTTGAATCTGTTTCTTATTTACCCTTTGCGGGAAGCATATCATCCAAAATTTCAAGAATTTTAACAAAACATAATATTTAAAGTGTTTTTACGCCGGTGGCCAAGACTGGAGCCCTTCTTGGGTCAGTTAAAGATAATTTTGGTTTGAGGAAGCCCGGGGTTTATGAAATTCCGTGTCACTGTGGAAAAAAGTATATTGGTCAAACTATCCGAACTATTCAGGACCGGTGTGTGGAACATCATCGGCACACTCGGTTGTTCCAGCCTGAGAGTCGGCAGTGGCGGAACATTGCCTTAACGAAGGACACAGGATGATGTATGACAAGACACAATTGATCTCACCTACTTCTCGCTATTGGGAAAGTGTTCTCAAAGAATCCATTGAAATCAGATTATCCAGTAATATTATTAACAGGGATATGGAATCCGATTTTGTCCGACATTAAACAACAACGGTCTTCTTTTCGACCATTGGATTCTTCCAACTAGTGCTGTTGCGATTTATCGTTTCCGCCGTCTTCTCCCACCGCCGCGCTGCATGTCTACTTGCCGCCTGGAAGCGCTGCCCATCATCTCACGCTCTCTTCATGCTGTATAAAGGTTTCCGTCGTTGTGGCTGGAATTCAGTTCCGGCGAGGCAGTGCACGACCATTAACTCACCTGAAGATGGCGGCCAGCTGGTCCACCGAAATATTGTGTAAGGACGACGACATGATCCGGCTTCAAACCCGTGAAGAATATCAGAAGGTATTACGCCGGGAAAGTCTACGAAGTCACATTACAGGATATTACCTCACAATTCTGATATACTCATTGTGCTGTGTTGACCATGAGTGTTTGTCACTTTAGTTGGCATCTTACCGTCTCCTGAAAGCTTTAATCGTCGGTATGATATTAACTGAAATTTAATTATAACAAACTGTACTTGGAGCAATGCGTTTTTGATGGATTCTCAGTGTGCTGTGCCTTGCAATGGAATATTTTTATAATACGCAAAATATAATTATTCTTTAGCCACCAATTTGACGTTTCCCGTCATCATGTTTCAACAAATCACACAAATAACGTCGAGGTTTCGAGAGATCCTCAATTATCTGATGCTTAGAAATGGCGTACATACATCTGGGCTTCACAATTAAGCAAATATGGCGTCTAGCGACTCTGTGCTGAGATGGCGTGCATGTGACGTAGGTGGTGTTCTTCCATCTTATTGGTCAACGTTCAAACGCACGTTCAGAATATCTGTCGTGCTAGTTATTGCTCTGCACGTTCGGAAATACACCCCCAAATCCTTTTTTCCGCGGGATGACGGCAGACAGAAACTCGTCATGCTCAGCGCTCGACGTCCGATTGCACGGTCCGTGTGCCGACGGCCTAAAGTTTTCGGCTTTCATTCATAACTTTCATTCTCTTGCCTTTTCCCGCACGTGTTGGAAATTGTGCTAAGATCTTGCACTGTTTGGAAGCGTATCTCTGGCGGAGACGTGTGGCCCTGTTAAGACTTCGTGACTGTTAAGACTTCATACTGAAAAGCTTGGGTGAAATGAATGAGACAGTGGACGTGGAATATCCAAAAGCACTTCCGCGGGAGAAGGGAGAACTGTAATAGTAGAAAAGAGCGGCTAGTAATTTCCGGCAGTGACACAGTGAGGTAATGACACGAGGGAGAGCGAGCCGTTTCGTGACCGGCGGCCGTTGCGAAGCGCCGGCTGTGACTGCCGAGGCCCGCAGGCGGCCAACCCGGCAGCCGCCGCCGCCGCCGTCGCGTGCAGACGCGGCAGGCGGCAGAGCGTGGCGGCGGGGCTAAAGGCGCTCTCGCTTCCCAAATTGTCCTCGTCCGGCCGCGACCGGGCCGGCGCCGGCTATCACTGGCGGCCCCTCGCTGAATATGCATCGGCGCTGAGGAGCCCCTCCCAGCACGCAGGGGTCTCACTCCCCACCCGGGGCTCCAGCAGGCGGTTCCGAGGCGCTGTACTCAGCGGGTTAGTAGGCAGGTTTCAACGTGCTCTCACACTGTAAGCTTCCAACTCCAGAAAATTGTTGTAAAACAGTGTATATAACAATCTCAATGATGAAACATGGAAAGCAGCAGAAGATTAAATAGGCAAAAAGACAAAACCTCACCAGAAATCGTTAGGTGATGCACAAGATACTGAATCTAATGGACGAAAGAAGGATATATATTTATTGTAAAATGTAAACTGTCACGGAATTGTTGCAATTAAGGGGAGTCGTACCACCCTATCTCGTCAATGATAAATTGGCTATATAAATGCCCCGTTCTCTCAGGAACTGTTGAGTATACAAATGTGGTGTTTTTATCACATGTTCTCCCATGTTTTGTGACTGCATTGCTCTACAGTCACTTTAAAATAACAACTGGAAAAATTATGATTATTTCCCTAAACATATAATCTTTTGGTGTAAATTATCACAATTTTAATTTCTAGAATTTTAACTATTCTACCTCTACATCTACATCCATACTCCGCAAGCCACCTGACGGTGTGTGGCGGAGGGTACCTTGAGTACCTCTATCGGTTCTCCCTTCTATTCCAGTCTCGTATTGTTCGTGGAAAGAAGGATTGTCAGTACGCTTCTGTGTGGGCTATAATCTCTCTGATTTTATCCTCATGGTCTCTTCGCGAGATATACGTAAGAAGGAGCAATATACTGCTTGACTCTTCGGTGAAGGTATGTTCTCGAAACTTTAACAAAAGCCCGTACCGAGCTACTGAGCGTCTCTCCTGCAGAGACTTCCACTGGAGTTTCTCTATCATCTCTGTAACGCCTTTGCGATTACTAAATGATCCTGTAACGAAGCGCGCTGCTCTCCGTTGGATCTTCTCTATCAACCCTATCTAGTACGGATCCCACACTGCTGAGCAGTATTCAAGCAGTGGGCGAATAAGCGTACTATTACAGTAAATACTATTAAAGTAGAGCTACAACATTATTGTACTATCTATGTTATGTGGTAAATAATTCATTGAAGTAGATTCAGAAGTTTCTGAGAAAAAGGGGCTTTTATACTGAAAAATGTCATGTTGACAAAATTGCGTTTAAAGAAAAAATTTTAATATACAGCCACCTGATACATAAAAAATATGTTAGAATCCTCCTGCATGGTAGTCCTCATCTCCTCCTCCTTCATCTTCCTCACTTAGTGCTGTCCTCCTTCTCTTGGATCTGGCTTCTTTTGACATACTGCTTGTTGCAATCTCTGCCTTCATGATTCGCAGTTGGTCCACGTCCATCACACTTTTAGTGGTGTTGTAGCCTTTATGAACACCAAGATATTCCAAAACCTGTAGTCTTCCAGAATAGCCATCATTAAAAATGAGAACAGCATCCAAAACACCAAGCTCAAAAACTGACCTTCCAACAAAGATATTTTTTGGTATCCTTGACCATACAGCACTGTTAAATGATTCATTCGCATTTTTGTTTTGCCCTTGAGACATTTCTTCAACAGCTCTGGTTGGGCAAATCCTGAAACACAGGTTTCATGGCAAGCATAACATAATTTGGTATAGTAATTTTGTGCGAGAAAGTGTCTACTTTACCCTCCTCTTTTGTCTTCAAGTATATACACCATTCAATGGAACACAGGTTGTGTATTGGCTCAGGATCTGTATACAGCTCGTGAAAGTAAATTGCCCAACCAGCTCTCTTCATACCATCTAAATTATCTATGTTACTTCTAATAGCCATACCATAATATTGTGTAATCTGATCAATTTGTTTATCAGTTAGTCGACGTCTTAGACCATCAGATAACTTTGTACTTCCCAACTGCTGTTTGAGTCTATGTAGTCTCGTGCCCAACCTCTTTTGCACATGATTAATGGACTCTAGTTTTGTAACTGACAAATCACCATAGTGTTTACTCTCCACCACTGCCTTATACGATCGTGAGTTTCAATCCCCAAGAAAATACATGTAGCGAACAGCACGGTCATGCTGGGAACGTGGAAAATTTCCACTGCAGAAGCAACCTCCATCCCTCCACTAGTTCCTTCATAGTTTCTCTGACAATTCATTTCATGCTTAGTTTGCATTTCAGTACTCTTGCCTGCTTGCCTACAACCCTGACAGTACACGGTAAACACATCAACATCCAACACATTCCCATTGTTGATGCTGATAATACACTCCTGGAAATGGAAAAAAGAACACATTGACACCGGTGTGTCAGACCCACCATACTTGCTCCGGACACTGCGAGAGGGCTGTACAAGCAATGATCACACGCACGGCACAGCGGACACACCAGGAACCGCGGTGTTGGCCGTCGAATGGCGCTAGCTGCGCAGCATTTGTGCACCGCCGCCGTCAGTGCCAGCCAGTTTGCCGTGGCATACGGAGCTCCATCGCAGTCTTCAACATTGGTAGCATGCCGCAACAGCGTGGACGTGAACCGTATGTGCAGTTGACGGACTTTGAGCGAGGGCGTATAGTGGGCATGCGGGAGGCCGGGTGGACGTACCGCCGAATTGCTCAACACGTGGGGCGTGAGGTCTCCACAGTACATCGATGTTGTCACCAGTGGTCGGCGGAAGGTGCACGTGCCCGTCGACCTGGGACCGGACCGCAGCGACGCACGGATGCACGCCAAGACCGTAGGATCCTACGCAGTGCCGTAGGGGACCGCACCGCCACTGCCCAGCAAATTAGGGACACTGTTGCTCCTGGGGTATCGGCGAGGACCATTCGCAACCGTCTCCATGAAGCTGGGCTACGGTCCCGCACACCGTTAGGCCGTCTTCCGCTCACGCCCCAACATCGTGCAGCCCGCCTCCAGTGGTGTCGCGACAGGCGTGAATGGAGGGACGAATGGAGACGTGTCGTCTTCAGCGATGAGAGTCGCTTCTGCCTTGGTGCCAATGATGGCCGTATGCGTGTTTGGCGCCGTGCAGGTGAGCGCCACAATCAGGACTGCATACGACCGAGGCACACAGGGCCAACACCCGGCATCATGGTGTGGGGAGCGATCTCCTACACTGGCCGTACACCTCTGGTGATCGTCGAGGGGACACTGAATAGTGCACGGTACATCCAAACCGTCATCGAACCCATCGTTGTACCATTCCTAGACCGGCAAGGGAACTTGCTGTTCCAACAGGACAATGCACGTCCGCATGTATCCCGTGCCACCCAACGTGCTCTAGAAGGTGTAAGTCAACTACCCTGGCCAGCAAGATCTCCGGATCTGTCCCCCATTGAGCATGTTTGGGACTGGATGAAGCGTCGTCTCACGCGGTCTGCACGTCCAGCACGAACGCTGGTCCAACTGAGGCGCCAGGTGGAAATGGCATGGCAAGCCGTTCCACAGGACTACATCCAGCATCTCTACGATCGTCTCCATGGGAGAATAGCAGCCTGCATTGCTGCGAAAGGTGGATATACACTGTACTAGTGCCGACATTGTGCATGCTCTGTTGCCTGTGTCTATGTGCCTGTGATTCTGTCAGTGTGATCATGTGATGTATCTGACCCCAGGAATGTGTCAATAAAGTTTCCCCTTCCTGGGACAATGAATTCACGGTGTTCTTATTTCAATTTCCAGGAGTGTAGATGCACATGATTTTTTTGACTGGAAACCTCTTTTTTGCCGGGATCTGTCGAATGATACTGCTGTGTCAGAACTACCATTTTCTGCTACAGCCTGCTCAGCTGCCGTAGTCATTGACTCCACAGGACACGCCTTGACACTACTTCGTACTATGGAGTTGTATTTGATAGATTTTGTGGTGGGACTAAGGAGGTTCAGTAAGCTACAAAGAACCTTACCAGCACAATGGCCTTTTGCTATGCATCTATGTCCGTAGAAGTATCTTAGTGCCAAAAAGTCCAATCTTTACACTTACTTGTGAAGTCTTGAAAGTCTTTTCGCTTTTAAAGTTCAAACACATTATTTGTAAAGTAAACACCAGACCATTTCGTTGAGACAGCTTTTCAGAAATTTCATTTTCCCCTCCACATATGCGACAACACACTGTTTTGCACAAAGCTGAAATAAGTGTATGGAGATTAATAATGATATTGCAGTTTGTTTCAATATCTGAAGCTGCGTTGTATTTTACATCATTACCCAGCAGTTTTTTCTTGGAAGCACTCGGAGGAGTAGGACTGTCACTATTTACAACCAAATTATCACGCCCTTCGGCGCTAACCACTCTTTTAACTGCCACTGTATTTGTTCTGTAGTATCTGTTTCCTTTGTTTCGTATTTTTTAAACACTCCTTTTGGTTTAGTCATGACGAAAACTATCACCGGAAACACAGAAACTAAAACGTGGCTGGTGAATAACTGTAGTTGTCAAATACAAACAAATGTACAGTTCAAAGAGTTTACTGCGAAGTACCGCCAGTGTATCTAACTTATGAAACGGACAGTTTTCTACAAAAAAAAAGAAAAAAAAAGAAACTACAGCTTTCAAGACTATATAGTTCCAGAGAAGACTGCCAACATGCGAAATGATGGAAAACAAAATTCTCGGAAATGTCATTGCATGATTACCTTCAAATATTTATTTAAAATAGTAAATAATCGAATATTTCAATAAAACCAACACCAAATTAAGCATAAACATCAATATTTTCATAGTTTGCGTAAAAGTAAAAATGTCAAATTTTGTCATTTTGGGCAGTACGACTCCCCTTAAGGGAATCACTTTAAAGCCCGACGTTTCGTCCCCTTCTGCGGAGGACATTTTCATCGGGGATCGTATCTTCGACGAATGTCCGATTCACACCCTGGCTCCCTACTGACTACAACGAATTTCCGTTGCCGCGAGGTTCCTCGCAGTGACGTCACGTCACATGTTTTGAATACGCGAGCGCAATGGGCGGTTGATTGACGTCGTCCGCTGTTGTTACCACCCCCTGCTGGGAGACTGGTACACATCTTCTTCAGCACCGGAATCCAAATTTCATTCCAATTCACGCCCTCCTCCTTCCTATTGAAATTCCTGCGGTGTTTCACAATTTCTAGGGCCTCTCTGTATAGCCTTTCTCGGTATCTGCTTGTGTCTGCCAGTACTTGAGTCCCATCAGAGTGTATGCGGTGGTCTCCTGGCTGTAAAGCATGTTCTGCAAGAGCTGATCTGTCAATCTTCCCTCTGCTGCAGTTTCCCTTATGCTCTTGGAGTCGTTTTTTGAGAGTTGTTTTTGTAGTACCCACGAACACCTCCCCACAACTTCACCGAATCGTATAAATTCCAGTTTTATCCGCGGGTTGGCGAGCATCCTTGGCCGATTTTAGGAGATCTTGTATCTTCCGTGTGGGTGTGTAAACTACCGCGATGTTCCGCTCTTTCAAGATTTTTCCCATGCGGTCAGTCACGCCCTTAATGAATGGCGGAGAAACTTTCTATTTCACCGACGCTCGAGTATCACTATGATTTCCACGTAGTGGTTTTAACGCTCTTTTCAGCTCAGCGAACGAATAACCATTATTGCGCAATGCATTGTTGAGATGTTTTAGGTCTGCGTCAAGAAGCTCTGGTTCACAGATTTTCCTTTCTATACCCACCAACGTTTTTATGATGTGGCGCATTTGTTGTAGGTGGTGGTTGGAATCCCGGTGTAGGGGCTACACATAGCAACACCATCCGTCTGATCATAAAACTCTTTATTCCATTTGAAATACGTGGTTGTGAGGCAATATTTAAACAATAGGTCCCGAGTTCGAGTTTGGTTCGGGCACACAGTTTTGATCCACCAAGAAGTTTCAAATCAGCGCACACTCCGCTGTGAAAATTTCATTCTATAAATATTTAAACAGTCTAGCAACATTGGGAGGAAATATCCTATTCAGCGGTTCCAGCACTTCATTGATTGGAACCATGGTGATAGTGATACCACATCAAAACTAACTAATATGCCCTCCGGCCCATTAAGCCCGGTTACAGCGAACTTCTTTATGAAAAAGTTCGAGGAGCAGGCTTTGGAAACTGCGGCCAAGAAATTCACAAACAAGTGAACGGGATCAATCTAAAGATTCAGTCTACCGAGGAGGAGCAGAAGGAGGCAGGCAGAAGATTAAATGTTTTTTCGTGCTGGTTTTCAAGAAAGAAGATGGTAGCTCGGGCGACACGGTTTACCAGAAACCAGCGCACACTGACCGTTACCTACACCGGCATTCGAACCACCACCCACAACAAATGCGCCGCATCATAAAAACGTTGGTGGATAGAGCAAGGAAAGTCTGTGAACCACAGCTGCTTGACGCAGAATTAAAACATCTCAACAATGCATTGCTCAAGACTGTTCATTCGTTCGCTGAAGTGAAATGACCGTTAAAAGCACTGCGTAGAAATCATAGTGATGCTCAAGCATCGAAAGTTTTCCTCTCATTCATTAAGGACGTGACTGAACACATAGGGAAAATCTTGAAAAAGCGGAATTTACACACCCATACGGAAGATACAGGATCAATTAAAATCGGCCAAGGATGCTAGCCAATCGCTGGAAAAAGCTAGAATTTATAGGATTCCGTGTAGTTATGGGGAGGTGTACGTTGTTGCTGCAAAAAGAACTGTCAAAAAACGACTCGAAGAGCATAAGGTTAATTGCAGCAGAGAGGGGATTGACAGATCAGCTGTTGCAGAATATGCTTTATAGCCAAGAGACCACTGCATTCATTTTGATAGGACTCAAGTGCTGGCAGCTATAAGCGGATAACATGAAAGGCTATACAGGGAGGCCGTAGAGATTGTGAAACACCGCAGGAATTTCAACAGGAAGGAGGAGGGCGTGAAATGGAATGAAATTTGGATTCCCGTGTTAAAGAAGATGCCACGTACAGGAAAATTAAAACTTTGAACAAAAGAGAAGCAACTGTGTGAGTATCAAGAGCTCAGATATCTTGTCAGTACCAAGCAATCATATAAAGCTGAAAGTTGAAAGAAAGAAATAGAAAGACTATAAAGAGGAAACCTACATGAAGGCGGTATTATACAAGGTTGGTACATAAATTCGTATCGTTTTTCCGTAAGATGCATGTAACAGAGACTTTAATCATCAATAATATATTCTACTTCGCTATTTACTACAATCTGCCACCGCTGATTAGGGAATTATTATCCGGCAAGGAAGTTCCTTGACGTTTGTTCGATAGAGAGCGAAATAACTGAAAATTTGAGTCCGCAAGATCAGGTTAGTAAAGTGTTTGCGGAATGAGTTCCCAACCCAACTCATATACACTGTTTTTTGCCAGTCTGGCAGAATGCACGTGGGGGTTAGCGTGGAGTACAATCACTTCACAGAGACGAGACCACATACATCACAATGTCTTTTGTGGATGCGCGCAGTCTTTGTATGGGGAATTCGTTTCCTTTCCATAGCATCAAGACACAATTTCTTATTACCAGTAATGAAGCACGATAGGAATGGTCGGTGTTGTCTACGAGCCATTTGATGACGAGCATGCAGGATGAACATATGGGCACCCGCTGGTTTTAGTTATTTTGGCTTAGAGCATGCGGTACCCATTCAGCCGATTTTTAAACCTTTACCTTTTTTTTTTTTAATTTTGTGGTAAGATCTTGTGGGACCAAACTGCTGAGGTCATCGGTCCATAAGCATACGAACTACGTAATCTAACTTAAACTAACGTACGCTAAGGACAACACACACAGAACAATGCCGAATCTCCGACGGGGGAAGCCGCGAGGACCGTGACAAGGCGTCTGAGACCGTGCGTCTACCTCGCGTGGCCCTTTACCATTGCATGCAAATCTCGCACTATGGTGGAACGATCAAAGTCATCACATTTGTCAGTTCTCAAGTACGCTGACGTGGATCACTGTAGATTAATGCGTTTAAACAATCTTCATCAAATGCCAAAAATATTCCTGGACGTGGAGAATCACTGATGTCAAAACGATCCTCCTGAAAACAAGAAAACCATTTTATAGGTTTGTCAAATTTCAATATCCCACAAACGGCGAAAATGTTCTTGACTGCCTCCGCTGTTGTCACCCCTCTACTGAATACAAACAGAAAAATTTGTCGGATTTCTCCACTTGGCACTCCGTTTTACAGCGACCACAGCTCTGCTCACTACCTCTGAGTTTTAAAATTATAATTTGTAAGCTCAAGAGCAATAGTAAACTGCAAAAAGATGACAATCGATAAGGGAACCCAAAGCAATCAGAAAACCAAAATTGAGAACAAAAACGCTACGAATTTAAGCATCAGCCTATTAGAAAGGGAAGAGGAAGTAGATGAGTTGGGATATACGTTACTACGAGAAGAATTCGACAAGCCCCAGAAAGAGCAAAGTCGATACAAGGTCCCTGGAGTAGACGACATTTTCTCAGAATTATTGAGATCCTGGGTTGAGCCAACCACAAAAAAAGCTCATCCACCTGGTGTGCAAGAGGTATGAGACAGGCGAAATACCATCAGATATGAAGAGGAAAGAGCTCAAATTCCAAAGAAGCCAGGGGCGGACAGGCTTGAACATCACCGAACTATAAGTTTAATAATTCATGGTTGCAAATTACTGTCAAGAATTACTTACAGAAATCAATCTCTGGGGGGAATCATTATGGATCCTGGAAAAATTTAGTTGTACGTGAAGCCATTCTCACTCTAACACTTCCCTCAGAAAATAGGCTTAAAGGTTGATAAACTTACAATTATATCATTTATAGATTTGGAGAAAACTTTCGATAATGTCAACTGAAATACAGTTTTTTAAATTCTAAAGGTAACAGGGCTAAAATACAGGGACTGAAAGACTACGTATAAGTTTTGCAGAAATCATATGGGAGTTATGAGTCGGAAGACATGTAAGGGAAGCAGTGGCTTAGCATGTCGTGAGACAGAGCTGTAGCTTATTCACCCCCACCCCTCCCTTGACCCACCTCCTCCCACCCCACCCCTTCAGCCGGCCGGAGTGGTCGAGCGGTTCTAGGCGCTAGAGTCTAGAACCGTGCGACCGCTACGGTCGCAGGTTCGAATCCTGCCTCGGGCATGGATGTGCGTGATGTCCTTAGGTTAGTTAGGTTTAAGTAGTTCTAAGTTCTAGGGGACTGATGACCTCAGAAGTTAAGTCTCATAGTGCTCAGAACCATTTGAACCATTTGAACCACCCCTCCAAGAAGTTATTCCTACCAAAATGAGCAAGTAGTAAAGCGATGCAACGAGAAAATCGGTAAAGGAAATAAGTTCAGGAAGAATAAACAAAAACTTTGAGATTTGCCGATTACACTGCAATTCCGTGAGAGACAGCAAAAATCTTGAAAAGAGGATATAAACATGAACATCAACTAAAGTAGGAGTAATGAAATGCAGTCGCATAAAATTAGGTGATGCGGAAAAAATTATTTAGGAAATGAGAAACTAAAATTTGCAAATGAGTTTTGATTTTTTGGAAGCAAAATGAATGATTTTTTTAATGTAACGTCCGCCAGTTATGCGAAACACCGTTTTTTCAAATTCCAAACATGTCTCAGCACTACTGTGGCATCAGCAGTAGGTTTCTGTTTTATTTAAGCTGTAATGTGAACATTTTTACTAAATGATTACAAAATTGTGCGGATGTTTAGCTCAAACAAACAATACGTTTCTTTTTGTTAATGCCTTTACACTCGGTTTGCATAGTATTTCAGGACCGCTTGTGTATTATTTATTACAGGTAGCTTGTCATCTGCAACCATACGATGTTGATGAAAAATTTTGTTAGGAGTTAACCTATCATTAATTCTCTCAACGTAATTTAGTTTGTCGCGATGTTCCGTGCCTGTATCCGTTTTTACTTATGTCTTTTCTGTGGCAACCTCAGCCGGCCGGGGTGGCAGAGCGGTTCTAGGCGCTACAGTCTGGAACCGCGCGACCGCTACGGTCGCAGATTCGAATCCTGCCTCGGGCATGGATGTGTGTGATGTCCTTAGGTTAGTTAGGTTTAAGTAGTTCTAAGTTCTAGGGGACTGATAACCACAGCAGTTATCAGCAGTGCTCAGAGCCATTTGAACCATTTGGCAAGCTCTTTTATTCTCAACATCTCGGTGAGGTATTGTGAATCACACGTAAAAATAACACGTATTTTCATAAATAAAGTCGTGAAAGCACTTTGCACTTCACCAAAACACATTCTAATTGTTGTTGTTGTCTGTCCCCAGCCAAGTCAGTGTTTGTTTGTTCACCAGTGAGTTTGGCGCCAAATTTGAATTTTGTTTACATTTTATCTTTGCGTTTGTGTGTGTGTACTCTCTTTTGCTGTTTGTGTTGTCTTATTTGTTAAGTTCCTTTAATGTACTCAATAGTGTGTCCTTGCAGAGTGTAGTGTATTCATTTATGACCTGTTTTCCTGATGCTATCGCCTTCTGTGGCAGAAGGAATACAGGTCATAAATGAATACACTACACTCTGCAAGGGCCCACTATTTAACATATTAAAGGAACTTTACAAAAAGACAACACAAAAAACTAAAGATGCTACCCTCTCCCCCTCCCCCCCGCTCCCCCCACCACCACGCACACACACGTGATAAATAGATACATTGCACTCTGCAAAGACTCACCATTTTACACACAGCAGAAAAACCACATAAAAGACAACACAAACAGAGCTAAGAAGCGTACAACGCACGCACACACACACACACACACACACACACACACAAAGATAAAATGTTAACAAAATTCAAATTTGGCGCCAACTCACTCGTGAACAAATGAACACTGTCTGGGCTGGGACACACAACAACCACAATAACAGTGTGTTTTGGTGAAGTGCAAAGTGCTTTACGACTTCATTTATGAAAATACGTGTTATATTTACGTGTGATTCACACCTCACCGTGATGCTGAGAATAAAAGGGCTTGCCACACAAAAACGTAAGTAAAAACGAATACAGGCTCGGAACATCGCGGCAAACTAAATTAACTTTAGAGAATTGGTAATAGGTAAATTTTTCATCAACATGTTTTAGTTGCAGATGACAAGCTACCTGTAATAAATAATACGCCATGCAAACCGAGTGTAAAGGCGTTAACAAAAAGAAACGACGTATTTGTTTGAACTAAACATCCATACAATTTTGTAATCATTTAGTAAAAATGTTCACACTACAACTTAAATAAAACAGAAACCTACTGATGATGACACGAAGGTGCTGAAATGTGTTTGGGAACTTGAAAAAACGGTGTTTTGCATCACTGGCGGACCTTACATCCAACAATTGTAACTGCAGACATGGTAAACACAAGGAGCTGCAAATCCAATTGATGACTTTTTTTGTTTGTTTGCAGGTTGGTAACAGCAGTCGAGGATCACACTGAAATCTCTGCGCCACAGTACTGCAGCATGCCACTAGAATGCCCGAGACAAGACGGCGCAGCCCATTGCTTAAGTGGAGTGTCGAAAGTTTACGCGTTTTCGGCAGCAGTGGAAATGCTGCAGCTGTCTCCCGACTACTGAGGCAATCCAGAACATGTCGTTACACTGTCAGAGACGCGTTGTAGGCGTGTTCTCTTGCATCGTCCGGCGTGAAAGATCGGTACGTCTATTCTTCAGTTGTTAGTTCATAGCATAACAGATCCTAAAGTAACTTAAACTGCAGTAAACGTTTATTGTGAAGCTTTTCCTTCTGTTAGCGTAACGAAAGAATGACCGTGTTAATGCCACAATAAACTATCTTAAACGGAAGTATTATGAAATCTTGCTACCACTTGTATATCTAAAACGTAATGTAATGCAAGGACACATTTTTGATTATATTTCCCTCTGATATGCGAGAACGTTGATAGGGCTCCACAGTACGCAGATAAAAACAATCAAAGATAAAAAATCAGAAGGTAATTTACTGAGGCGTTTGCTCATAAACCAAGTTCATTGAGTTCACGTATTTGGATTGCTGGTTCACAAAGCCGATTCATACAGGACGCAACAATATCTCACATCAGTAAGAGATACATGTCAGTCAATAAAAGCATTAGTGACACGCTCATCCATGCATTCGGACCAACAGAGGGACATGATTTGTATCTGTATCTACATACGTTCCCGTAAGCCACAGTACGGTGTGTGGCGGGCGGTACGTTTCACCCCTGTTAGTCGTTTGTTCCAGTTCAAACAGAGCCAGGGAAAAACAGCTGTCTGTATGCCTCCGTACGACTCTTAATTTCTCTTATCTTATATTCGCCGTCCTTATGCTAGATGTGCATTGGCGGCAGTAGGATCGTTCTGCAGTCAGCCTCAAATGTCGATTCTCTAAATTTCCTCACTAGTGTTCCTCGAATACTACGTCGCCTTCCCTCCGTGAATTCCATCTGAGTTTCCGAAGTATCTCCGTAACACTTTCGTGTTGTTTGAACATACCGCTAACAGATACAGCAGCCCGGTTCTGAAATTCTTCCGATTTCTCCTTCAATCCGACCTGGCGCGGATCCCAAACACTGGAGCACATCCCCAAGAGTAGGTCGCACCAGCGTCCTACATGCGACCTCCTTTGCAGATGAACTACACTTTCCCGCAATTTTTCCAATGAAACGCAGTCGACCATTCGCCTTCTCTACTACAATAAATGCATTACATACATGTTCGTTCCATGTCATATCGCTCTGCAGCGTCACGCCCACTTATTTAAACGACGTGACTGTGTCAAGCAGGCACTAATCGTGATGAATCCGAACACAAAGGGTATTTTTTCCTACTTACCCACACTAACTTACATTTTTCTACATTTAGAACTAACTGTCATTCATTACAGCAAATAGAAATGTTATCTAAGTCATCTTGTATACTCCTACAGTCACCCCTCAACTATGACACCTTCCTGTACGCCACAGCATCATCTACATCTACATCAACATCTACATGGATACTCTGCAAATCACAATTAAGCGCCTGGCAGAGGGTTCATGGAACCACCTTCACAATTCTCTATTATTCCAATCTCGTATAGCGGGCGGAATGAATGAACACCTTTATCTTTCCGTACGAGCTTATTTTATCGTGGTGATCGTTCCTCCCTATGTAGTTCGGTGTCAAAAAATATTTTCGCATTCGGAGGAGAAAGTTGGTGATTGGAATTTCGTGAGAAGATTCCGTTGCAACGAAAAACGCCTTTCTTTTAATGATGTCCAGCCCAAATCCTGTACCATTTCTGTGACACTCTCTCCCATATTTTGCGATGGTAAAAAAGTGCTACCTTTCTTTGAAGACTTTCAATGTACTCCGTTAGTCGTATCTGGTAAGGATCCCATACCGTGCAGCATTATTCTAAAAGAGGACGGATAAGAATAGTGTAGGCAGTCTCCCTAGTAGGTCTGTTACATTTTCTAAGTGTCCTGCCAATAAAATGTAGTCTTTGGTTAGCCTTCCCCACAACATTTTCTATGTGTTCCTTCCAATGTAAGTTGTTCGTAATTGTAATACCTAGGTATTTTGTTGAATTTACGGCTTTTAGATTAGACTGAATTATCGTGCAACCGAAATTTAACGTGTTCCTTTTAGCACTCAGGTGGATGACCTCACAACTTTTCGTTATTTAGGGTCAACTGCCACTTTTCACACCAATCAGATGCTTTTCCTAAATCGGTTAGCAGTTTCTTTTGCTCTTCTGATGACTTTATTAGTTGATAAACGACAGCGTCATCTGCAAACAACCGAAGACGGCTGCTCAGATTGTCTCCCAAACCGTTCACATAGACAAGGAACAGCAAAGGGCCTATAACACTACCTTGGGAAATGCCTGAAGTCGCTACTGTTTTACAGCAAACAACTGCAGGCTGCTGTCGACCCTGTCCGCCAGATCATTTATGTATGCACAACATAATAGCGGTCCTATCACGCTTCCATGGGACACTACTAAGGATATCCTTGTCTCTGATGAACACTCGCCGTCGAGGACAACACACTGGATTTTATTACTGAAGAAGTCTTCGAGTCAGTCACATGCGTGGGTACCTATTCCATATGCACGTAACTTCGTTAACACAATGTAGTGTGTCAAACGCTTTTCGGAAATGATCGCAGTCATACTGAACTGAATACATAAAAGAAGTACGTCACCAACGTTAGCGCAATGGGTTCAAATGGCTCTGAGTACTATGGGACTTAACATCTGCGGTCATCAGTCCCCAAGAACTTAGAACTACTTAAACCTAACTAACCTAAGGACATCACACACATCCATGTCCGAGGCAGGATTCGAACCTGCGACCTAGCGGTTGCGCGGTTCCAGACTGAAGCTCAGCCACAACGGCCGGCCTGACGGGTGTGCAAGGGCGCTCAAGTGCAAAGATTTGTAAGATGTGCGAAGTAGATAAAACTTGCACGGACGAACGTTTACGAGACGCTTCCATGGGACACTACTAAGGATATCCTTGTCTATGATGAACACTCGCCGTCGAGGACAACACACTGGATTTTATTACTGAAGAAGTCTTCGAGTCAGTCACATGCGTGGGTACCTATTCCATATGCACGTAACTTCGTTAACACAATGTAGTGTGTCAAACGCTTTTCGGAAATGATCGCAGTCATACTGAACTGAATACATAAAAGAAGTACGTCACCAACGTTAGCGCAATGGGTTCAAATGGCTCTGAGTACTATGGGACTTAACATCTGCGGTCATCAGTCCCCAAGAACTTAGAACTACTTAAACCTAACTAACCTAAGGACATCACACACATCCATGTCCGAGGCAGGATTCGAACCTGCGACCTAGCGGTTGCGCGGTTCCAGACTGAAGCTCAGCCACAACGGCCGGCCTGACGGGTGTGCAAGGGCGCTCAAGTGCAAAGATTTGTAAGATGTGCGAAGTAGATAAAACTTGCACGGACGAACGTTTACGAGACAATGGTAGGGCGAGGTTCGGAGGACGGAATGCCAAATGTAAAGCCATTTGCGTGAGAAAATGTTCTAGAACCGACCATGACCTCAGCTACATCGAGCACCTCCACGTATTCTACGTTACCACGAACTAAATTCCAATTACCCTAGCATTTCCCCTCTTATTAACAATCCTGATGCACTGCCGCGCCTTTACAAACATATCAGACCGTCTCAGCATCTAAAGACACTCCATGTTCTATCCCATATCAGTTACAACTCATTACCTCTCCCATACAACGAAATTCGCCTCGATAATTATCCATCGTACCGACTGTAGCTCTTTCCCACCCATACCACTCCACTCTCCCTTCCTGTCTCCATTTCTGTCCATCCCTTTTCCTCTTGATATCGTTACGCTGCTCATACATCGTTCTCCTTATCTTCTGGTTTCCCGCTATCCATCAAAACACCTACTTTCATGTCTTTAATTTTCTTCCTAAGGGAGCCCCATATCTCTCTATCTCTCTAACCACACCCCTAAACTCTACAGAACACGTGGTCTGCTCCCGAAGCCCTTTCTTTCCGGTGCAGCTCCTTCAGGTATTATGTAAATATGCAGTGCTGGTTGTTAGAAGAATTCCACCTCTTATGCGGTGTGTTTTTAAATGTAAGTATTTTGGCTTTTTATCTTTTAGTCATTTAATTTTCATGTTTTTATGTAATGTGCTTTTATAATTTTCAAAACCGTCTGCACTTTTTATATATTTTAATAATATTTATTTTCGTCTTTGTTTTATTTTTAAAGCTTTTTAGCTGGTGAACGGAATGTTCTATCTTTGAGACTTCACCCAGCCCTCCCCACCCCCCCCCTCCCACCCCATCCATATGGAGCAAGGAGGATGCAATAATAGGAAAGTAAAAAATCTGAGCTCCAACATCGACTGTTCGTACAATTCACGCTCCCCGATAAATGCAACCATGCTAGTAGAAAACAGGATCATTTCTCGATCAACGTCTCCACATCCACAGACGACCGTCAGCCAGTTGTAGTACTGACGTTGAGCGACAGTAACTGAACTGATCTGTCCAAGCATTGCCTTTACCTTGTAAGATTTTAGTTTTCGTGCACGGTATTGTGAGCATATTCTACCAAATCACCAGGCTGAACTCTTAAATAGATTTACGATTTTGTCGAACTTTTTTCAGAGGTCAGTTTATTTTCGTTTAAAACAGTTTGTTTGATAGAGCAGTTTCGTCGAAAATACTGTAGATTCAGTCTCTGTAACTATCTTTTTACTAATTTATGTATCGTCGCATGACCGAATAAGGTACACTGACATTTAATATACTGCAATGTTGTTGCGAAGCTGAACGATAGTTACACTGGCTGACCTTATTTAACGAACGGAAGCTACTCACAACGAGACAGGAGAAGTAAAACATACTCGACTTCACAGTAAACGACGCACGTGACGCACTGTTAACCGATACGCCACCCGCCGAACTGACCAAGCATACGGCTGGAGAGGCATTCGATGATCGGAGCTTGCCTACGGGACTGCTAATTCCAACTCTGATCACTGTTCTTGCATCGTACTCGAAACATCATCGCCATCATTTTGTTAGAAGAATAACATTTGTGCAGGTCGTTATATTAGTTATACATTGCGGCACGAAATTTTAATTGATGGGAACCACTAGCCTAATTTTGGCAACATGCACACGTAACGGAAGGGTTCCGAACTGATCAATAATATGTCATATTTAACAACACAGCCTCACGTTCTAATTTTTTTAAATTTCTTTGCATTTCATTTCGATAGCAAGATAGCATTAAGACGTCATGCAATTTTTATTCTCGAGTGGCCGAGCGGTTCTGGGCACTACAGTCTGGAACCGCGCGACCGCTGCGGTCGCAAGTTCGAATTCTGCCTCGGGGATGGGTGTTTGTGATGTCCTTAGGTTGGTTAGGTTTAAGTAGTTCTAAGTTCTAGAGGACTGATGACCACAGCAGTTAAGTCCCATAGTGCTCAGAGCCATTTGAACCATTTGAGCCAATTTTTATTCCTTTTAAGTGACACTGCATCACACGGAAGAGAGATGGCACGACTGGTGCTTGACTCTCAAAGGCGCGGTAACTCTGCGCTTTGGCAACACATGGCTTCAATAGTTACGTCTGGATATAGCCAAGTTCAGATAAAAATTTGAACGTAATCGTATTCATTCAAACAAGAATAATAAAGAAAAGTAAACACTAGTCACGAATTAGGCCAATTCTGACTCCAACTTACAGGGCAGCTATCTATGATCGTGGAATAGCATTTCATCAATCCCTCCAACCGTTATTGCCAGTGGATGAATCTTGACGAAGCCGTTGCTTCTTTACTCAGGCATCTAATCGTCTGGACTCTGAGAGGATACCTCGCTGGTGTCACCTCAAAGACTATCGATGGAAACCTGACGCTATTGTTTCTCACAGAGTGTGTTCAGTCTCTGACAGATCGCAGTGAGCCACTGCGCCGGCTAACCATTCGGCTATGGTGGGGTTATGACTTTAAATGTGAAAAACATGAATTGAAATTAAAGTAACTGCTTTACTCTGGAGGAAAAGAAACAAGTAAATGGAAAATGTTTTTAAGCAAACGTAGCGAATATACCGTAAGTACTAGGGAAAAGGTATATATTATAATTGATATTTGGAACTGTGGAAGTAAAATGTGATTTACACTTCATTCATTGTTCAAAGACCAGCTAAAGTTAATGTAATAGTAGTCCCCGTAAGAAAGTACAATGGCTGTTTAGTAGAAAAGAGTTGTTAAATGGATAACAGTAAGACTTTTTGTGTGCTAATGTGATGAATAATCTTGGTTACGATCAGCGAGCGCCTCAGAAGAACATAATATATCCATCTGCGGATTTCTGGCACGCTGAGCCTCATTGTCATGGTTTGACCCTAAAGTTTGTGTTACAGTTTATCGTCTCCATTTCCCGTTGCTTAAAAATTCGTTACTGAGAAAACTGAGATACCTTCCGTGATTAGAACGGAGGAAGGTAGCGTAAAAGACGAAAAATCTTTTAATCATGTTACTTATAAAAATACGAAAATTTATGATCTTGACAGAAAAAGAAAGACAACATTACATTTGTGATGTGTGAGAGAAGTACTTGGACGGCGAATTTAAGAAAAACATGCTTTTGCTTGGCGATAAGACCATTTGAAATGCAATATCACGGTATAGCAACGAAAAAGGGTGGAAAAGGCAGTATCAACTGAAAACGTTTTGACAGACGAAGATTCTAATGAAGGAAAAACTGCAAACCGTTTCTTGAGTGAACTCATTGACGCGCTTCTGTTTTATTTATCTTTGGATTAGATGCGATCTACTGCTGCATAGACGAAGTGATACATTTCTCATTACTGTTATTATTTTTCTTACTGTATGTGAGCGAATTTTCTGGAAGTTTGGTTTGGACTTCTAGCCCATAGGCCAAGACAGAAAGATGTCCCAATAGCGTAACTGTGTATGTCTGACGTATGTGTGAGCGAGTACAAGACTTCAGCTTCCAGAATACTGCATTTAAGTTGATTCCGTCCCACTTTCATTTTGGTACACAATAGCGAGCGTTAATAGGTTAGTTCAACAACGGATTTAATATATTCCCCATTAAACAGCCAGTAAAAATAATTGTGGTTTGGCTGACGGGAGAAAAGAAAAGTGCGGTCTTGCTGAAAAAGAAAAATTGTGCCATTCATCAAGCAAGGCAACTTTTGTACGTCATCCATCAATAACGCTCTTAGCGAATTTGGTAGGAGCTCTTTCTCTGGTGTGCAACCAATATAATAGATACAGCAGACCGTGGTGTTTCAGTACGTATAGTAGCAAAGAGATTTACTGGTAAAACCGTAGCATTGATTTCATAAGTGTTCATTAGAAATGGAACGCCACCGTCGATATTTCGCATTACCGAAACGGCACGGATAGCCCTCGGCGGTGACAGACGGTAACACGCAGTCCCAGTCGCGACACGCGACACACGGTAACAGACTGGGCTGGCTCGGAGCTAATCGCTTCGCCTTTCCCGGTGTCTCCCGTACGACTTGCAACCGAAACCTCGGGGGCCGTATTCCTCCTGATGCTCGCAGAGAAGTTACGTTGTCTTCCTGCAGTTCGGAAGTTTAATGAAAGAACTTTAACTGTTTTCAGCCACCGGTACGCTCGGAGGAAATTTGTGGTACCCCTGCGTTCCCTTGATTTCGCCGGAGGTCACGAAATTTTACTCTCGCTTACAGAATAACCGTCGGTCGTTCATTTACTTTTATTTCACTCTTATCCGCTGCGAACTTCAAACCAGACTTTCAATTTTAGGACGCTCTTAAAGTGCACGGAAGTATCTGTATCATATTTTCTTTTTTACTACGAGTAGGTCCTACTTTAGCTAGGTCTGCCTGTTTGACTATTTTCATGAGTAATGTTTTGACTGGATGTAACGAAATGATAATGCAGTAAACGTTCACTCAAATCGTGCATCTAGTTGCTAGTAATATGACTTTTTGAATATTATTACTATTTTGCTTTAGTCTCTTACCTAGATAAAAGAACAGACCACATATTGATATGATACACGTAAGATAGAATATGTGAATATACCACATGATATTAACGTAATCGGAAATAAGTTAGTATTACAAAGCATTAAGGTGTTTAAGAAAAAAATTAATAAAATATCTAGTAAAAAATAATAATATAAATAATTTTAAAAATCTACTTATACAGACTACCCTTTGACCATCTAACGTGCACATATATGTTCATCTGGAATTGAGCAGGCACATGCGATCTACAGTGCTATGTTACAACGCTATATCGCAATTTTCGAAATTTATAGTTTTAGACTACGCTGTACTACACAACACTACACAGCTCTGCACTAAACTACACCGTTACTTCTGTTTTGGAGATTCGTAGAGTGACTAGATAAATATGTCACCTTTGACTCAATATTATGTGACGACAATCCGAATGTTCGAACCAAATTCTTGTCAAAATGTTAGCAATTAAAAATGTCATATACATTAATGGGAACAACCAGTGGACTGAGATTAATAACTACGACTATAGTTAAAAAAATAAGATGCAACATTTGCGTTTTTTTAGAAGACTAATGATACCCATTGAAGTTTTCGTTCAAATCGTTATATCTAATGTAACTATTTGCTGACGTTATTTCGCCGTATATTTTTTTTTTGAGAAGTAGTTAGTTCCATTTGAATACGCCGACACATCTGTTTGTTTTACACCCTACCATCAAGATTATTCGCTGTCTAGTAGACTTCAGTATCATGAGGTCCATCGATAATGCCAGCCGGTTCAAGTAAAGTAACTCATTCATGTGACGTCATTAGCTCTTTTAGAGTCAACTTACACGTCTCTGCCCATTACTCAGCTTTAGCAAGATTTATGCGTTTCTGAGCTTGCTTTTAAGCTGTCTAATGTTCTTGCCATCAGTTTTACTCTTATTAACCTGATTTAGCGATGATATTCTGTACAGCAATAATGAATGTTTCGCTTAAAAATGACAATGGAGTCCCAATTTATAAGAGGTGATAAACAATGTCGACTTGAGGTGAAGTGAATAAGCTAAAGTGAATAACACAAATACAAAAGTAGGGTACTACCACAGCAAGGCTTCATGCAGTAACAGACACGCTAATGGGTGGAAGTTCTTTTTGTGACAGATGAATAAAACACCAGTTGGCTACTGTGTCAATATACCTACCAGGACGATTGCGTCATGTGGCGCATTGTGTCTGCAGCGCACGCTAACAGTCAAATTGGATCCGATAACTGTCGGCACAGTCCCACGAAACGAAGGCGTGTTTGAGCCAGCCAAGCCGCGTCATATCCGGATATTTATCTCGTTTTCAACGTGTTTCTGTACTCTATACGCTCTTTTAAGGCCACATAGACAGACATATGTCTTTATTACTGAATTTAATCCACACTTCTTTCTCTGTTGTTGTTGCATGTAATGGTCACATGTGTCAGACACCTTCAGATACAAGTACAAACTCTCGAAGCATTAATAATGTATTCCTTTATATCTACATTTACGTCCTCATTTCTATTCTGCATGTCATATTCTTTGACAACCTCCCACATAAATAAAAATGGGACAACAATGGCGTTGTTATACACATAGTGAAGAGGTCTGCCTCTGACGATTATTTTTATATAATAGATTTTAAAACCGTCTCTTTCCTAGGGTTTAACGCATCGTGCGGGTTCTAGTGATTTCACGATTTGCCAAATTTACTTTCAATACCTTCAGCCAAAGTCTTGAGTGAGCGGAAGGTAGCGAAGTTTTGTGCACCAGTGATCTTTAAATCATGTAAGCTTTGCTCGGTCCGTTACCTTATTTTAACTGTTTATGCATCGTAGTTTCTGAGACACGGGCTAGGAAGCAACTCAGCATTTTTCTAAGCGAGCGTTCAAAACTCCTTAAAGATCACGCTCAGTGTAGCCAGCGTACTAGACCAATGGTCGTTAATGCACCACGCGGATTCGATCAGTGTCTCGTTCACCTTCGTGTCTCGCCTGCTAGCGTGCTACGGATCAACCTAAACGGCCAGGTAGTAAAAAGATGTTTAGATAACCAGTTACATGTCTATAGATGGAAAGTATGTAACCCATTACAATTCAATGGGAAAGAAAAGTAATGAGCCAGAGTTTTCAAATCTGTGTCACGGGCACAAAAAGGCTTCTAATAAGGTGCTAATTGCTGCAAAAAAACTCAATAACAAAATAATATACAGTTCAAATAATTAAAGTAAAGCAATCTGAGATGTCATTAAACAAAAGGCTGGAAGAAACAAACAAAAGCATAGTAATGTACTGATAAGGGTGGAGGTGAAGCAATAAATGATTGACCCCACCTAGTAAACAATGTGAATGAGTATTTTCCAAATATTGCAGAGAAATTACAATGCAAATACCCAGAACTAAATTTAATACTTGTCATTAATTATCCACAAAGTGCAGTGATGTTATCAGCATCCACAGTACATGAAATCAATAAAACCTTACAAAAAGAAAAAGAAAAGAATAAAAATCGATAGGCTTAGATAAAGCATCAGTGTGCGTGCTGAAATAATGTGTACAGTGTATGAAACCAGCCTTAAAAATGTAATAAATGTCATTTACATCAGGGACTTTTCCAGAGTATTTAAATCGGGGTGAATACACTCTTCTAATGAATAGGAATTCGGTGTCTTAAACGGTAGAATTAAGGAATCAGTCATGATAGAATCCATAAATATGTTATGTTGTGTTTTGCACAAACGTGAGTGACCCACAAGCATAAATTTAGATCTCTCTATGTCTTTTGACTATATATTTGTGCTTACTGCTCCCATTGTTATCATGAGTTTGTATCCCATCCTTCACATTCCAGTAAAATTATTTAAGTGCTGCACTCGTCTGCTCTTTATGATATCTTCTCGTAACGTGATAGTGTATTCTATACATGATACAGGTGATATGTGACAATGGCGGACACGGCCAGTACACGACCACATCATTTTTATTCCTTTTACTACTTCTCATTGTTACTTTGATTCCAGGATGTGGGTAACGTTTAGTTTATTTTGAACCAGATTATTCGTGGCTATACTGCGAAACACGTATTTTTGTAGGTGGCGTCTCTAACCCTGATGCGTGGCAGCTGTAACGAAAATGGCCTTAGGTCTATAATGAATTAAATGGTACGTTCAATGTACACTCAGTTCTTAGCAACGAGCCTAAGATATGAACACATTTCTCAAAATACAGAAATGGTCCACAATAATAATGAAAAATAGTGATCGGTCTCACTGCAGAGATTTACCCAAAACACAAGTGTTATTCACTACTGTCTGGATACATTCACCAAATGTTGTTGTTGTGGTCATCAGTCCGAAGACTGATTTGATACAGGTCTTCAGGCTACTCTATCCTATACACCCTCTACACCACCAAATAACTACTGCAACCTACATCATTCTGAATCTGTTTACTGTATTCATCTCTTAGTCTCTCTCTATGATATTTACTCCCAAATTTCCCTATAATATACTAAATTCGTGATCCATTGATTTCTCATAATGTGTCCTATCTATCAGTTCATTCTTATAACCAGGTTGTACCGCATATTTCTTTTCTCATTGCTTCTGTTCAGTACCTCCTCATTAGTTACTTGTTCTACTCATCTAATCCTCAGCATTCTTCTATAGCACCACATTCTAAATCATCTATTCTCTTTTTGGCTAAACAATTTCTCGTCCACTTTTCAGTTCCATACATGGCTACACTACAGACAAATACCTTCAGGAAAGACAGCTGCACGGTCTAGCCGAGCGGTCTGGGGCGCATTGTCACGGCCTGCGCGGGTCTCCCCGTCGGAGATTCGAGTTCTCCCTCGGGCGTGTGTGTGTGTGTGTGTGTGTGTGTGTGTGTGTGTGTGTGTGTGTGTTTTGTCCTTAGTGTAAGTTAGTATAAGTTAGATTAAGCAGTGCGTAACCTCCGCAGTTTGGTCCCCTAAGGCCTTACGACAAATTTCCAAATTTTCAGGAAATACGTAGCTCTATACTCGATGCTAACAAATTTCTCTTCTTCAGAAATGCTCTTCTTGTCACCGTCAGTCTACAGTTCATATCCTCTGTGTTTCAGTAATCATCAGTTATTTTATTGGCCAAATAGCAAAATTCTTGTACTACTTTCAGTGTCTCATTGCCTAATCCACTTCCCCCCCAGCATCATCTGATTCAATTCGACTACATTCCATTGTCCTTGTCTTACTTTTGTTGATGTTGATCTTATATCCTCCTTTAAAGACACTGTCTATCGCTCCACTCTGTTTAACTGCTCTTCCAAGTTCTTAGCTGTGTCTGTCAGAATTACAAAATCATCGCAGACTCCAACGTTTTTATTTCTTCATCCTGAACTTTAATTCCTACTCCAGGTATTTCTTTGGTTCCTTTACTGCTTTCTCAGTGTACAGATTGAGTAACATCGGGGAGAGGCTACAACCCTCTCTCACTCTCTTCTCAACCACTGCTTTCCTTTCATGCCCCTAGACTTTCATAAGTGCCGTCTGATTTCTGTACAAGTTGTAAATAGCCTTTCGATCTCTTCATTTTACCCTGCTACCTTAAGAATATCAAAGAGCATATCACAGTTATCTTTCTCTAACTTCACAAATGCTATAAACTAAGGTTTGCCATTCGCAACGTATCGTCTAAAGTAAGCCGTAGGGTCAGTGTCGCTTCCAGTGTTCCTATGGTTCTCCGAAATCCAAAGTGATCTTCCCTGAGGATCTCGTGTACCAGATTTCCATTCTTCTGCCAAGAATTCATGTTAATATTTTGCAACGACGACATGTTGAACTGATAGATAATTTTCACACCTGTCAGCACCTGCTTTTATGGCTGAGTGTATTTCACCTATCTTGCACACCAGATGGAATAATTTTGACATGGCTGCCTCTCCCCGGGCTATCAGTAGTTCTAACGGAATGGCGTCTGTTCCTGTGGCCTTATATCGACTTTGCTTTTTCAGGGCTCTGTCAAATATTTCTCACCGTGTTATGTGTCCCAACTCATCCTCATCTACGTCCCCTTTCTGTAATACTGCTTTCATCTCCCATGTATAGTCCCTCTTTACACGCCTTCCACCTTTGAGCTTTCCCTTCTTTACTTAGGATTGGTTTCGCATCTGAGCACTTGATATTCTTCAGCTGCTTCTCTTTTCTCCAAAGCCTTTTTAATTTTCCTGTAGACGGTATCTGTCTTTTCCATAAAATATGTTTCTCTATCCTTACATTTGCCTCTAGCCTTTCCTGCTTAGCCAGTTTGCACTTCCTATCAGTCTCATTTTTTAGACATTTGGATTCCGTTTCACCTGCTTCATTTGCACAATTTTTGAAATATTCTCCTTTCATCAGCTAACTATAAGTTTCTCTACTTGGCCTGGTCTTTTCACGTATTTGATCCTCTGCTGCCTAGGCTCTCAAACACATATATTCATCTTCTATTGCTTTCCTTCCATCTGTTCTAGTCATCCATTGACTAATGCTCCCTCTGAAAATTTCAATAATCTCTGGTTCTTCAACTGATCAAGGTACCATCTCCTTAATTTCCTACTTTTCGCAATTTCTTCAGCTTTGATCTGTAATTGATAATCAATACATTGGGGTCAGGGTCAACATCTGCCCCTGAAAATGTCTCACAGTTTCAAATCTGGTTCCGAAGTCTCAGACTTACCATTATATAATCAACCTCACATCTGACTCTTCGATCTGTAGAACGCCAGTTTTGTTTCTCCTGATCACGAAATCGTCCTGAGTAGCCCTCTCTAGGGGATTCGAATGCGGGAATATTTTACCTCTGGAATATTATACCCACGAGGATACCATCATCGTTTAACCATACAGGAGACCTTCGTTCCTTCAAGATAAATTAAGGTTCTAGTTTAGCCTAGCTTCCAGACTACCAAAGCACCAGCACAGCGAGGCTGATTCGGTTGATGCTACAATGGCAGTACAGTCAGTCATCCAGATTGCTGCCCTTCTTCAGGAACCAAACATTTCTCTGGCCTCACAACAGATACCCCACCATTGTGACTGAGTCTATGGTACAGCTACGTGTATCGCTGAGACACGCAAGCCAGTCCACCGACGGCGAGTTCTATGGTTGATGCGAATATATACCAATCAGTTGTGCATATCCAAAATTTCTGCACAAAAGAAACACACTCAGGAATTCCGATCTGATATCGATTAGACAGGGGATCTGTGTGGTGGGAGTGTGACAGAAACCCGCAAATAAGTGTTCAGATACTGCTGAGCAACCAGGTGTTGCCATTCGCGTTTGGACATGAGCATGACGGTCTGCAGTTGTTGGTGCTACTGCCGAAAAGCTCGTGATACCAGCACATGTAGCTGGTCCCACGATCACTGATGGGAGATGGGAAAACATGCCTGAGCGAACATATGTGGGAACATGTTATGCTCTGGAGCATAGCAATCATGTGACTAGTATGAATGTTATGCTCTGGAGCGTAGCAATCATGTGACTAGTATGAATAGCGCCTTTCGGCTGTACAAGGCAGGGACAGGCCTGGCGCAGAGGTTGGCAGATGCCATCGAGCAAGGGGGAGTTACCTTAGACACTTTTCAGCATATGGTCTTAATTGGAATGTGCGCCTTGCATCTGCAACTGCTTCTACATCACACTCCGCAAACAACTTAGCGGTGTGTGGCGGAAGGTGCTCCTATTACTAAGATCTAATTCTGAGACTATACGGAAGTAAGTAACATGTTGTTTGACTCTTTCAGGAATATGGTCTACCGAAATTTCAATAGTAAACCGTGACGCACAGTGCCTACTTTGTGGAGTATACCACTGGAGTTTCTTGAACATCTCTGTAACGCTCTCATGCCGACTAAATAGGCCTTTAGTTAAACACACTGCTCTGGGTTGGACTTTCTCTGTCTTCTATCCGTCCCATCTGGTAATGATCATATATTGATGAACAGTACTCAAGACTCGGTTGAACAGGCTACTTGTGAGCCACTCCCTTGATAGATGAAATATATTTCCTTAAGATTCTTGCTATACATCTCAGCCTGGCATGGCTTTTCCTACTGTCTGTTTCATGTGATCATTCCAGTTAAGGTCACTCTGATGGTTAATCCTAGATATTTTACGGCAGATACTGTTTCTAGCAATGTGTCATCAGTAACATAGTTGTAGAGTACTGGATTTCTTCTCCTGTGTATGAGCAATATGTCACACTTATGTACAGGGTCAAAGATCTTCTGAACCTTTCTACTAGATCATTCGTGGACAATGTAAACAATAATGGACTTATCACACTTCGTTCGGGTACTCTGAAAAATGTGGCTTGGGATGTGGAAGATGCACTGTGGACTGCACATCAGAATGGCTACGAGACTTACTGCTGCAGACACACCGAACGCACAGTCCACTTTTATGTTGACGTTGTCGATGTTGGTGTTCTCGTGTGTGATTGTAAGTGGGTTGTTTAGGTATTTATATTGGTAACGCCACGTAGCGCTTTGTATGAAAATCGCTGGCTGTGTGTGTGCAGTCTGTGGCTAGTTTGCATTGTTGTCTGCCATTGTAGTGTTGGGCAGCTGGATGTTAACAGCGCGTAGCGTGGCGCAGTTGGAGGTGAGCCGCCAACAGTGGTGGATGTGGGGAGAGAGATGGCGGAGTTTTGAAATTTGTAAGACTGGATGTCATGAACTGCTATATATATTATGACTATTAAGGTAAATACATTGTTTGTTCTCTATTAACATCTTTCATTTGCTAACTATGCCTATCAGTGGTTAGTGCCTTCCGTAGTTTGAATCTTTTATTTAGCTGGCAGTAGTGGCGCTCGCTGTATTGCAGTAGTTCGAGTAACGAAGATTTTTGTGAGGTAAGTGATTTGTGAAACGTATAGGTTCATGTTAGTCAGGGCCATTCTTGTGTAGGGATTTTTGAAAGTCAGATTGCGTTGCACTAAAAATATTGTGTGTCAGTTTAAGCCCAGTCACATGTATAATTTTTCTAAGGAGACGTTTCATGATGAGCATTGTATGGATTTCTACAGGCAATGTGAGTACCCGTTTTGAAATAAAACTTGTCTGGCAAGATACTGGGTTCAGCTAGGGCACAGAGGTGCTGCAGGAGCTGGGTGGTCCTACTGTAGGAACATTCATCTGAAGAAAACAAAGAGCTCAGCAGCTCTGAAGAATGCTTGCCACATGATTAAGCATTCTGTTTACTTAAACAGCCTCCAGACTGTGGAGAATTTGTATTTATGTCGTGAGCCTCTACATGATGGTGGGCTGGGCTCGGTTTCGCAGTAGTCATGGTTAACTCTGTAGCATTTTTCATGATTTTTGTGCTGGTGAAGATCGCCTCAAGAGAAGAAAACCGCATTTGTGGGTTGCAGGCATTGAACACTTAGTGGTGGACGGAGATTTTGATCGACTGATGTGTTGATGGATCGACCTTTGACTGAAAGACAGCAGTGCTCGTAATCTGTGCTCGTTGGGTAAGAAACGAATTTCATCTTATCATCTTTGTTATCAGGTCAGGAGGACTGGGTACAGGGTTCTGGCTGATTAACGCATGCACTTGTCCTTGCAGATCGAACTGGATGTGTGAACTAGTGATGTGGATACAGGGTTCTGACTGGTCGAAATACTTTCTGATGCAAACAACATTTCGGAAGTGGGTTGAGACTCAGTGTTACTGTGGAAAAACTACTCTTCAAGGTCGCAAGAGTGTATTGCATGGGGTGAAAGTGGCATAACTCAACGACATGTGGAGCTAGTGGAGCGATTTGTGAAGGGTTGCCTACTGGGGAAACATATAATGCATGGAACATGCAGGAACAAGAATGATAAAACGATGATGTGATTATTTCGCCGGCCGGGGTGGCCAAGCGGTTCTAGGCACTACAGTCTGGAACCGCGCGACCGATACGGTCACAGGTTCGAATCCTGCCTCGGGCATGGATGTGTGTGATGTCCTTAGGTTAGTTAGGTTTAAGTAGTTCTTAGTGCTCAGAGACATTTGAACCATATTTTTGTGATTATTTCACACTGAAAGTACTGGTAGAGGTAGGAAACCATGACACATATTTTTTGGAGATTTTTTAAATTCCAATTCACGACATATTTAAGGCCCAGGGCCCAGCCCATTGCCTGGTCACCTGTCAGCAATTAAAATGTGGAATTACAGGCTCTTTCCATAACGCAATCGCAAGTATACACAATTGCAAGTTTCAAAAACATCGAAGATGTCAGAATAGGCAAAAATGATGTGTGATGTACAACTGTGAACTCCTCATCCTGGCCACCAGTGTGGAAAACAGGTGAGGTAGCACCTAACTTAGATCTGCCGTGAATAATTTTAACCTGACTCTTAATGTGACTCCTGAACAAACTTGACTCAAGTGGTGCTTTAAACTGATGGTTGAGTTGCCACTGGTAGAGTTGAATCACGATGTTCCTGGGAAAGTGAAGGGGCTTTTCTGTTGCTTGAATGCGACTGCAGAGCTCGGCAAACTTCTGATGCTTGAAAATTTCTGGCAAATTAAAACTTTATGCCGGACTGCGACTCAAAATCGGGATGTTTGCCTTCCGCAGCCAAGTGCTCTTCCAACTTTTTTTTAAAAATATTTATTTAAGGAACAATGTTACACGTTCCAAATAGATACTAAGTACATGTACTAACCATTCACACATGTTATGCATGAAATGAATTAAACAAAAAAAGTTTGATCATTGCAATTATGCCGATGTTAAAAAATACAACACAATATTGTGTTACTGACTAAATTACCAGAAAGAATTAATTTGAACATCAAGGAAAGCTTTTTAAAGACATTCAGACTTCTTCTGATAAGAATAAATAAAAAGCAGTACTATGAATTACATTTGCTCCAATCTTTACAGAAGCATAAATAGTACTTTGTGAAGGAAATCAGCAAGTTTTTGCGATAATTCTTAGTATATTAATGTAGACAAGGAAATAGTCTCCGTGAGGGACAGGTTAAGGAAAGAAACCGATCTTTAACCTCAGCTCAGTCAGACTAGCTATGAGCATTTCACACAGTTGTATGGAGGTTACCAAAACTTATACAGAATATGGAAGATTAATGCCCATAGTACATAAAAACAGTTTAATAATCAAATTAGACAGTCTATTAAATACTTGAAAATGGCGAAAAAGAGACGTCATAAGGTTGACTAAGCTTCCAACTACACTTTCTGGATATTAACGGAATGTTAATTACATGAAGTGATCAGACCTATATAATAGATCTTGCACTAGAAAACTGACTTACATATCGCAGCAGGAAAAGAAACCGGGCAGTTTTCCACCCATTGAATATTACATTATATCAGATACAATCTTATGATTTTAACCAATTGATAAAGACATTTCCATAAAAACTGTCAATTTTCATATTTATACCATAAACCAATAATGCAGCGTTAATGTTTTGTGTTTTAGCACTATTCGCCACACAATCTTGACTCACATAAATTCTGCACATCAGCGTATAAAATTTCAAAAACTATTTACTGAAGTAGAAAAAGTACACACAAAAAATTTACAGTGAATATTTACATAATTTCCCTAAGGTAACTACAATACATCACTGTCAACACAGTCTTCTCTTTTTATATTAACCAATGGCCATTCCTTCAAATATAATTTTTAATATACAACCGAACTTCGTCTTGTGATGCGAATACCTTCTAATTTTGTGGTATTCACACATCATGTGTAGCTTGAACTCTATGGTGCTCTCAGATCCTAGTTTGAAATAACGTAATTAATAAAATTTCCCGGCAACCAGTACAGATCGTTATTTTTTGCCGCTGGGAAATAGCGTGCGTCAGACCTGTGTATTAATGACAGTGATATACTCTTAGGAGATGTCCTTGTAATCAGACCTATTTGCTCTCGCATCCACTTCCAACTATTCATGTGACCGCTGCAAGTGTATCTATGAATTATTGTGTCAGCTAGATGGCATTGCTGATATAAATTTGTTTCACAGAGTCCGATTGCGTACAGTCTTTCATTGGTGCTAACGATGTTGTTAATTGTCTTGTACCATGACTTTTTATATTAGACGTGGGAACATTAGAACTAATGTTTTTCCAAATCTCAGTCCTATCAACGTTTGGAAACTGTCGTTCTATTTTGTTCCTGCCTTCGCTTTTCTTTCGTTCCCGCATTATGGCTTTTGATGTTAAGTGTCGTGACTGTCTGATTTCGGCACTTACCCATAACTGAACTCAACATAGAAAATCGTCACATGTTATAAGCAACTGTTGATATTCTGCGCGTCAATCGCGGGAAGCAGGCTTCGAGGTTTAATGATCTCGAAAAGTAGGCTGGTTATGCTTTCTCGCAGGTCTCTTATCAAATTAAGTTGCCTTTTCATAAAAAGTACAGAGGGTTTATCCGTTATATCAGTTAATCCTAGTCCACCATTTTTAGCATCTAAAGTGGCTACTTTAGCAGGTACTCTGAACACTTCACCTTTTCACAAAAAGTTTGTGATTTTGGGCGTTATTCTCCTCCCTATCATTCTGGGCAGTAAAATATGCTTTAGAAAGGATACATGAGTTGATATACTTTGTTCTTGGAACTTGGTTAATATATCGAGTTAAATTTTCTGTAATGGCTCCTTGCACTTTATCTGCTTCAACTTTCCAGTTGAAAGACGTAATTTTCATGGGGCATGCTGTCAGGGGGATCCCAAGTGTTTTATGTTGTCGGACTAATTTTGCCCAATCAACAATGATATTATCAAAACGCCTGAGATTTAACATCTTACTTTTTTTAGTTTGCATTGGCTCCAGATGCTCTATAGTACGTATCAATCACTGTTGTTCTTATAATGACCCCTACATCGTCAGCATAGGCTCTTATATCTGTTTTATTTCCTGATAAAGTTAAGAATTTTAATCTAGCATTTTCAGAGGAAAGGTTCCAGTGAAATGGCGTAGAGTGACATGGACAGAGGACTTCCTAGAGGAACACCTTGTTTTTTTTGTTTCGGCCTGGATTGTTGACAATTCACCGCTATTTTTGCATTTATTCCAGTTGCTATGTTCTTTATCAACTGTATGACCATATCGTTGAAACCTATTTTCTTCAAAGTCTGAAGGAGATATTCATGATATACTACATCAAAGGTTTTATAAAAATAAAAATAAAGCACACTTTATGTTTGTTACAGAAGTTACTGCAATGATATCCCTGAATTCTGCTAGATTTTGAAAAATGGTTCTGCCATGCGTGCAGTTATGATGTTTACTAATAATTTTATCTGTAAGACATGAAATTCTCTTGTTTACTATTCTAGCTATTAATTTATAATCAGAATTCAGCAGTGAAATTGGACGAAAATTATTTAAACCTTTGTTTCCATTATTTTTTAGCACATGAACTATTTTACTCTCCCTAAACTCAGCCGGAATCATTTTACCATGAATAACCTCATTTACAATGACCTCGATTTTCACACCCACTGCTACCCATTAACGGATGTAAAACTCTCCTGCCCGACCATCGGGTCCTGGTGATTTTTTTGGTGGTGAGGCACACAGAGTCTCATGCATGTCCTCTTCATTGGCTACCTCGAGAAAATTTTCGTTGTCATCTTCTGTCAGTTGTGGGGCTAGGAAGTCAGGGAATTCTTCCAAGGATGCATCAGTACTTTGATTTACAGAATATACCTCGCAACAATAGCGATAAATCTCGTCCATGATATCCTGCTGGGTTCTGAGAATTGTACCGTTTTCTGTTCGAATTTCATGAAAAAAAGTCCTCCCGTTTTCCGTATGCTTCACTAAAGCACACAGGGAAGTAGTTTCGTCGTCTGACACCAAATTTGCCTTCGGTTTTATTTTCAACCCTTCCATTTGATTTCTCTTGATATTAAGTACCTTGGCTTTGACTCTTTTGATGTCTGCTATCCGAAGTGAGGAACATACTGAGACCTTATCAGACAGATCTCTCAGAACGGAATAGTAATATTCTATAGGGCATTTCATTTCTCTTGCGGTCTGGGCAGTGTATAGAATAAGAACCTTCCTCAACTTTGGCTTCGCCATTTTAACCCAGCAGTCAATAGCAGCGGCATTTCTACTACGAGCACGCAGGCATATTACCCACGCTGCTTTAATCAGGTCTTCTAAATCATGATTTACTAACAAGTAAATGTTCAAATTCCACTGAGTCTTGAATTGGCGAGCTGGCTGTCTTATTAGATTTATGCAAGCTAAGACACTTGAATGGTCTGAAAAGTACGTAGGAATGGTTTCTACTTTTATCACGGAAGTTTCAAGTTTTTAGAAATATATAATCTCTCAATCTTATTACGAGATGTTAGCGTGACATATATGAACTCAACAATGACGCGGTAGTTGTTTTCCCATATATCCTTTAATTCTAAACCAGTAACTAGTTGTTTTAGTTCACTTGAGGAATTAGAATTAGGTAACTGATCTTTCGATTTAAGACACAATTAAAATCACCTCCAAGTAATAACTGCCTTGGATTTTTCCTTAACAAGTATATCAGTTCATCTTTGAAGAAACGTGCCCTGTCAGCTCAGTGAAAACTTCCTGATGGGGCATACAAGTTGATGATAGCCACATCACAGATATTTAGTCCTTTCCCCTTCCGGATTCCAGTCGTTCCACCTCACTTACTGGAATCCCTTCGCTAACCAAAACAGCTGTTCCAACACTTGTTTCGTGAGACACATTTATGTAGATGACATAACCGAGAAATACTATATCCGACATTAGAACTTATTGTAAGAGGGCAACATCAGTCACGGATTCATACAAAAATTCCTTGAGCGCCGAAGGTTTATTTATCTTTATAGTGGTGACTGCAGAAGATTGTGTCATTGTGCTGTCACTATTTAGTTGTTTTCAGGAAAAATTAGTTTCCTGTGGTTTAGGACTCAGTTAAGCTATTAACAGTTTTCTCGAAAGGCTGAACATGGAATAATACTTCAATCAGTTTATTACTTACTGTCCCGTTTTTTTTTTTTCTACTTCTGAGGTTTTCTCTTGTACCGCTAGCAGACTGATTTCCTTGTAAACTTTCTGATTTTTCCTCCAGTTATTCGTGTAGGACCGTTTCGTACCGAACATTCTTGGGCTTGAGTCGCCCATTCCGGATTTTCCCTTCCCTTCCCTTGGTTACGAGCTACACTCACATTTGGTCGCGTTTTTATGCTACTTCGCGCCTCATCTGGAGCAGCAGCAGACGCTTACGCAATTTCTGTTTCTGGTGCCTGCCATGCGGTGTTGACCGTGATTTGATTTTGGCCACCATTTCCCTGCTCTTTATTAATATCGCTTACTTCCTGGTCGAGGGAAACAAATGCAGACGGCAGTATTGCAACCTCTCCCTGAATTTGTTTACTAACAGAAAGCTGCTGATCTTTGTAATCAGCTACTTCAACTGTTGTTTCTGGCAAAACACCCCCTTCATTTTATGGTACCGTATGTTTATTATCTTTCTGTATATCAGTTTATATTCGCATTCTGCTTTCAGGTTCGTCTGCCTCTTCATCGCACTGTTTTTGCTTGCGAACTTAGGGAATTGTACATGATAGATCGTCCTCTGAACAACTATCAGTTGTCTCCAGAGGTCGTTTTCGCGGTTGCATTTCAGTTTCATGAGTAGTGATAACAGGATATACCTCTGTTGTTAATGGGGGAAATTGACTGTTACCGTGACAGAGGACATCAGCTTGGCCGGCTGCGGTAACATCCTCAACCAGTTGATCAGGGGTATTCCTTGGTAAAAGATCATTCAACGTAAGTTTCTGACGCTGTATGAAATTACTTTTAAGTACAACAGTTCGCCGCTGACATTCCTGTCTGAAGTGGCCGGTTTGCGTTATATACAGGGTGGTCCATTGATCGTGACCGGACCAAATATCTCACGAAATAGGCGTCAAACGAAAAAACTACAAAGAACGAAACTTGTCTAGCTTGAAGGGGGAAACCAGATGGCATTATTGTTGGCCCGCTAGATGGCGCTGCCTAGGTCAGACGGATATCAACTGCGTCTTTTTTTAAAAATAGGAACCCCCATTTTTATTACATATTCTTGTAGTACGTAAAGAAATATGAATGTTTTAGTTTTGTGTCTATTACAGCGCCATCTATCACAAAGCGAAAAAAGTGGTCCAACTGAAACATTGATATTTCTTTACGTACTACTCGAATATGTAATAAAAATGGGGGTTCCTATTTTAAAAAACGCAGTTGACATCCGTTTGACCTGTGGCAGCGCCATCTAGCGGGCCAACCATAGCGCCATCTGGTTTCTCCCTTCAAGCTAGACGAGTTTCGTTCTTTGTAGTTTCTTCGTTTGATGCGTATTTCGTGAGATATTTGGACCGGTCACTATCAATGGACCACCCTGTATATGACATGTAGCTTCCCGACCTGTATAAAAAATTTGTGCCTTATAGCCACAAACAGTTATGTGAGACGTAATATTTGTCTTAACGTCTATCTCTACACAGCGGACCCCGTTGAAACATTGTAGTTTAAAGTGAGGCGACCATCTTCATTTTGCAATTGATTTGACGTCCCCATGGTTTGAAAGAGATTCCTTAATCTTATGATTTTCAGTTTCAATGGGAAGATTCAAGACGCGAACGGTTTTATAATCAATGTCAGCTCTGTAGATGGAAACGTTACTTTTATAACCATTTTTATGCACAAAATCTACTTCATAGCCCCACTTTCGTAACACTTTATCAACAGTCGCAGCACTGAATAACTTGACAAAAACACAATATTATTCCTGATTCAGTTGCCAGGTATGGACGGTTTCAGAAGTGGGACCAATTACCTGTGTAATCCAGTCATCTATTTCCAGGAATGTCGGCTGAACAGGATGCGATTCCTTGACAAAAGCAAATACCAGAGTATTCTTCCTGAGGTTTGTAGCCATGGTTAATCCAGCAACGAAATTTCGGTTCAACAACCGAAATTGAAATTAGCAGCAGCACGACCGGAAGGAGCGATCGGATCACAGGGAATATGAACTAACACGGAGATTAACGGGAAGACAGAACTCGGCGAAGCACAAGTACAGCAATGGAAACACGGAAGTGCAGCGCAGCAGCAAACAACGTCGACTCGCTAGCGCGGCTGAGGCGGAACTGACCGTCTGAGCTTCCAGTATCTCGTCTCCTAACTTTCACACTTCACAGCAGATAGAATAAGATATTTTCTCTTCAGCGGAGTGTGCGCCGATGAGAGGCTTCCTGGCAGATTAAAACTGTGTGCCGAACCGAGACTCGAACTCGGGACCTTTGCTTTTCGCGGGCAAGTGCTCTACCATCAGAGCTACCCAAGCACGACTTACACCCCGTCCTCACAGCTTTACTTCTGCCAGTATCTCGTCTCCTACCTTCCAAGTTCTGCAAGGTTCGCAGGAGAGCTTCTGTAAAGTTAGGAATGTAGGAGACGAGATACTGGCAGAATTAAAGTTGAGGACGGGGCGTTAGTCGTGCTTGGGTAGCTCAGATGGTAGAAGGCTTGCCCGCGAAAGGCAAAGGTCCCGAGTTCGAGTCTCAGTCCGGCACACAGTTTTAATCTGCCAGGAAACTTCACAGCAGCTCTCCTGCAAACCTTGCAGAACTAGCACTTCTGGAAGAAAGAATGTTGCGGAAACATGGAAATTCTCAGTCTACTGTATCCCTTCTTCCAGGAGTTCTAGTTCTGCAAGGTGAGGTTCTGTCACATTTGGAAGGTAGGAGACGAGGTACTGGCAAAACTGAAGCTGTAAGGACGGATCGGGAGTTGTGCTTGGGTAGCTCAGTCGGTAGGGCACTGGCCCACGAAAGGCAAAGTCCCCGAGTTCGAGTCTCGGTCTGGTACACATTTGTAATCTGCCAGGAAGTTTCATATCAGCGCAAACTCCGCCGCAGAGTGAAATTTTTATTGTTTTGCTTGGTTTAGATGGTATAAACTAAATAAGAAATGTTGCATTTGCTATACACATAATATCAAAACTAATATGAATACAAATATTGTCCAACGCTGTACATAAAAAGAAATTTGACCAAAGCATTTAATCTCACCTATTTAGTCTGTGTGGGACCTCGAAATTTTAACATCAATTCCAATAAATGCTTCGAATTCCGTCGAAAGTAGCAGAGGAGCTGTTCAGTTTTAATGCTATGGAAACTGTTTCAATCAGATTTTGGGTGCTCAATAACACAAAATTTGAGGAACAAAGGGATTTTAGTAACCAAGATCAGTAAAGTTTGCTCTAGGCGAGATACACATCATCAAACAGGAGACAGTCACTGCTCTTGTTACACACATACAGGGTGTTACAAAAAGGTACGGCCAAACTTTCAGGAAACATTCCTCACACACAAATAAAGAAAAGATGTTATGTGGACACGTGTCCGGAAACGCTTAATTTCCACGTTAGAGCTCATTTTAGTTTCGTCAGTATGTGCTGTATTTCCTCGATTCACCGCCATGATTTCATACGGGATACTCTACCTGTGCTGCTAGAACATGTGCCTTTACAAGTACGACACAACATGTGGTTCATGCACGATGGAGCTCCTGTACATTTCAGTCGAAATGTTCGTACGCTTCTCAACAACAGATTCGGTGACCGATGGATTGGTAGAGGCGGACCAATTCCATGGCCTCCACGCTCTCCTGACCTCAACCCTCTTGACTTTCATTTATGGGGGCGTTTGAAAGCTCTTGTCTACGCAACCCCGGTACCAAATGTAGAGACTCTTCGTGCTCGTATTGTGGACGGCTGTGATACAATACGCCATTCTCCAGGGCTGCATCAGCGCATCAGGGATTCCATGCGACGGAGGGTGGATGCATGTATCCTCGCTAACGGGGGACATTTAGAACATTTCCTGTAACAAAGTGTTTGAAGTCACGCTGGTACATTCTGTTGCTGTGTGTTTCCATTCCATGATTAATGTGACTTGAAGAGAAGTAATAAAATGAGCTCTAACATGGAAAGTAAGCGTTTCCGGACACATGTCCACAGCGTTTCCGGACACATGTACACGTAACATATTTTCTTTCTTTGTGTGAGAGGAATGTTTCCTGAAAGTTTGGCCGTACCTTTTTGTAACACCCTGTATATTTATGTCGAATCTCAACACAGGACAAATACAGAGCAGTATCGTTACACACTGTTGTAATAACCTGCACATGCAGCCCAACTGCAATCCACTGGCCGATGCCATAGACGGGAATGCGTAATATCTTTACTCCTTATTTATAGTCACTTTTTGGGAAAAACAAGTTGTCGCCATTCAGAATAATTCTTACATGTTACTGAGAGTCAACTCGTGACTATGGTGACATGCTCAGCCAGTACAACATTTCCAACACACCACCTCCCACTGCGCCATTACAACGCTGCCTTACTCGCACTCTTACTGACACTGACAGCATCTCTTGTTGGGCGTATTCCATGCTTGACAATGGATTCTCGGTCTGTCTTTGACCTGTCTCTCGGTAACGGACAACAGATCGTTTAAATCCTCGTTATAGAAGACTTCACGTGACCCATAGGCGAAAAAATAGAAACATTTGTTAAGGGTTACAGAAAACAAGATCGATATCAATGAAGTCAAGAACAAACAATAAAAATTTCAATCTGTTATATATAAGACATCTGAGACTTGAGTTATGAATTGTCTTTATAAAATTAGCTTATAACAAACAATTATACCTTAATCGTGAAGGGTAACTGATTTCACTAGCTTTGTTCCGTTACAGTGAATTTTTCCTTCCGATACCGTGTGTGCGTCGTAAAATACACAGTTATTTCACACACAGTTGTTGCTGGTTCGCCTTTTCGTAGCACAGCACAAAACCACTCATTTATTTCAGCTACACCTCTGCTTTGCGTATTACGAAAGGGCGTTTGCCGTCCATACTACTGTGGCGGCTTGGTTGCGCAACAGCGGGCACCCTAGGCAATAGAAACATCTTTCCCCCACCACCGCGACTGGCCCTCGAGAGCTTTGGTCAGGAATTTCTGTCCATGTGCGAGGACATCTATAGTTGGGGTCAGGAGTCGACTTAAGTCTTGTTTTGGGCACCTATGCCACTCGTTCTTCGGCAGACAATGAAAGGTCAGTAGTATTCTGAGCATTCTACTGTGGATGTTGTAATCAATGCGAACATTAAACGTGATCATAGCGCGTTATATTGTGTGTTTTTGTTTCCTTAGTGGCAAGTCATAATGGTTGATGGTAGTGGTAAGCGACAAATTCCACATAAGGAAGAGAGAAACATAATTTGCGTAATACATGTTTTCTTCGAGCGCAAAGCACATATATACATATATACATGTGCCGCATTTGTCGGTTTTAACCAGCAACACTGCAATGGTTCGACCTGCGTGAACCATCATCGTTCGTGAATCGGACTATAGTGATTTCTGTTCGGGGTGCGAAGTATGGCCTGGCAAAATAGAAGTACTATGTCATAACACGTGAGTGTTGCACCAATTACCTCAACAGAACTTTTCGATAAGAGGGTCTTGTGTACTCTCTGACACAGGACCAGATGGCATTGCCCGCTTTTAATAGCTCACATGTCGCAATCTCCTTCTGCCACTTATACACTTCTAGCCACTTTCAGGAGTCAACTTTTCGGCTTTGACAGACCGAATTTGAAGTCCCAAAGAGCAGCTCTTTGAGCAATGTGTTGTCAGTGGCAGAAATCCAATTGTTTCCCAACGACGACAGAATAACTTTGCACTACACATTTCTGTAGTCATGAACTGTTGGCGATAAACACTAACAGCTAATATTCAGTAGACTGCTTTATTCCTGTCCAGGCTAACAGGGGCAGGGAAATGATTGCATTTCGTTCTATAGTTGCACAGCATTAGCAGAATTTGATATTTATGTTCCTATATTGAGGGTCCACGCTTACCCATCAGTTGAGTTTACACGATTTGTTTAAACTATCAACTGTGCGTGGCACAGGCCGATATTTGTATTCGTGTTAGATTTTATATGCTCTGTATCTATGGCATCTGACCCATCTGATATTTGTGATAGTTTATACAAATGCCATTGTTTTAATGATTTCCACATTGAATCCCTTATCATGTACGTGACACTCTCTCCCATATTTCTCGATAATTGACCGTTAACAATTTACTCTGTTAATCCTATCTGATAAGAACCCACACCTCGACGCAGTACTCGGAAAGAGGACCAACAAGTGTAGTGTGGGCAATTTATTTAGCAGATTTGTTGCAACTTCTAAATATTCGACATATAAAATCCAGTGTTGTGTTTGCCTTCCCCTCAAAATTTTCTATGTGATCTTTAGGTTTGAAGTTGTTTACGATTATAATTCCTAGCTGTTTAGTTGAATTTGCATCCGTTTTATTTAATTGATTTATCGTATAACCAAAATTTACCGGGCTCCTTTTAGCAGCCATGTCGATGACCTCACACTTCTCATTATTTAGGGTCTACTACCAATTTTTGCACCATTCAGCTATCTTTCCTAAAGGTTTTGCAATTTTTTATCTTCTAATGACTAGCAGTGGATAAACGACAACATCTGCAAACACCCTTAGATGGCTACTCAAAATGCCTCCTAAATCGTTTATATAGATAAGCAACAGCAGAGGACCTATAACACTACCTTGGGGAACACCAGAAATCCCTTCTGTTTTATTCGATGACTTTCCTTCACTTACTACAAACTGTTACCTCTCTGTCAGGAAATCAAGAAACCAGTCGCATAACTGAGACGCTATTCCATAAGCACGCAATTTGATTACAAGCTGCTTTTAAGGTACAGTGTCAAAACCCTTCTTGAAATGTAGATATAAGGAATCAATTTGAAATCCCTTGTCCTTAGCATTCACATTTCGTGGTAGTAAAGAGCCAGCTGTGTTTCACAAGAACTATATTTTCTAAATCCGTGTTAACTGTGTGACAACAGATCGTTCTCTTCAAGGTAATTCACAATTTTTGACCTCAATATATATTCCAAAATCCTGCTGCATATCGACGGTAATGATCTGGGCATGAAATTTAGTGAATTACTCCTATGTCTTTCTTAAATATTGGTGTCACTTGTGCAACTTTCTGGTCTTTGGGTATAGATCTTCCATGGAGCTAGTTGTTGAATATGAGTTTGAAGTGTGGAGCTATTGCATCAGCATACTCTGAAGGGAACCTAATTGATATACAGAATGGACCGGAAGAAATGCTCTTATTAAGTGATGTAAGTTGCTTTACGTCTTCAAGGATATCTCCTTCTAAGTTACTGATGTTGGCACCTGTCCTTGACTCGAATTGTGGAATATTTAGTTTTTCTTCTTTCGTGAAGGAATTTCGGAAGGCTGTGTGTAGTAAATTGATTTAGTAGCATTGTCATCGATAATATTTGTATTGCTATCACACAGAAATGGTATTGATTGTGTCTTGAGGTTAGCTTACTTTACATACACATTATTATTTTCTGCCAGCGAGACAGAGTTACATTGTGGAAACTATAATAAGCATCTCATACTGAATATCGCGCTAAATTCTGAGCTTTTGTAAAGGATCTCCAATATTATGGATTTTGCGTTCGTTAAAATTTGACATGTCGTTTCGTTGTTTCTGCAATGGTGGTCTGACCTGTTTTGTGTGTCAAGGAGATCATCTCCGTCATTTGTTAATTTGTTTCACATAAATCCCTCATTATCTGTCAATACTATTTCTTTGAATTTAGGTCGCATCTTTCTACATTTATGTTGTTAATTTAGGAGGAAAGGAGTGTGTCTCTAGGAAGACATCAAATGAATTTTTATCTGCTTCGATGAAGAGATATATTTTATATAATAGTTTTCAGAGAATGCGTTTAGCATTATTTCCTATGATGTTTAATTCACATCTCCGGATTTAATAATGTATTTTCGCCAACATACCGAGGGTAAATTGAAGTTACCACCAACTAGAATTGTATGAGTTGGGTATGTGTTTGAAATTAGACGCAAGTTTTCTACGAACCTTCCAGCAATTATATCACCTGAGCAGGGAGGTCGATGAAAGGGCACAGCTATTATTTTATTCTGGTTGCCATGAACGATCTGTACCCATACTGACTCACGGGAACTATCTACTTCAATTTAGCCTCAAGATAAACTATCTTAACAGCAACAAACACGCCACCAACAATTGTATTTATCTCCTTCGCAAAAATTTCGGCTGAATTTATCTCTGGCTTTAGCCAGCTTTGAGTTCCTATAATGATTTGAGTATCTGTGCTTTCGATCAGCGCTTGGAGCTCTGGTACTTTCCCAACACAGCTACGACAAATTACAATTGATTACACCGATGGTTCCTATATCTAAGTTCTTTCTATAATCGGCCTGCAGCCCTTGTGACTGAAGCCCTTTTTATCTTTTCCCGAGACCACACTAAGGCACAGGTCGAGGAATCTGCAGCCTACATGGTCGCATAACTACCCGAGACTCTTATTCAGAGGTCCTCAATCGGTCCTGTCTTCAGTGCTGTAAATTGTGACTCCACTATCAGCTCCTGGCTATGTTGGTTCCGGTTACACAACTTGAGGCAGCAATGGATGGGCATCCTTCTTGTGGGCTGGCCGTTGGCATCCAACAGACGTCCAGCATGATCCACGAGTCCGTCGATCAGTCCGCACCAGTAACCTGCTCGGTTACTGCAATCTCTGGGTCTATCTAGTGGAGGTCATCCCCGAGCGTGACAGGCTGCGAAAGACTTCCCAGGAAGCCGAAAGTAAAGCCTCCCCAGTTAGTCTGAAAACAAGTTCCAGTTGCTTTCTGTGGCTGAGACTGTCCCTCAGCCAGATGCAGCTAGCAGCCCTTATCACTTCTGACAGATGCTCGAAATCAGTCGAATGCGACACTCACTATTGGTACCAACTTGAGACATCACCAGCAGCTGGCTGCACTCTGTGCTCTTCATGGCAGCCTGTACACGAAGTGCTCATTGGCTTTCTTCGCCTCCTTGGCAGTCATGTTCCAAAGGGGCCCTAAAGTCTGCCTAGTATTGGAGCTCCCAAATGCCAGTTATCCTACCTTCTGTGGCTGCCCACATCTTGTAGGCTGAGAGGTTTTCTCCGAAACAGGACAAGCGACTGCATCTGGCTGAGGGACAGTGTCAGCCACAGAAAGCAAGTGGAACCTGTTTGTCAGACTAAGTGGGGAGCCTCACACTCAGCTCCCAGGGAAGTCTTTCGCAGCTTGCCACACCCCAAGGTGACCCCCTATTGGACCACGGGTGACGCGTCAACATTTGTGTGTGCAGTAACTGGGCTTACCACTGATGCTGACTGATTGGCGGACCCGTGGGTCGTGCTGGACATCTATTGGGTCACCAGGACCACCCCACGACAAGAATGCCCATTCACTGAAGCCTGAAGCTGTGTAACCGAAGCCAATAAAGCCAGGAGCTGAGAGTGTATGTCACCAAGTCGGCTCGCATCTGCACACAGCAAACGCTGTACCTATCCATATTAAAGAGAGCGGAAAACTACACTACAAAACAATCGAATAAAAGACACGCGCTAAGAAACTCTCCCGTAGAAATTCAAATGCCTCCGAGCCCTATTGGACTTAACTTCTGAGTTTATCAGTCTCCTAGAACTCAGAACTACTTAAATCTAACTAACCTAATTACATCACACACATCCATGCCCGAGGCAGGATTCGAACTTGCGACCATAGCGGTTACGCGGTTCCAGACTGTAGAGCCTAGAACCGCTCGGCCACCTGGCCGGCTCTCACGTAGACACTGATGAAAACGTAATAAATCGGATTAACGGGCAAAGATTTAAAAACTAGACCACCAAATCACACAGGTGACATTAAATAATTCGTGCCTGATTAGGAACTTTTAATATCTCACAAAATCGGTTTACTTTCCGGCACAGACGAAAGCCCGAGAACTGCTATAATAATACAGAGATATTCAAAAACTAAACTACGAAAGCACACAAATGAAACTATATAATTCGCTCCTAGTCAGGAAATCTAAAAAGACACAAAATCGGTTTACCTCCATTTGCCGTTGCCGCTATTTATCGACGGATGGTGGCTTGCTGTATCAGAGTCCCCGTCCTGTTTCACGCTTGGGACGTAACTCAGCCAGTCGTTAGTTACGCAACCAGACTCATCCAATCAAAAGACTTTTATCTATAGATCCATAGCGCACGTTTCATGGCTCGGCACCGCCTTTTCCTGTTATGGGACTATGCATGATTTTTGAGTGATTTTGGAATTCCAGTTCACCGTGCAATTCCCTGCTCATGGAGCACCCACGAGGTTGATTTGATACAGATAATGCTCTGCAGTGATTTTGGCAGCTATCACCCTCTTATTTTTCATAGAAATTCTCTTCAATGAGCATCCATCACGATCACCAAGCAGATAATGGTTTTCCGCTTTACCCGTATGCGATATAAGACTTCGACACAACGCTTCTTGAAACACGTGGCACTGCGGCTTCCTTGGTTACGAAGAAGCCACCATACGAGCACCAACAATCTGCTCACGTTCCATTTATCGCCGACATAAGGCACTCAACTCTACACAAAAAACCCTTTTCACTGTTTTCACTGACACCTGCAACGTGCTGTGGACATTGCGCAGGTGCCGTTCGTGGTGAAATACATCAGCGCAACCTGCCATCTTGATCAACACTTTCAGTTGTGTTAAAACGTGCATTTTTCACAGTCTTCGCATATTTTTGTCCACTCTTTGTAATAAAAGCGTTAACAAGACATCTACCATTTCGCGTAACAGTTTCACACTACGTTTTACTCCTTTTTCTTTTCTTTTTTGTCTTTCCAGGAAACCCTTACTACATAAGCTATCAAATTTATTTTGTTTCCGAGCACATCATCTCGTTCGTTTTAGAGGGATAGTGGCCCAGCTTTTGATGCTAGGAAATGAGAAGCAGCAGTATACAAAATGGAAATCATATCATGTTCACAATGGTCCTGATGTCAGCTGATAGTATGTGCAGTGTTACATAATGAAATGATATATGTGTAGTGTATGTACTGTGTGCAGTGACTGGGGTAGTAAATTAATCAATGGAGTAGCACAAACCATTTACGTTATTAACCTTACAGCGGGTTCTCGGGCTTAAAAAGCAGTGCTTTTAACTCTGAAGCACAATTTCCCACTGCATCGCATTTCAAATCCATCTAAATCAGGCCAAAATCCGTTGCGTAGTTTATGAATCTAAATGGCTGTATTACTATATTTCCATTTTCTAGGGGGCCAGGAGTTCAGAAATGTTTAAATAACTTGTAATACTGTGTTAGATATGATGTAGAATTGTGAATGGCAATTCTTGCAGAAAGTGACACGATCTGCCTCAGTGTTTAAATAATTAAAAAGAACCTGCAGCTGCATTAAGTTCGCGCAAGTAATTTTAGATTGTTTATGAGCATCTTACTCAGTGTTTGTGTTACATTTTATATGGACTTGTTACAGAATAAACAACATTCCACTCAGAAACTTTGATGTTTCCGGCATTCAGTCAAGAAGATTTTTCCGGAATTTAACACTTTCGAATACTACATACGCTCGCTCTTACGAGATGGAATTAATACTAATAGAATACCCAAGGTATACAATACGTATATTTAAATTCTAACTTACTGGTCCTGTGCAAACATGGTGGAGCGGCAACAATTGATTCTGTGATAGCAACGTCACCAAGTGATGTTTGAATTTCAGGAAAGAATTATGATGTATTGCACGGTGGTGAACACCTCAAGTGAATTTCGTGGTTACATTCCATCTGAGAGATTTGAGCTCTTTCGAGTATGTTTGTCACTATTTCAAGAGGACCCACAACATTCCAGACATGCATTGTTTATGCAACAACGATTCAAATAATTATAATAATTTTAAACTATTTACAATGAATTTTCTCTTTGTGTAGCTCGCAAAGGAATTTGGTAATGTATAAAAGTCTAAGAGGTGTTCCAGAACTTGTACTTCTTGTGCTCTTACTTGTTGTCGCACTTGGATATGTCACACGTTTTTGGCATTTTGGAAGATGTTTCAAAACGAGTAAAGCATACGTTTCCCGTTTTTGTATAACTTCATAAAGAGCTCATTCCTGAAGTCATTTACTTACGCAAGGAAATACTGGGAATGCATGTTCAACAGTAGCATTTGACATGGACAATGTTAGTAATTCAGCTTTAGGATTGCCAATATCCCAACATCGGTCGTTACTAGCTGCATCTGTATCTTGCGAAACCTCTGTCCAGAAACCTACAGTATCTCGAACGATTTTCTATTATTTATTTGGCAGGGCATTCCATTCTGGGATGATGTCATCTATTTTACCAGTTATCTTTATACTTCTGGAGCTGGACGCAACTGGAAGATTATCATGTCTTTGCTCGAGAACTGCAGTGGAAGGGTGAAGTGTATTTATCTTTTGCTAAATTTCTATATTTTCTGGCAGTTGATTTTGAAATTTCCTTTAAAACTGTACAAGAAACTTCTTGCATCTCTCTGGGAGATCGGAACTTCCTTGTGGTATAAGAACTTATATCATAGATCGAAATTCATAACCCAAGTATAAGGGTGAAGTATGAATTAAGTGGTTTTTAAAATGAAAATTTACGAATCTGTTATCCTTTAGTTTTTGCAACTAAGTGGGAACAACAACCTTTCTGAGTAGAGTTCTGAAGAACAGGAAGACATCTTCCAAGATATTGTCAGCTTCAATAATCCCACTTTGGAACAGAAAAATTCTGCATATGGATTTCAATTTATTCTAAAAATCATCAAAAGCGTTTTGTATGCTGGACAATCCATTACCTTGACGCTTTTAGCGAGAAAAAATAATAACTTCAGTTCTTATCATTGCTTAAAATTGTAGCAATAACAGAATACCTGTATTTCCAATCTTAGTTGGATTGTAAATACTATTCATACTTTTACATAATTGTTTGTATACTTCCAGTCTCTTAGAGCTGTAAGAAAACAGTATGTGTTTACGTAATAAGAAATTCTCATTGGCGTGGGAAGATAACTGCAACGTTTTCTGCACAAAGACGAAGACTATAAAAAACACACTTAATAAGAATTAAATCAGGAAATAATTCTTTCAGAAAAGCAGCTACAGAACAATGGACTGCTTTCATTACACGTGAGCAATCCACCCCAATGCATTCCTATCAAATTTTCCTCTTTCAAACCATCACTTTCCAGTTTTGAACTTATTACACTGTACACAGTGTATCACGAGTGCTCAATTGCAGAATACAACAAAATGTAATTATAATGTATGTCTTCAAAACAGCAGGGATGCATAAAGTAAAACAGCTTTTGAGCAGTTACATCTGTGCTTTGATCAGTAATTCGAAAATACAGAAAATTTCCTACTTCTAGGATTAAATACTCTTGCATACTAGCATAGAGCTAGGGGCCAACCACTCTGGAAAGTAACAAAGAGGTGGGGTGGTGGAGTGAGGTGACAGTTTCTAATTCGTAGCAATCACTTTATAACTTACATTAAACACGTAGACAGTAGTAACCAAAATTTATTTGCACCGATCATGTAGAGCGACGAATTCGTGCATTCGTTCCAGGAGTTCATGCCGGAGAAACACTAATTTTTAGTATTCTACGCTTTAGTATTTACCAAAAAAAGCAATAGTTCCTGTATGACGTCCTAAGACGTAAACCGTAACAAATAGGCTACCGGAAAAGCTATGTAAACATCGTCACTGGTCAGCTACACACGAGAAAACAAACAAACCGGAGATAAACTACTTTTCAGTGAGGGATCTGATTACATCTTCTTGGTGTATCTCTGGAAATACTTCTTGTCTCTGGGACCATTTTCACTTAATGTAAACACACTGAACAATTAAAACTTTTTCATACTTTAATTCAGATTCTTCACCGTACCGTTGCTTTTTCCTGGTAGACTGCTATTAACTCTTCTGATCAATGTTCTCTCTCTCTCTCTCTCTCTCTCTCTCTATCTCTCTGGAGTTTCAGACTAATCACAGTAACAGTAATCCCCAAAGCAACAACAGTTTTCAGGTGTGGTAGTGGTCGTAAACGAGGGATGCCAACGAAAAATCTATAATTATATGTTTTATTATTAGCTAGGGCAAAATAATTTTTATTTGATATGCATTATTCATATTCGAGAAGCTCATAAAAGTTCTTCACAAAGCACGTTTCCTTACATATCCCCTGAAGCATTTATCCTTCTTAAGTTCGCCACACAGCAAGTGATTCCTCCTAAATTTATGGGAAACCCCGAAGTTGGCGACAATGGTATGAAGTTTCCCAAATGTAAGTAAGTTTAATTTTGGCGAGTTTATATCCTTGATTGGTTAGAATAAACAGCTGTTCCTTAATTATTGCTTCGGTTACCTTGTTCATTGTCGTAAATCTGCAGTGCGTCTAAGATAAGCTTAAGAGAGTATGTGACGTTCGGCGTACGAAATCCACCATGCACCTGGTCGTGTACGTAAAATTTCATGTGTTTAGTTTTTCTGCTTTCGATAACAGAGCTACTATCTTGCCTCTGATTTTGTATGCACGATATCTATGAAGTACAAACGCCGTTTTTCTTGCTCAGGTCGCGTATGGGCGTCACAGCTGACAAACTTTATGAACTATCCAGCAAGAATTACGATGCAAAAGTAAAGTATTCAAATGGGGAAGATGACAATTCTGATGAATAAGATGAAGCCACTTAATATAGCGAGCGTGATTCACAAAGTGAGCAGGAATAAGATCCTGTAAATGACTGTAGTGAAACTGGTCTTGCAGATGGGATGTATTTCATAGGAAGAGAGAAAAAAAGAGTAAACGGAAGAAAATGTGCAATGTCAGTAAAATCAAAGCAAAACAAAGGCAACTTGAAAATATTTTTTTTATTATAATAAAGTTAGAAATGTTGCATCTTAGCAAAAGAAATCATTTAATCTGCACATATTATAAAAATGTATGAATGTATGTATGTATGTATGTATGTATATTTGTATGTATGTTCCACACATCTTGCTAAACCACTGGATCGGTTTAATCCAAATATGGTACACATAGCACTTATTGTTCGGATAGAATCTTTGCATGATAAGAACCATCCAGCGATCAAAAGGGTGGACGTGGAAAGGAAATGTAGACCACGACGCGTGAATACGTAGAATTTATTCATCCGGTTTTTGAAAATGTAAGCACATAGTCACTTGCAACAAATTGACACATAATTTCAAACCTTTACGAAACTTTTTCTCGCTGTCATCCACCACAAAATGATGAAAGGGAAAAACTTATCGCTTACTACATTTCCGTTGTTGATGCGGTAAAACTGACGAATCAGGCATGACTTTTTAATTTATTACTTCTTTGCTACAAATTTTATTTGCAACACGTTTTGCAGACAGGAGGAGTAGATAGAGAGAGGAGGGGAAGAAGTATGAGACGAACACAGATAGGGGGGACGAGGAAATGAACAGAGAAAGCACATAGTCACTTGCAACAAATTGACACATAATTTCAAACCTTTACGAAACTTTTTCTCGCTGTCATCCACCACAAAATGATGAAAGGGAAAAACTTATCGCTTACTACATTTCCGTTGTTGATGCGGTAAAACTGATGAATCAGGCATGACTTTTTAATTTATTACTTCTTTGCTACAAATTTTACTTGCAACACGTTTTGCAGACAGGAGGAGTAGATAGAGAGAGGAGGGGAAGAAGTATGAGACGAACACAGATAGGGGGGACGAGGAAATGAACAGAGAAAGGGGTGAGGAGGAGATGGGCTTAGAGAGGGGGAAATAGGGGGAAGATGGATTACAAAGGCAGGAGGAGATAGACAAAGGAGGCAGGAGCAGATGGACAGAGGGGGAGGAGCAGATGGACAGAGGGGGAGGAGCATATGGACAGAGAGGGGAATGGAGGAGATGGATGGATAGAGGGAGAAGGAAGTGATGAAAACTGAAATAAATACGAGTAAATACCCAGCCAACGCCAGGTACTCACCTAGTTCAAGTAAAAAAATAAAATGCTTTATCTCCTATGGTTGGCAGACCTCATATGTTATGAACCCCTATACATAATTCTACCAGAGGAATACCATCGGTAGCAAACCTCTTCAGTCAAGCAACTTGAGATAATAAAATTCTGATGAACGAGGTATAACTTAAATTCAGTTCCATTGCAGTGATGGATATGTGATAGATTGGCGTGGAGTACAACGTACGCCACACACGCACTAACGCGAGAAGATTTTAAACTCCCGTTAGCGGGTTAAATAACGTCTTTACGGAATAGTACTCTACTCTATGGATAAAGCGAATGAAGTAGCATTGGTTTAAGCATGTTGGCATTACATTCACGATGGTGGATGCTACAGTCTTCATCCAGCATCCCGATTTAAATTATACGAGTATGTAGGTTTCTAGATTCACGTCAGGAAAATGGTGGGATGGTTCCAGCTTAAGGACCACGGCTGTAGATCTCTTCTGTACTTGTGGAAATAGAACTATATGCATTTTTCTTAAAGTGTGATACCACAGCATGTACAACATTCCTGTAAGTTATCTGTGGGTGAGTAAAACTACCAATACTACTTGAACATATTTTAATATCAAAAAATGAAGCGTGCTCTACTGTGAGAAGACAAGAATTTCCGCACAGAATAGAAACGGGATACCTGTACAAGAAATGGGCAGTTTCTGCATCTAATTTCCAGATAGCTCTAATCAGACCTTTACGCACTTAATATCCTAGTTTCTTTGCACACCAGTTGTGAGCAGAGTGTAGTCCCGTAAGTGAAGTCTAAAAGCTAAACTACAAATATAGACACTGTCTGGATCTTGTTTCCCATATTAAAATAATCTGATGCACTGAAAAAAATCGGACACTGATCTCAATCTCAGTAACACTGAATGTGGCATGAAGTATGGTCTGAATACTTTCGACGTTGTTCCGAAACAGGTAAATTGTCTAACGCTGGTCAGTTCTAGGTCGACCAAGAGTAGCAAAACAAAACACAGCAGTTGCAGATAGATATGTCAGTTCTTCACATCATCTACTTCTCGTTACCATTTATCATATTATATTACATAGTTAGTTAGTGTCCCATAGGTCATTTAAACGATTCTTTTACCGAAATTATGTGGACGAGTCAGTTTGCATGATATGTATACATGTTTGGTGTTAACATCAATGGACACTTTTTTTTAATACTAGTCATGCAACTACACTTAAAAACAACTTTGTTTTTGTTTTCGTTCTGGCTACCAGTTTCTGACAAGAAATCTGTTAACGCGATAGATGCATAGTCCAGAAGGAATTATTTTCTATTAAGCTTTCCGATCATATCGTTTCTGCTGGTATTCACTCCTTTCGTTTTTATTCTGCTTGCCCATATTCTGTATTCTTTAATCATTAGACTTGCGGCGGGGTGGTTCGACTCTTGATCGCTAGCACTGAGTGAAGCAAGCTGCAAAATTGATGTCCACCTACCTCAGCATAGCGTTCGTTCACCGTCCATTGCTCTGCATTCGTAGGTACTATGCAGACGATGTTAAAAGCAGCGTTGAAGAAAACCATTGTCCATACTTACGACTGCACAGTCCGCGTAACGCAGGTAACAAAACAAACCTGCAGATCTCTAGTAATAACGGGCATGAGGGGATGCTTCCTTCCTTCATTGAAAACGCCCACTACTAATGTTTTTTATTGTCTTTTATCTATTGTGTCAACAAGCCCACATTTACGTCGATAGCACATCCACTACTAGTTCATGCAGCTTATGTCACACTCAAGACAGCCAGGAAAGTGCTAAGTCCATCCCGAAATATTACAATGAAGGTGCTCGCCAAAAATGTTCTGTAAATGCATACTGAACACGCCACGCAGAATTCTTTAGAAAGGTCGATAGTTTCACATGCGGTTTTCTGTACAACAAACACTTCAAAATCTGTCGATAACTTCATCTGCTTGAATGACAAAAAGCTTTACGCCTTGTCTCGACCCATCAGCACCGACATTGGACTGATGATGACTGGAAACATGTTGCCCTGTCGGACGAGTCTCGTTTCAAGCTATATCGCCCGCATTATAGTGTGCGGGTATTTTTTTCTTTATTTCCTATACTCTTTGATTAGTACGTTTATTTCTGTGGGAGTGCATCTAATGTTGGTCAGATTTTCAACCTGCATATGACATTTATTTTAATTGTGTGTATTTAAATCTTTGTGTGAGTGTACGTATCATCTTTTTATGTCCTAGTCGAATGTTTGAACCCATATATCTTATAAATTTATCAGTTGCTGATAAAATATGATTTGGTTATAAGGGTGTTTGGACACTAGCGAGATCTAAATGAGCTAAATATAGTTTTACATTTACTTTATTCTTAATTTTAAATTTCTCACGGATTTAACTGGTCACTCAATTGCGTTCACACTGTTTTTTTTTATACGCTGTGAGGCACTAGACCTCTTTGTAATTTTGATCCTGGCAAATTTCCGCGTGATATTGTCTCGTATAAACTGTTTATTAAACTTGATGGCCTCCGTGACGTTCAATATCAGGAAATAATAAAAAATGGCAGCTGAAGTCTTCAAGAAATCATTCAAAAAATTCATCGCAGCTGCAGACTCTATCGCATTGAAAATTTAGTGGGATATTGGATAGTGGAGCGGGAAGCGTTGTTTCTAATTCTGGTGTTGTGACTCAGGACGCAAGCTGTATCAGTGTGAACAGAGACACTAATGGGACTGAAGTGGTGACTCTAATGGATTGAAACAGCAGCAGATAATTCTGCATCTTCTATTGTCTGTAAATCATTAGCAGGCTGCCGTTTCATTCCGATCATATATTTGTGATCATAATTATGACTAGTCTATTATGGACAATACAGAAGGAATTCTAGTCATGGAATACTGATACAAAAAAAAAAGAAACAAGAATTTAGGTAAATAATAGAACCTATTTCTACGGAGCAGAACCCTCACTGAACTTACAAGTCCAATAAGGGGATATTTACATTAAGAGTATGAGTGGGAAATCTCTATTGTTTGAAAAAATATATCTCAGAAGGAAGTTGGGCTAGGTTAAGGGGAACTGTCAAATATCAGAATAAATTTTTGCAAGGTTTCAGTTCCTTGCTTTAGCGACATTAGAAAGATAAGACACAAGTTTCAGATAGTTGGCATGTTGCTGACAATTCTTACAGAGCACAGGCCATAATAAATGCATACAAAAATGACAATGAAAAGATATGCTGCGCCACTGGAAACAGAAACTGATAAAAGACAGTGAAAAGCGCGATAATAATGTGCAGGGCTAACTTTCGGGACGCCCGTGGATAGAGTCTTGTCGCCAGTTGTTGGGATGGTGCAGGGGTGGATACCACAGAGTAGGGGAGAGGTGAGACAGAGAGCAGAATAATGGGAAGCACATGTAAGATGTTCTGTCACTCCAGTTTACGTCAATTCAAAAGATCACAGAGAGTCCAACATGTCTTTATGCAATACAAAATCGTTAAGGCTTTCATGGCCACTTGTTGACAAAGTGACTACTGGCTTGTGTCTCATGTTCTTCGACCGACGTTTCGCCAACACGAGTGGCTGGCATTGTCAAACCTTCACCCTCCACTACTGGTGGTGAACTGGAGACGAGCTCGGGGCCGCAAACTATGTGTACCTGGTGCACCAACGTCCGATGGCTTCTTTGCCATAATTTCCGGTGCGGTCCTGTTGCTACCTGCGGTGGTCGTTCGCTGTAGCAGGGGAATTCAGGATCCGTTTACGTTGAGACTTTTATTCTTTCTTGTTGAGTCTATTCTCGAGATTGTGTATTTCTACAGCTTCTCTGAACCTAAGGATGTGATAGCTCTTCTCTGGAGCCAGAATTTAAGTGTCGGCGAATTTTACTTTAGTCACCCTCACACACAGCATGTTCTGCCACGGCCTCTGTGCTCCAGCTCCACGTGCGGAAGACTAACACATACATAAAGGACTCAAGATATTTCACTGAGAAGGTGACACAGCTAATACTTGTACCAAACGACACCCTGGTCAGTCTTGATGATGTTTCTTTGTTTACGAAAGTGCCACTCAGTGACTGTCTGGAGCACATCAGTTCTACATCTACATCTACATGATTATTCTACTATTCACAATAAAGTGTCTGACAGAGAGTTCAATGAACCACCTTTAAGCTGTTTCTCTGCCTTTCCACTCTCGAATGGTGGGCGGGAAAAACGAGCACTTACATTTTTCTGTGCTATCTCAGATTTCTCTTACTTTATCGTGATGATCATTTCCCCCTATGCCGGTGGGTGCCAACAGAATGTTTTCACAATCGGAGGAGAAAACAGGTGATCGAAATTTCATGAGATGATCCCGTCGCAACGAAAAACGCCTTTGTTTTCATGACTGCCACTCCAATTAAAGTATGAAGTCTGTGACACTATCTTCTCTATTTTGCGACAATACAAAATGATCTTCCTTTCTTTGTACTTTTTCGATGTCATCCGTCAGTCCAACCTGATGCGTATCCAACAATGTACAGATATACTCCAGAATAGGGCGGACAAGAGTGGTGTAAGCAGTATCTTTAGTAGACCTGTTGCACCTTTTAAGTGTTCCGCCAATGAATCGCAGTCTTTGGTTTGGTCTACTCACAACATTATCTGTGTGATCGTTCCAATTTAGGTTATTTGTAATTGTAATCCCTAAGTATTTAGTTGAATTTACAGCATTCAGATTTGTGTGACTTATCGCGTAATCCAAATTTAGTGAATTTCTCTTAGTATTAATGTGAATAACTTCACACTTTCCTTTATTCAGCCGGCCGCTGTGGCAGAGCGGGTCTATGCCCTTCAGTCCCGAACCACGATGCTGTTACGGTCACAGGTTGGAATCCTGCCTTGGGCATGGATGTGTGTGATGTCCTTAGCTAAAGTTCGGTTTAAGTAGTTTTATGTCTAGGTGACTGATGACCTCAGAAGTTAAGTCGCATAGTGCTCAGAGCCATTTGTTAAGTCCCATAGTGCTTCGAGCCCTTTGAACCATTTTTCTTTATTCACGGTCCACTGCCAAGTTTCGCACCATACAGATATCTTATATAAATCATTTAGCAATTCATTGTGGTCAACTGGTGACTTTACAAGAGGGAAAATGACAGCATCATATGCAAACTATCTAAGACGTCTACTAAGATTTTCTCCTACATCGTTAACACACATCATGAACAATAGAACGCCTGTAACACTTCCTTGAGGAACGCCGGATATTACATCTGTTTTACTCGATGACTTGCCATCTATTACTACGAACTGTGATCTTTCTGACAGGAAATCACGAATCCAGTCGCACAACTGAGGCGAAATTCCACAGACACGCAGTTTGGTTAGAACACGCTTGTGAAGGACGGTGTCGAAAGCCTTCTGGAAATCTAAAAATATGGAATATTTGACATCCCCTGTCGATAGCTCTCTTTACTTCGTGAGTATAAAGAGCTAGTTGAGTTTCGTAAGAACGATATTTTCTGAATCCGTGCTGATTATGTGTCAGTCAATCGTTTTCTTCGGGGTACTTCATACTGTTCGAATAGAGCATATGTTCCAAAACCCTTCGGCTAATCTATTTTAGTGATACGGGCCTGTAATTCAACGGATTACTCCCACTTCCCTTTTTGGGTATTGGTGTGACTTGAGCAATTTTCCAGTCTTTATTAACGGATCTTTCTGTGAGAGAGTGCCTGTATATAATTGCTAAATATGGAGCTATTGTATCAGCATATTCTGAGAGGAGCCTGACTGGCACACAGTCTGGACCACAAGCCTTGCCTTTATTAAGTGATTTAAGCTGCTTCGTTAGTCCGAGGATATCTATATCTATGTGGAGAGTTTCGTTATGGGAATTACTAAAAGCATCTCACATTGAAGTACGCGCTATATTTCGAACGTCTATAAAACTTTTCCAGTCTCGGGGATTTTGCGTTCTTTTAAATTTGGCATGCTTCTTTTCGCTGCGTCTGCAAAGCGATCTGACCCGTTTTGTGCGCCATGGTGTATCAGTACCATCGTTTATTTATTTATGTGGTATATATCTCTCAATTGCTGTCGACTCTATCTCTCTGAAATCATTCTACAACTTTTCTACGTTTCATGACCAGATCGGGAGGAGTGAAGACTGAAGACTGTCTATCAAAACGGCGTTAAGAGCATTTTTATCAGCTTTTTAAAATATATATACTTAGCGTTTCTTTTTGATAGTTGTAGTAGTTAACGGCATTCAGCCTAGCAGCAACTGCCTTGTGGTCGCTAATCCCTGTATTCGTCACGATACACAGGGTTATTTGTTGGTAACAGATAAAGTATGCTTTCGCAACCATTTACGCTTCGAATGGGCTCATGAACTAATTGTTCGAAATAATTTTCCGAGAAGGCATTCAGTACAATTTCGGGTGATGATGTTTTATGCCTCCTGGCGGCTTTAAACGTATAATTTTTCCAGCATTTCGAGGGCAGATCGAAGTCACCACCGACTATAACTGTATGAGTGGTGTACCTATTTGAAATGAGACTCGAATTTTCGTTGACTGTTCAGCAACTATACCTTCTGAGTCGGGAGGTCAGTCAAACGATCCAATTAATCGTGTAGTCCGTTTGTCAAGTATAACCTCTACCCGTGCTATTTCACAGGAAATACACTCCTGGAAATGGAAAAAAGAACACATTGACACCGGTGTGTCAGACCCACCATACTTGCTCCAGACACTGCGAGAGGGCTGTACAAGCAATGATCACACGCACGGCACAGCGGACACACCAGGAACCGCGGTGTTGGCCGTCGAATGGCGCTAGCTGCGCAGCATTTGTGCACCGCCGCCGTCAGTGTCAGCCAGTCTGCCGTGGCATACGGAGCTCCATCGCAGTCTTTAACACTGGTAGCATGCCGCGACAGCGTGGACGTGAACCGTATGTGCAGTTGACGGACTTTGAGCGAGGGCATATAGTGGGCATGCGGGGGGCCGGGTGGACGTACCGCCGAATTGCTCAACACGTGGGGCGTGAGGCCTCCACAGTACATCGATGTTGTCGCCAGTGGTCGGCGGAAGGTGCACGTGCCCGTCGACCTGGGACCGGACCGCAGCGACGCACGGATGCACGCCAAGACCGTAGGATCCTACGCAGTGCCGTAGGGGACCGCACCGCCACTTCCCAGCAAATTAGGGACACTGTTGCTCCTGGGGTATCGGCGAGGACCATTCGCAACCGTCTCCATGAAGCTGGGCTACGGTCCCGCACACCGTTAGGCCGTCTTCCGCTCACGCCCCAACATCGTGCAGCCCGCCTCCAGTGGTGTCGCGACAGGCGTGAATGGAGGGACGAATGGAGAAGTGTCGTCTTCAGCGATGAGAGTCGCTTCTGCCTTGGTGCCAATGATGGTCGTATGCGTGTTTGGCGCCGTGCAGGTGAGCGCCACAATCAGGACTGCATACGACCGAGACACAGGGCCAACACCCGGCATCATGGTGTGTGGAGCGATCTCCTACACTGGCCGTACACCACTGGTGATCGTCGAAGGGACACTGAATAGTGCACGGTACATCCAAACCGTCATCGAACCCATCGTTCTACCATTCCTAGACCGGCAAGGGAACTTGCTGTTCCAACAGGACAATGCACGTCCGCATGTATCCCGTGCCACCCAACGTGCTCTAGAAGGTGTAAGTCAACTACCCTGGCCAGCAAGATCTCCGAATCTGTCCCCCATTGAGCATGTTTGGGACTGGATGAAGCGTCGTCTCACGCGGTCTGCACGTCCAGCACGAACGCTGGTCCAACTGAGGCGCCAGGTGGAAATAGCATGGCAAGCCGTTCCACAGGACTACATCCAGCATCTCTACGATCGTCTCCATGGGAGAATAGCAGCCTGCATTGCTGCGAAAGGTGGATATACACTGTACTAGTGCCGACATTGTGCATGCTCTGTTGCCTGTGTCTATGTGCCTGTGGTTCTGTCAGTGTGATCATGTGATGTATCTGACCCCAGGAATGTGTCAATAAAGTTTCCCCTTCCTGGGACAATGAATTCACGGTGTTCTTATTTCAATTTCCAGGAGTGTATCTCCTTCGATTTCACGTCAAGGCAAACTACTTCTGACAGCAATAAATGTTGTTGTTGTTTTTGGGGAAGGATACCAAACAGCGAGGTCATCGGTCTCATCGGATTACGGAGGATGGGGAAGGAAGTCGGCGGTGCCCTTTCAGAGGAACCATCCCGGCATTTGCCTGGAGTGATTTAGGGAAATCACGGAAAACCAAAATCAGGATGGCCAGACGCGGGATTGAACCGTCGTCCTCCCGAATGCGAGTCCAGTATCAGCAATAAATACTCCAACGCCAACTGTATTTTGTCTATCCTTTCCGTAAATTGGTAGATCGTTCGAAAAAATTTCGGCTCAACACAGCCACGACGATTTACAATACGGACCGTTTCTACAGCTAACTTATTGTGTTTTACCTGTCCACTTTCTGACGGACTCCTTCTGGAGACCATCTAACCTTAAAAACCGGCCAGTCCCTTCCACACAGTCCCCGCTACCCGTGTAGCCGCTTCCTGTGTGTAGTGGGTTCCTGACCTAAGAAACGGAACTCCGAAACCCAGCGTCCGATGGTGCAAGGCAAGGAATCTGCAGACTACATGGTCACAAAAGCGCCTGAGCCTCTGATTCAGACCTTCCACTCGGTTCTTCACCAAAGGACCACAGCCGGTTCTATCGACGATGCTGCAGATAGTGAGCTCTGCCGTAATCTCGCAAGCAAGACTGGCAATGTTTACCATTTCCGCTAGCTGCCCAAAACGAGAATCTCCTTCGATCCAAAGCGACACACGTCATTGGTACCGACATGAGCCACCACCTGCAGTTGACTGCACCCTGTACTCTTTATGGCATCCGGAAGCACCCTTTCCACATCCGGAATGACTCCCCACGGAGTGCACACTGGCTTCCTTCCGAGTCCTTTGCAGCCATGTTCCTAAGAGGCCCCATTATGCGCCTAAAGTTGGTGCTCACATCTACCGGCAACCCCCCCCCCCCCCCCCCCCCCTCCGTCTGTGAATGTCCAGGCTTCGCGGGCCGAGAAGCTTCCTCTGGAACAGGGTGGACGACTGCATCCTGTTCAGAGGCATCGTCAGCCACAGATAACGCCCGAAACATGTTCGTCAAATGAACCAGGGAGACGCTACGATTGGCCCCTCGGAAAGTTTTTCGTTGTCTTCCAGACTTTGGAATGATCTCCCACTCAACCATGGTTGAGAGTTCAACCTCAGTGCAGGCAGTAATCGTGCCAGCCACAGCAGTACACCGATTTGGGGACACATAGGACGTGCTCGACGTCCCTCGCTTCCCTGCGTCTGTCCCCCCACAGTAATGCGCCTCGGCAGCAGAGTCAAGCTGTGTGACGGAAGCCAATGCAGAGCCTGCAGCTGTAAGCGAAGGGTTCCCATCTCAGCTCACATCTGTACACAACAGTCTCGCAAGATATCACAATGCTCATTCATGCGCGTCTCACCACAAGCTATTTCACGTGGAATGGCAACTTCTACCAACAGCTGGAGTGCATCACCGTGGGTAGTCCTCTAAGACCAGTGGTGGCCAATTTCTTAATGGAACATTTCGAAGCACAAGCATTGGATCTAACACCTTGTAAACCCCAAGGTGTGGAACAGATACGTCGATGACATTTTGTTGCATGGAGCCATGGTGAGGCACTGTTCGTTGACTTCTTAAGGCTCTCGAACAGCCTCCATAGCAACATAAAATTTACCACAGAAGTAGAAAATGAGAAACAACTACGATTTATAAATGTGCTGGTCGTAAGGGATAGTGAAAACCAACACAGACGGACAGATACCTGCACAAACTGTCAAATCACCACCAGAGCCAGAAAAGCGCCTTGATTAATACGATTGTAACGCGAGCTAGACGAATATATGGGCCACAGCACATCAGACGAAAAAAAAGTATTCTAAGGAACAATGGGTACTTCCCAAGTTACATTAGAAGCATAACAGAGACAAACACTCGGGGAAGTGAGACATCTGAAAAAGAAATGTCGCGCATGGCCTTTGTGCCGTACATTCCCCAAATGACGGACCGAATCGGCATATGTCACGCAAAGGCGGCATAAAGACTATTAACAAACTGAAAAAAAAGATCAAATGAGCCTCAGATCGGCAAAGGAGAAAAGAGACCCACCTGCAATCCCGGGAATACACCGCTACCATGCACATGTGGAAACGTTTATGTTGGAGTCAGTGGACAATCGATCAAAACCACGATCACATAGAATGTACGACACTGCAGATTGTGGAGGTGGAGAAATCGGCCATCTCGGAAAACTGGGCCAGTATAGCACTCGAGGTAAATTTACGACACCACTCGGCGATTGACGTGCTCCACATACCACTCCATGTTGCCCCCAAAGGTAACGAAGAATTATCTCTTCAGCACCAGAGTCAACTTTGGGGGGGGGGGGGGGGGCTGGTGATAACTCGATGCAGAGCTCCACACTGCATTTAATGGCGGGATACCGCCTATCATTGACTACCTTGAGGAGCTCCGTTTCCACGACAGGAAGGCACGCCCTTATAAAACCAACAGGGTTCCGGTATCCTCCTGCCAGTTTCTCGATCCTCGTGAATGAGATTCACTCCTCAAAAACGTCTGCAATCACCGAGTATTCTATGGTGTGATTGACCTGGTGTCCTTCACTGAAAGGACAGGTGAGAGAACTGCCACTAGCCACAATTGATACTATTCTGATTCCACCCTATTGATGATGGTGTTGGGTAGTGGCAACTCGGCATGTGCTGAGGCACACATACCTTGCGTTTATGCCGATTCTACTGAGGCTCATACGATGATGTTGATGATGATGATGACAAAGGAGGCTGTTGCAGTGCTAGCGGGTAAGAGCGATGGGAACAGCCAGGCTGCGGCGAAGATTCCCGATGCTATTGTAGACCCAACCCAGTAACTGGAGGGGTTCATTGCTTGGCCCATGGGCGCCATAGCGGCAGTGCCGGGGCGGCGGTGGCTTTCCGGGCAGTGAGTAATGGCGGGGCGATGCGTGCCTTACTGGGTGCCGCTTTGGTGAGGAAGAAGGTTTAGCCACCACCAGTATGTGCCCCACACTGTGTCGAGGCTGTTGAGATGCGACCGCTGTAGAAGAAGAGATAAAATAAATAATAGTGAAGTACATCGCTTACTGTTGCTGGCATGGTGAAAGAAAGAATTCTGACGACACAGGGTTATAAGCAGAGTGGGTGAATACCTTTTTGTCTCTGGCTCCAGAGCATTAACACTTCATTGGGCGACTCCACTACACCCTGAAAAATATCATCATCATCATCATTATCGTCATCATCATCATCTAATCAGAACGCCTTTGTCTGACCTGTTCTGGTATGTCATCGAAGATGGAATTATTAAGGCGAATTTAACATACACATGAAAATTTACACTCAAAATAGAAATTATATACTCACTTGGTAATCTTGTCTCCAGAACTCTAGGCCTTTAACCTCTACACTCTGAAGCATTGCTGCAGCTACCTCTCTTCATCTTGCAGAGAGAAAACAACAAGTACACACACAGACAATAGAACGCCCAACAAGGTGGACATCAGTAGACAGAGGGGGATGGAGGTTGGTTGTGACTTTACATATATAGACTGAGGTGACCAATGAGAGAACTTCATTTGAATGTTCGGTCAATGAGAAGTTATTTTGGAACGTTACCATTTCTGGAAGGGCTTGATGACAGCATCGTCTCTCTCTCTCTCTCTCTCTCTCTCTCTCTCTCTCTCTCTCTCTCCAAGTCTCCAAGTAACAAGAAAGCTTTTATAAATGGTGAGAAGTTTACCGTTTCTGAGACATATGTTGAAAAGGTGGGAATTTAAGGAAATGGGACCTGGATAAACTGACTAAACCAGAGGTTGTACAGAGTTTCAGGGAGAGCATAAGGGAACAATTGACAGAAATGGGGGAAAGAAATACGGTAGAAGAAGAATGGGTAGCTCTGAGGGATGAAGTAGTGAAGGCAGCAGAGGATCAAGTAGGTAAAAAGACGAGGGCTAGTAGAAATCCTTGGGTAACAGAAGAAATATTGAATTTAATTGATGAAAGGAGAAAATATAAAAATGCAGTAAATGAAGCAGGCAAAAAGGAATACAAACGTCTCAAAAATGAGATCGACAAGAACTGCAAAATGGCTAAGCAGGGATGGCTAGAGGACAAATGTAAGGATGTAGAGGCTTACCTCACTAGGGGTAAGATAGATACTGCCTACAGGAAAATTAAAGAGACCTTTGGAGATAAGAGAACCACTTATATGAACATCAAGAGCTCAGATGGAAACACAGTTCTAAGCAAAGAAGGGAAAGCAGAAAGGTGGAAGGAGTATATAGAGGGTCTATACAAGGGCGATGTACTTGAGGACAATATTATGGAAATGGAAGAGAATGTAGATGAAGATGAAATGGGAGACACGATACTGCGTGAAGAGTTTGACAGAGAACTGAAAGACCTGAGTCAAAACAAGGCACCCGGAGTAGACAACATTCCATTGCAACTGCTGGCGGCCTTGGGAGAGCCAGTCCTGACAAAACTCTACCATCTGGTGAGCAAGATGTATGAAACAGGCGAAATACCCTCAGACTTCAAGAAGAATATAATATTTCCAATCCCAAAGAAAGCAGGTGTTGACAGATGTGAAAATTACCGAACTATCAGTTTAATAAGTCACAGCTGCAAAATACTAACGCGAATTCTTTACAGCCGAATGGAAAAACTAGTAGAAACCGACCTCGGGGAAGATCAGTTTGGATTCCGTAGAAATGTTGGAACACGTGAGGCAATACTGACCCTACGACTTATCTTAGAAGCTAGATTAAGGAAGAGCAAACCTACGTTTCTAGCATTTGTAGACTTAGAGAAAGCTTTTGACAATGTTGACTGGAATACTCTCTTTCAAATTCTGAAGGTGGCAGGGGTAAAATACAGGGAGCGAAAGGCTATTTACAATTTATACAGAAACCAGATGGCAGTTATAAGAGTCGAGGGACATGAAAGGGAAGAAGTGGTTGGGAAGGGAGTGAGACAGGGTTGTAGTCTCCCCCGATGTTATTCAATCTGTATATTGAGCAAGCAGTGAAGGAAACAAAAGAAAAATTCGGAGTAGGTATTAAAATCCATGGAGAAGAAATAAAAACTTTGAGGTTCGCCGATGACATCGTAATTCTGTCAGAGACAGCAAAGGACTTGGAAGAGCAGTTGAACGGAATGGATAGTGTCTTGAAAGGAGGATATAAGATGAACATCAACAAAAGCAAAACGAGGATAATGGAATATAGTCGAATTAAGTCAGGTGATGCTAAGGGAATTAGATTAGGAAATGAGACACTTAAAGTAGTAAAGGAGTTTTGCTATTTGGGGAGCAAAATAACTGATGATGGTCGAAGTAGAGAGGATATAAAATGGAGACTGGCAATGGCAAGGAAATCGTTTCTGAAGAAGAGAAATTAGTTAACATCAAGTATAGATTTAAGTGTCAGGAAGTCATTTCTGAAAGTATTTGTATGGAGTGTAGCCATGTATGGAAGTGAAACATGGACGATAAATAGTTTGGACAAGATGAGAATAGAAGCTTTCGAAATGTGGTGCTACGGAAGAATGCTGAAGATTAGATGGGTAGATCACATAACTAATGAGGAAGTATTGAATAGGATTGGGGAGAAGAGAAGTTTGTGGCACAACTTGACCAGAAGAAGGGATCGGTTGGTAGGACATGTTCTGAGGCATCAAGGGATCACCAATTTAGTATTGGAGGGCAGCGTGGAGGGTAAAAATCGTAGAGGGAGACCAAGAGATGAATACACTAAGCAGATTCAGAAGGATGTAGGTTGCAGTAAGTACTGGGAGATAAAGAAGCTTGCACAGGATAGAGTAGCATAGAGAGCTGCATCAAACCAGTCTCAGGACTGAAGACCACAACAACAACAACAACAACAACAATGTTGAAAGCAGGATATTACGATTTCCGGGAATGTGAAACGCGATGCCGCGTTAGGATCATTAGGAAGAATGAAATCGGTGTTATTCTGTTTTCGTTAACGGGTCCTGTTAGGACAATAATTTCCATTCAGACAAGCAGAGACGCCACGAAAGCTACAACAGAAGTGATGGTTAACTATTTCTGTGACACTTTAGCAATTGCAAGAAGGGGACGATAAGTAAAGGACGGGCAGTCCCCTTAGGATCGCGAGGGTGGAAGCAGTCGATGTTATTCTGTGCTACTTTCATGAACAGGTCCTGTCAGGACAAGAATTTCCATTCAGACTAGCTGAGACATCACTAAAGCTTTTGCAAAAGCGATCGTTAACTATTTCTGTGACACTTTATAATTTCCGATAGGTCGACTCAGCTCTAATTTACATAGCCATGTGACATCTGCATAACATGGTGAATCTCTTCGATGGGTCTGCGATGGTGAGTCAGTAACCGAACATTTCGTGGCGATGCATCAGCCACGCTGGACAGGTAAAAACCCATGCACGGCTAGACAGAGCTCGCATGTCTCATTAGGATTGCTGGGAAGAATTGGAACAGATTTCTATAGCGTGACCTGTGACAGCAGTATCCATAGGTAGAGAGGCATTGCGCCAGCAATGGTAAACACGTGGGGGAGCATCAGGTGACTTGGCTCTTATTTACATAGACATGTGACGTCAGTATAAAACTCGAAGGATTCTAACTGAATACCTGAAAATAGACATGACTTTCACCTACTGGCTGCATGCAGTAGAGCCCTGTGGGCAATAGATTGCACCCCTGTATTTGTCTCTCTGGCGCTGGCTCATGGTTTCGGCACGTGTGCATGTTGGAGTCTCTGATACATTGCAGTTGACGATAATTTGAAAGCGTTTTTAATGTGCACTGTTTGTGCACTACATTATTTTCAACTGTTTAAGTGTTGTGAGCGTGTTCGCAGAGCGTTTTGTATGCATTATATTGGTGATTAATGAGTATTTTGTTGGCCTTAAGGCTATGTACTGCATTGTTTAGATAGTTCAGAATTAGTGAGCGTGTCCGCAGAGCGTTTTACACATGTTATTTTGATAATTTACGAGTTTTTTTCGTGTCTGCACATCAGTATACTGCGTTATTTCGCTGATTTACGAGTGGTTTGCAGGTCTGTAGGCTGTGTATTGTGACCCCAAGCACGTCAGGGTAAGTGTTTTGTGTCAGTGTAATAGAATATGTGAGATCCATCCCTAAGTAAATTGTTCCAAAAATAAATAAAGCACAGTCCTTCCTCTCTCCAGCAGCCTCGTACAGGCTGAGTCCTTTTCCTGCCAGTTCCAACGAAGAGGTGGTGGTCAGACGACCTATGTTAGTGGAAGTGACCCACGTGAACTATTTTCCCGCCATTTTCTTAGGTTAGCAGAGGTAGTCGTGGTGTGTTGCATTGTCCTGCTGGAATTAGAACTTCCCGCTATTTTCTAGAGGAGTGGAGGTAGAGGGGGGAGGGGGAGTGGAGGGGGTTAGGTTAGTGGAAGTAGTCCAATTGACCAATTTTCCCGCCAAAATTTGAACCTCTTGCCATGATATCATTGCAATGTAGCCATATCTACTGCCGCCATCTTGGATCCGCCATCCTGAATAAATTTGGCAACAATGGAGAGTGGGCCAGAATGAAGTCTATCCCACTACTTATGTAATGATACTCCACATCGTGGCTGAAGTGATGATACGTTCCCAAAGATTTATTCTCGTGTGGCCTATGGTTAATATTTTGGTGCAATAATGCTTCGATGTATACAATATTATGTGATGAAATGAATTGGTTTTCTTGCCTTACGTGTGTGTGGAATTTCACACATGATAATGAGTGGATATTCTCCTCGCAGTGAGGTCTAGTGCATAAAGTGAATGATGTGTAGGAGGATTTACGTAATTTGTATTTAGCAATTACTTGATATTTTTCTGTGCTTGAGTAACAGTCTTCTTGAATAGTGAGCAGTCTGTATGCAAGACTTTCTTATTGTGAATGTTGACATTTTCTTGAATTTTGCGGTTGTCTGGATGGTGTTATGGTGTGACAGAATAGTTACATATTGCTTTGCGATAATAAGTAAAATTAGCAGTTTCCCTGACTGAGATGATGTGGTGAGGGACCTGGGTGATCTCAGCACTTTTAATATGGGACGGTTCAGAATTCCCTCTTGGGCTGCTGGTTCACAGAATTGCTAGACCACAATCTGGCCGATTCCCGTTGTCCGCAAGGTGGCATGAGTCGCAGAAGCTGAAATAGAGCGACCAGAGGTCGTCTTAGTATTGCTGGAGTGACGAATCTGTATATCCTGTCGGCTGATGCTAACATGCGATGCCGACATTTCGCCAATTACAGTCTCGGAAAATTCCAGAGTCTAACCATCCGAATCATGTAGGTCAGGCAGACGCGTCATCAGAATAGTCGCTCTTGCTTAATGTCTGAGCCAATGACTGACGACACAGCGTATACAGTGTATCAACCTCTCAACCACTGGCTAGTTAATGGGCATATAGTAAGCCGTAGTGGAGACGTGATGGCAGGCTTACCCTGCGTTTTGGCGTGTTAAAAGTAAGTTTTGGCCGTCACTGTAGCAAAAGTGGCAACTCGTCCCCTCCAAGCCATGGATTTCTGGGAGCGGAAAGAAAACTCAGTAAGATGACGAGACGGTATGGATGGGCGGGGACGTGAGATCATATCGAAAGACAGAGGCGCCTGGCCTCAGCCTAGTGCAGTTGTTGCTGAATTCTTCGAGTAAGTGTCGCTTATTAGCGCTGGCGCCACCTTTTCTCCCAGTAACTCAAAATTTCTGAAGTCAGTTCTGCTACTTGTATTGATTCTTCAGTGATTTTATTCTTTGGGACTTGCATCTGTTATTAGCTTGCATCTGTGAGCTGTACAGATTTGGAAAACAAGTCGCAGATTACAGTGACAATCTTCCGTTCAGTTAGAAGTATTCACCACTTGTTAGGAGAAGAGTCTGTCTCAAGTGAGCTTCACTCACGCTGTCGTTTCCTTGTACCTTTGCGCACATCAACGTGCATTCTGACAAATTTTGTATTGCTTTGAGCTTCAAATAGGCATCATATTAAATACGTGACTATACATTCACTTTTCTTTCAAACAGCTAGTTGCCATTCATCTAGGCCCCTAATTGTGATACCACTGAGAAAAAATAAAGTGATAAATAAAGTATTCTTCTGCATTCACCATTTTTGTCCTACAGCAGAGCAGGCCATACGACCCTCATACGTTATAAATATGACAGATTTCTTGTGCAAAACTGAATTTTGCTCTTACCGTCGCAGCATTACCTTGTAAAACAGGTACCCCTGCATGGAACAATATATACTTGTGGTAGGAAATTTAATTAATTTGCATGAGACATGATTAATGACAATTGATCTCATCTGCATTCAACACAGTAATCGAATCACAAAGTATTTTCTGTTACTGAGATCAACAATTTTCTGGGTTAAGGCGGTATATCGATTGTGTGTTGAGCACGTATAAGTGGTAAGGACATCACACTCTCCACTGCCAATACCCAACACTTCACGCTCGCCTGAGAGCCTAAAATTTCAGTGGTTCTGCTCTTGTACGTGACAAACTAGTTTTAACTCCTTTTCACTCTTTGTTTATTGCTCTGTGTGACGTGAGCAAGTGGTGTGAAAGATGAGTTGCCTGTTCTATGATTAATACAGCATCATGGTTGAAGTGGGGTGATTGATATGAATCACTTAAGTAATGAAGTAAACATCTTAACCTTCAGGGGCATATACGACTGTGTGTAGTTAGCATAAGGTCATCTAGCTGTGACAGAAAATATTTGATCATACATTTACTGCTCTGTTTTCTATCTGTTCCACTCTGAAAGTATTTCCTGCTTCAAAATGTATCAATAAAATCCAGGTTAGATCGTGTTAATACCCATTCTTGGGACAATTTGTTGTGTAAAAATAGGAATACGACGATTTTCAGGGCATATTCCCTGAGGTCACATTATTTGTAAACTCCGTTTCATAAGGAAAACAGTAGTGGAGGCTTTCTAGCGTACACCTTGAAAGTCGGTAATCAGAAATTAAAACTTTCAGCATTTTGGGTTTTCGTGCTCTGCCTGGGTGATGTTCTTTGGAGAATAGAGCCTCGAAGAACGAGAGCTCAGTGCGGCATCACGCAGTAGTGAATGGACAACACTCAACTGGAGCAAAAGCAGAAGTAAGTAAGCTGGATGCATCGTTCTTTCGTGTGCGGCTCTATGCTGACACGTACTTATTCGAGAAGATAGTTGTTCCAACATTCTATGAGACTACTTTGTGCATATTCTTGTTGCGAGCTACTAGTAACAGTGAGGTAAACCTTAGTACTGCGGAGCTTAGCGAATTACCTCAGTGCAAAATGCTTTAACATGCTTTGTACTGTGAAACACTAATTCTGGATTCATGTGGGTCAGAAATAACGATAGGGCATCCGAATCGTACGAGAGTTAAATAAATAGCATTCTGATTCATTTAACTATTCTAGATGTTTTCGCAGAATTCTTGAACAATTTGTCAGTATAATCTTTAGCACATGGTGGTATAGAATGTAACGTGTTTTATGTATAACTAATTGTATTCTTACGTGAACATTTCACTTCATATCACTATGCATTGTTACACAGCAAAATTTACGTTGTTTAACGTGACTGATAGACTTACGTTTTTCATCAACTTGCAACTCCTACACATTTCCTGGAGTGCATATTGCGAGATTAACAACTAGTTCGCATCCTGAGAACCTAGCTGATTATTTACCAAGGTCTGCTTTACGTAAGGAGTTCAGAAAGTAGGTGAAATACGTCTCCCCAATCCAAGACCATTGCGCAACAAGACGAAGTCCATTATCAGAACAGATTACATACTCAATGCTTCCTGCACAAATGGATCCTCTGCAATACATGTAACAGATGCAGTACACCTCCACATGGATAGTCGCCCACACAGTGCACTCCGTCTATTTTGGGTGATACTCCGAAAAATTAAGATTTCTGTCTATTGGTACAACATACGAAAAGAAAGAAAATACTGATATGAAGAATTTTCTCCGGTGTTTTTAATCACTGCGTTGAATACATCATTTAAAAAGCTGGGGTGCTGTAGCCAGCCAGGGCGGTCAAGAATTTTTCAACGACAGTAGCAAACCGATGGACTCCTAACTTCAAGACGCAGCAACACTGCCCGCGAAGACGTAGGAAGAAAGAAAGCTGCAGCAGCCATACAAACGAGGCATCGCTCCACACGATTTCAATCCACCCGGCGCTCCCAGTGAAACCTAGCCACAATGAACTATAAGAAGTGTCCAGTTACTTACAATGTACAGTGTTGAGTAATTATATATATTCATCAAATAACGATAAAAATTAATTAAAAGGAATGAAAACGCGGGAAAACTGGCAACATACTCCAAAGTTGATGTTCAAGGGGCAGTACAGTTCTTGGGGACAAAACGTATAAATTGCAAGCGTTCAAATTCTCGCGACATAGTGAACAAATTCATTATTGCGTCAGGTCAGAGTGACCTGGTGCCAACAATTTGACTGGGCCACAAAGACGAGGACGATTCACAGGGGAAAGCAGGCCAGCGACCACGTATGACAATGTCCAGGGAATCGAGGTACTGATTCGCAGAAATCGAAGATTTTTTGCACTGCGACCAAGGATCGGACTTCTATTTTCGAGGAACTGAACAATTACATGTTCCGACTATACTCGTTGTCTACGTCGAAACATTGAGTCCTGTGTCTGTATCATTTTGTAGTGCAGCACTGAATAGAAGTTACTTGACTTGCCATATTAAAATGGATAACTTACTTTTTGGAGGCACCTCGTTTATTAAATATGGGCACTAAGCTTACCTTTGGGAGCTGCTACTCACTGAACTGGTTCGAGAGAACAGCGTTGTCTAGAGTTACATGCAGTCTGTTTACTTCTCAACCTTAAATTTGGTTTTCTAAAACAGAGTTCAGTCTCTGACACAGCCTTTAATTCACAAGGAAGGAGGAAAATATTTTTATAGCTGCATACTTTATTCCTTCCGGTGCAAGAGTTAGGTTGAGAATAGCACTTGCTATCTCTTTTCCTAGCGATATTTTTTTTTTTAGATACTGCTACAGTGTGACTCATATTAATGTCACCACAGGCCCGAAACCTACGCCGAGCAGGAATAAAGTCTGTGAGCTTCTGGAAGGTACTGATCTGATAGGGATGTGGAGCAGTGTCTTCTGCACAGCATTAGCCAACTGCGCTATACTTCTCAGTTGATGATCGATGGCTTGAACAGCCCGATCGAGATAGTCGCACAGATTCTCGATTGGGTTTAAATCCGAGAGTCTGATGGCGAAGGGAGTACGATAAATTCCTTCTGGTGCTCTTCAAACCACGCATGTACGCTACGAGGATTGTGGCTCTGAGAGCTACGGGACTTAACTGCTGTGGTCATCAGTCCCCTAGAACTTAGAACTACTTAAACCTAACTAACCTAAGGACATCACACACTTCCACGCCCGAGGTAGGATTCAAACCTGCGACCGTAGCGGTCACGCGGCTCCAGACTGTAGCGCCTAGAACCGCTCGGCCACTCCGGCCGGCCACGAGGAGTGTGACTCGTTGCATTGTCCTGTTGGTAAATGCCATCGTGCTGAGGAAAAATAAACTGCGTGAAGCAGTGGACAATGTCTCTAATGAAAGATGCATGCTTGTGTTAATACATTGCGCCTTCCAGAAGAACGGGATAACCCAAGAAATGCCATCAAAATATTCCCCAAGCCATAACGCTCCCGCCTCGGTCCTGGACTCTTCCGACGATTGTTGCAGGGTGTTTACTTTCAGTCCGATGGAGCATAAAACATGATTCATCTTAAAAGGCATCTGTCGCCACTCAGTCGACGTCCAGCTGCGGTATTGGCCTCCAAGTTCGATCCGTTTTCGCCTATGAATAGCAGTCAACAGGGGTCATTGTCATGTTGCTTCTGGAGTGAAAGGATCAGCCGGTATACAACCGCCCAGGGGACGCCCGAGTATGTGTATTGCATTCACATACTCTTCGTGGAGGCTCCTTCCTTGTCAACCACTGCCAGCTGGTACGGAAAACTACATCTACGCCGACGACCGTGCTATGGCCGTACAGGGTGACTCCTTTGAGGATGTTGAGACAAAGCTCACGGATGCGCTAGACATGCTCTGTCAGTACTACGCCGACAATCAACTCAAGCCGAACCCTAGCAAAACACAAGTTTGCGCCTTCCATCTCCGTAACAAGCAGGCATCCTCTAAGCTGCGTGTCTTCTGGAAGGACACACTCCTCGAATACTGCGTTAACCCCAAATACCTAGGAGTAACCCTAGACAGGGCTCTGACGTATAAACAGCACTGTATTAACACCAAAATGAAGGTGAGCGGCAGAAATAATATTCTTCGGAAAATAACGAACTCCTCCTGGGGCGCAAAGCCAGAGGTAGTGAGGACCACAGCACTAGCAGTTTGCTTCCCAGCAGGCGAATATGCAATCAGTGTCTGGTACTACTGGTACTACTCTGAACGAGACCTGCAGGCTCGTCACTGGATGTCTGAAACCGACGCCAACAAAGAAGCTCTACCATCTTGCTGGGATCGCACCTCCTGCAGTGCGAAGAGAAGCGGCAGCCTATAGTGAAAGAGCAAGGGCTGAGATGGCAGAGAGCCACTCCCTCCACAAAACTCAGCCAGCCACCAAACGCTTGAAATCTAGACGCAGTTTTCTCAGAGCAACCGAAGATTTTAGCGACCAACCTGGATCTAGGGTGGAGAGATGGAAGCGGTCGGGAGAAGGGCACTGGATGGAACCAGAGGAAGAATTGGCACCAGGTTACGATGAGGACTGGGTGGTCTGGAGATCACTAAACAGGCTACGCACCAACACTGCATGGTCAAGAGATAACCTTCTGAAGTGGGGATATTCTACTACATTTAATCTCTGCGACTGTGGAGAGGTGCAGACGACCCAGCATATGTATAACTGCTCTGAATGTCCTTCACACTGCACTTTAGAGGATCTGATGTTGGCAACCCCAAATGCTGTCGACATAGCCCGCTTATGGGCCAAATGCCTATAACATTTTGTTTCTGTGCACACATATTTGTATATATATTTATATATATTTTCATATGCCTGTAATTAATTTTTTTTTCTGTGTGCTATTCAGTTTTTTTTATATTCCTGTATCCATGGTGCTTCTGACACGAATAATAAAAAAAAAAACAGGGGTCATCAACCAAGCACTTGCTGTGGAGGCCATATACAGCAAAGTACGCTATACAGTCGTTTGTAGCCCCCTGACTCATCTGGGAACTCAGTTGCCCAACAGTTGCACGTCTATTCTCACGCACACATCTCCGAAGTCGTTGTTCGCCCCTGTCGTCTATGACCCGTAGCCCATGACAGTTGCCTCGGCGCCGGGTTTGGATAGGGCCATTTTACCATGGTTCAAATGGCTCTAAGCACTACGGGACTTAACATCTTCGGTCATCAGTCCCCTAGACTTAGAACTACGTAAAGCTAACTAAACTAAGGACATCACAGACATCCATGTCCGAGGCAGGATTCGAACTTGCGTCCGTAGCCGCAGCGCGGTTCCGGACTTATGCGCCTAGAACAGCTCGGCCGCAGCGGCCTGCTCATTTTACCATTCAGGTATACTACAACCACGGCGGCACGCAAACAGTTTACAAACCTAGCCCTTTCGGAAATACTTCCACCCTTGGCCCGAAAGCCGATGATAATGCCGTTTTGGACGTTAGATAATTCGCTCCCTTCTTGCATTGCGACGACTGCACTGTTTCCACGTCCTTCCGACACGGCTTGTATACCCTCCACTGCTAGCGTAGCCACCTACCATCTGGGAGTGGTTATTGCACGCTGATGGCCAACGTAGGTGGTGAACACATTAATGTGACTCGAAGGTGTGTTAGATTCAAATTGTGACTGGCTATTCATAAAAAATTTCGTAAGAGAGTAACTACGTTAAGTTTGTTGAACTGATGCATGCGTGAGGTTCGATAACTGACGTAAGTTCATCGCGACAGTATCTTCTATGCAATGGATACTTTGTGGCTAACTATGGAATTGTCTAAGAATATTATTCCAAATACCGTTAATATATGGAATTATGCAGAGTAAACGAACTTTCTGACGCTCTTACCTGAATAACCTGCGAATGCCAACATCCACTGATATAAATGTTTTTGACTAAGGAGTCGACGTTGTGGAGCTTCGGCTGGAAACGAGAATCTCTGAAACAGCGAAGCTGGTTGACTTTTGTTGTACTACTGTTGTGATAGCCTATGGAAAGCGGTTGAAGGATGGTGAAATAACGAGCAATCCGTGTGGTACTGGACGACCACGCCTCATCACAAAACGTAGAGGTCGGACGATCCCCCACTGTGTATTCCGGGACAGGCAGCGATCTGTGGCAGACGTGATGGCAGAGTGCAATGCTAATGCAGGCACAAATGTTTCGGAGCACACGTTTCAAAATCCATTGTTCAACATGGAGCTCCACATCACGCGTGTCCCTGTGTTGACCCAACGATATCGTCATTTATGATTGCAGTGAGCACAGCATCACTGACTTTTCACCGTGGATCAATATGAACGTGTCGCCTGTCGAATGAATGGCATTTCTTGTTACACCAGGTCGGTGGTTGGGTCGCTACACGCCGTCGTCCAGGCGAATGGCTGCACGAAACATGCAGTGCATGCGCTACAGATGCAGGTCGGTGAGGGCAAAGTTATGCAATGGGGTGCATTGAGTTAGGGTTCCATGGTATCGGTGGTGCTAATCGAAGCCATCATGACAACAGTCAACTACGTGAATATCATTGCAGACCACTTGCATCGCTACATGCTTTAAGTCTTCCCTTACGACGGTGACTTCTTCCAAAAGGATAACTATCCGTGTTCAAGGCCAGAATCGTGCTACAGTCTCTGCATGTCCATCTTTTCACAGACGGTTGCGGGATGTCGGCTGTTTAGTACAGAATGTCCGCTCAAACACCTTTCAACCGTCTACATTGCTATTTTATTCGGCTACCAGTTTCGGCGATGTATTACGTAATCTTCAGGCCTCCTGACCGGCATGTAGGAGGATTCCCATCTTGCTATGCTGTTTCGAGGACCATTATAGTGGACTCACATTGATGTTTTGGACAGCAAATGTGCCTGATCTGTACCCGTTGGAACACATTTCGGGCGCCAGCCGCGTGGCCGTAAACCACGGTCGCGTAATTTGCGGGGGAACTGCTTGCACTATGCGTAGGCACTTGGTACCACATACTTCTGGAATCCTATCAAACACTTGTAGAACCTATACCAAGCAGAATCGCTGTGTTACTGTGTTTTAAAAGTGCAAGAACACTCCATTAAACAGGTGGTCATAATGTTTGGGTCATCAGTGTAGGTGCAGTCCCGACACTGAATCGTTTGACACACCAGAATTTATTTTCCCTTTTCCGAACAAATTTTATTTTAATCCTAACATGACCAATTGCTATTTAACTGTTACAGTTATATGTGAACCACTTGGTCATTCTGTGATGACAGCCAGAAGATGTAAGTTTGTCGTAAAGAAAATCTTGACTTGTACAGACTAATGAAGTAGGAAATAAAAAAAGAATATTGCTAGAGTGCTTGTAGTAGAAACTGGTGTACAAACTGAAATGATTTTTGTTTTGAGCAAGCCATACTGAGTTTCTCAGTTATATCTTGCTACTGACAGTTTATGAGAGTTGCTGTATATCTGCTCTCATGGACAATTTGGTCGTCACTAGATCTTATTTGTTGACAGACTTCCGGTTTTCCATTTTAACTGTATTTGAGGTTGTTCTTTCGGCAACTTCCCTGTTGCAACCGTAAATACTGCACCTGAGATACAGCCTTAATATATATCAGTCTTGTTGTTTTTGTGGCATCAGTCCGAATACTGGTTTCATTCAGCTCTTCATGCTGCTCTATCCTGTGCAAGCCATCTGCGAATAACCACTGCAGCCTACATCCTTCCGAAACCGTTTCCCGTATTCATCTCTTGCTCTTTATTTAAGATTTTCACCCCATCCACATTTACCTCCAATACTAAATTGGCGATATTTGATGTTCAGAATGTGTCATACTGTATGTCGCACCAACCCATAGCGAGTGTATCAACCGGTCCCTTCTTTTAATCAAATTGCCCCATAAATTTCTTGTCTCCACACTTCCAATCAGTATCTCTTCATTAGTTACGAGATCTATTCACCTAACTTTCTTCATTCTACTATAGAACCACATTTCAAAACCCTCTATTTTCTAATTGCCCAGCTATTTGTCGTCCGTGTTTCACTTCAATAAATGCCGATAGTCCACACAAATATCTTCAGAATGGACTTCCTAACACTAAAATCCTTATTAGATGTTAACAAATTTATCTCTTTCAGAAACGCTTTTCTCGTCATTGCATGTACTCTTTATATTCTCTCTACTTCGGCCACCATCAGTTATTTTGCTGCCGAAACTGGTAGCCGAATAAAATACTCCTTCAAGTGTCTCGTTTCCCAGCCTAATTACTCAACATCACCTGATTTAATTCGACTACATTTCACTACCCTTGTTTTGCTTTTGTTGATGTTCATCTTAGAGCCTTTCAAGAGGCTGCCCATTCCGCTCATCTGCTCTAACAAGTCCTTGGCTGTGTCTGACAGAACTACAATGTCATTGGCAAACCTTTAAGTTTTATTTGTCCTCCTGAAATTGAAATCTTAGTCAAAGTTTAGTATAATTATACTGTGATGACTTGGTGTAGCTGTCTTGCAGAGGTGAGCACCAGCATCAGACCTGCTCGCTGAATGCTGGTAATTGCCTGGTGATACTTGGCACGCGCTTTGGGAATTTTTATGTGATAAACAGAGGCTGCACTAGCACGACAAGTGTTCAATTGTTACTGTCGCACGTTGAATTATATTGTACTACAGTATCAGGAATTAAGATGAAACCTGTTGTTCTGGACAGAGAGCACCTCTGAAGTCAAGAGGAAAGGATCAGTTCATCGTGCCATGTGATTAGAAAGTAGTCGTACATTGTACTGGCCCTCGGAGTGGCAGTTGTGTGGAAGGTAGAGAAGGAGCGTGCTGTCAAAACCTTTGACTGGAGCCAGGTACGGGGGGGGGGGGGGGGTCATTTTGACTGGACTGGACTGGTTGTCGGTTGGATTACTTGGGGAAAGACAGCCGGCCGAAGTGGCCGTGCGGTTAAAGGCGCTGCAGTCTGGAACCGCAAGACCGCTACGGTCGCAGGTTCGAATCCTGCCTCGGGCATGGATGTTTGTGATGTCCTTAGGTTAGTTAGGTTTAACTAGTTCTAAGTTCTAGGGGACTAATGACCTCAGCAGTTGAGTCCCATAGTGCTCAGAGCCATTTGAACCATTTGGGGAAAGACACCAAACTGCGAGGTCATCAGTCTCATCAGATTAGGGAAGGACGGGGAAGGAATTCGGCCGTGCCCTTTCGAAGAAACCATCCCAGCATTTGCCTGAAACGATTTAGGGAAATAACGGAAAACCTAAATCAGGATGGCCGGACGCGGGATTGAACCGTCGTCCTCCCGAATGCGAGTCCAGTGTGCTAAGGTCATTTTGAGATCGTGCTGGCAGCAGGCTGCTCTTCATTCGCTACCATCAGAAAGCATGCGCCATAACACCTCGTTTGGGGAAACCTACCTTGCCAGAGTGAACAGCCGTGGATAAGGAGGTGTTGACGAAAGGTGTCGGCACTGGCTACCACAGATTCTTACCGTGGACGAAACACAATACAAGAAATCATTTGCTAGCTGCGTACGGGATAAAGAGTAACTAGTGAACAGTGATATCACCCGGAACTATTACAGGATACAGAAGGCACCACCACTCACATGCACCTCTACCCCCTTGCGTCACTAGGCACACAGATTAGCATGAATGCAACAACGCTGTCATTGAAAGCATGGAAAAAGGCGAGTTATTTCTTGGTAGATGGCAGTGGAATGTTACGCGTGTGCAGAGAACGACTTTTGATGATTCGTCCCACCTACTGACTGTGTGTCTCTCAGGCAGTTGGGTATAAGTATATTGGTGAGTGGCAGATTGCATGGGATGAATTGTGTGCTTCCGATCCTTCACCAACAACATCCTGTAGTGGTTTGTAGCTTAAGAAAGGCAAGTATCCAATGCATCAGTACTGAACTGTATCAGGATCGTTTCAGGTGCATTTCTCAGGTATGAAGGCAAATATAGCTCCATTGTTTTGAACATGCATGGAGTGCCACTGAGTGAGATATGTGCACGGAGCACTATGAGGAACGGCAGTGTTTGCACCTACTGCACACAATGCTCCAAAGGCGGCCGAGTATGCTAATCCAAGGCTGCTCGCTAGAGAGCGCCCAGCACGCTCCGTACCGCGTCAATCCGTGAGATTTAGAGACTGGGTTAATGTCCACCTCCTTAGCTCAGTGGCCAGCACCTGTGATTGCCATAGAGCGGGCCCAGGTCCGATTCCCCGCCGGGATCATTATCTCTTCCTGAGCACTGGATGTTGTGTTTCCCTCATTATCATTACATCATCATCGACACACAAGACGCCGAAGTGGCGTCAACTGCAAAGACTTGCGACACGGCGGCCGAAATACCCCATGAGGGGACTCCCGGCCATCAATTCCATACGACCATTTCATTTCATTGTCGCAGGATTACTAAAAAAATAGGCAAAGACTTAAGATGGTGGTTTCAGTGCTTCAGGTTTACTACATAGTTTTCCCTCACCTTGGTACAACGCAGAAAAGTTCATAATCCTCGTGAAAGTGTCAGGAAAGTCGTTCATTAGGATATTATTAAATTGGCTTCATTGTCCGTTATATCGTCAAAGCGTTGATCCTTCATACGAATTTCTGCAACTATGTCGCTTTGTGGCAGGTTCGTATTAATAAAACCAACTTTTGTTAAGTGAAGATTTTTTTAAAAAAAGAAATGTCCTCGTTTTGCATTTCAATCAAGTCGCGGCTGGCGACCACGCCTGACGGTTTTCGTTCAGGAGTCACTGTGTTTCGGACAAACTTTGCACACACTTATCTCTTGTTGATTTAGAGATATTGCTCCATTAACATTTGTGACGCAACACCGTTGACACACTATGGCCATGCGTCTACTGCTTAACACCGCCTGGTAACATCTGCTTTTTACAGTTGTTAGTTCGAGCCCCGCCGTTGTTAATGCGGCGACGTCGCTTGCACGCCAGAGACAAAATCAGTATGGGAACTTTTTGGCTGCCGGTGTATTCTTCTTCACCAGTCACAAGACCGACGGGTGCCGCTGAATATCCAGATAGAGGTTGCAGCTGATGGCCACGTCCTCAGCGGAGCAAACTGTGTCCTTATGTGCCTGTTTATAAGTCTGCACATACAGACGTTACACTGAAAATGTGAACGAACTTTGGGAACCCAACATCGATGCCTGTACGATAAACATCTGTTACTAAAAACAACTCGTCAGAACCAAGGATAGTATTCTGTTAGACGAACTATTGTAAATATCTGCAAAGAATGCAACTACGTAGGCAACATTCAACTGACAAAAAATTCTTGGTATAGTACCTGGCCATACTGTAAGAATGAACTACACTACTGACCATTAAAATTGCTACACCATGAAGATGACGTGCTACAGACGCGAAATTTAACCGACAGGAAGAAGATGCTGTGATATGCAAATGATTAGCTTTTCAGAGCATTCACACAAGGTTGGCGCCGGTGGCGACGCCTACAACGTGGTGACATAATGAAAGTTTCCAATCGATTTCTCATACACAAACAGCAGTTGACGCGTTGCCTGGTGAAACGTTATTGTGGTGCCTCGTGTAAGGAGGAGAAATGCATACCATCACGTTTCCGACTTTGATAAAGGTCGGGTTGTAGCCTATCGCGATTGCGGTTTAACGTATCGCGACATTGCTGCTCGCGTTGGTCGAGATCCAATGACTGTTACCAGAACATCGCCTCGGTGGGTTCAGCAGGATAATACGGAACGCCCTGCTGGATCCCAACGGCCTCGTATCACTAGCAGTCGGGATGACAGGCATCTTATCCGCAAGGCAGTAACGGATCGTGCAGCCACGTCTCGGTCCCTGAGTCAACAGATGGGGACGTTTCCAAGTCAACAACCATCTGCATGAACAGTTCGACGACGTTTGCAGCAGCATGGACCATCAGTTCGGAGGCCATGGTTGCAGTTACCCTTGACGCTGCATCACGGACAGGAGCGCCTGCGATGGTGTACTCAACGACGAACCTGGGTGCACGAATGGCAATACATCATTTTTTCGGATGAATCCAGGTTCTGTTTACAGCATCATGATGGCCGCATCCGTGTTTGGCGACATCGCGGTGTACGCACATTGGAAGTGTGTATTTGTCATCGCCATACTGCCGTATCACCCGGCGTGATGGTATGGGGTGCCATTACTTATACGTCTCGGTCAACTCTTGTTCGCATTGACGGCACTTTGAACAGTGGACGTTACATTTCAGATGTGTTAACGACCCGTGGCTCTACCCTTCATTCTATCCCTGCGAAACCCTACATTTCAGCAGGATAATGCACGACCGCATGTTCCAAGTCCTATACGGGCCTTTATGGATACAGAAAATGTTCGACTGCTGACCTGGCCAGCACATTCTCCAGATCTCTCACCAACTGAAAACGTCAGGTCAATGGTGGCCGAGCAATTGGTTCGTCACAATACACCAGTCACTACTCTTGATGAACTGTGGTATCGTGTTGAAGCTGGATGGACAGCTGTACCTGTACGCCATCCAAGCTCTGTTTGACTCAATGCCCAGGCGTATCAAGGCCGTTATTAAGGCCAGAGGTAGTTGTTCTGGGTACTGATTTCTCAGGATCCATGCACCCAAATTTCGTGAAAATGTAAGCACATGTCAGTTCTAGTATAATATATTTGTCCAATGAATACCCGTTAATCATCTGCATTTCTTCTTGGTGTAGCAATTTAAATGGCCAGTAGTGTAACAACACCTATGTAGCTGTCAAACAACTTGGGATGACGAAACACACCCTGGCTGCCAGCCATCAGAGCACAACAAACCTCTCTAACAATGTCAACGTTTCTGTCGAGTAACTATCGCCACGAGGACTGCGTCCAGCGGGAAGGAATGCAAGTCTCTGCACCTTAATTCGCTGATGACTGCCAGTTTTTGAACACACGGTAAGGAGCAATAGGCAGCAACTCAACCATAGTTACCAGTCACAATAAAGTACCCCAATCCTTCCGCCTCGATATCACTTTTTATTTTATTTATGACGTAATTTCCTGATCAGGGACCTGCATGACAAAGTATAAGCGATAATGGACAGAAAAGAAACACATACATAGCCGACAGAATGCCACTGTAACTATGGTCGAATTATTGTTTTCACCAGTATTACCCATTTCATAATATGACGCGGTAATACACCTAGGAAACTCTTTTGTCAGTCACCAAGGAAGTTAAGTATTAGCTACCGCCATAGCCAGCTTGGGCACTTATAGATGTAGGTAATAAAATTTCGTGAATTATATCCATCCAGTTATGAGTCTTCGTGTCTGTCGCATAAGTACCTACCTCGTAACCGGCAACTACAGTTTCACTCATGATCGACGAAGTCCCATCAATGTACCTGTATTATCGAAAACAATTGAATGGTCATGACCCGGGTGATTTTAAGAACTTTTAAAGTCTGTACTGCGACGCATCACCGTGATTTGATGAAAAGGGATGCGTCACAATACTTGGTACAAAACGTATATCTAATGCAATTGCTCGTGAGTGTAACATAACTTTACTAATAATAACAACACTCAACAACTACTCGCATTCGGGAGGACGACGGTTCAATCCCACGTCCGGCCATCCTGATTTAGGTTTTCCGTGATTTCCCTAAATCACTCCAGGCAAATGCCGGGATGGTTCCTCTGAAAGGGCACGGCCGACTTCCTTCCCCATCCTTCCCTAATCCGATGAGACCGATGACCACGCTGTCTGGTCTCCTTCCCCCAACCAACCAACCAACCACTCAACAACAGGCGATGTAGAGTCAAGTATCGTCCAACGTCGCTTCTCTGCATCTGAGTATCAGTAAGTTTATCGCAAAGATATTTCTGACCCTTTGTCCTGTTAGTCTACTACCGAAAACAAAACCACCTACTTCACAGCTTACGAAAATTCGTTGTAGGCTGTGGGTTCATGATTCAGTTCTTTTTGTGTCTGCGTTATTGTAGGACTTCTGTGTTGGAGATATGTATAAAAACATGTGTAATATGCCGTCAGTAACTCGTGGTATCGTGGTTACCGTTACTGACTCTCCATGACAAGGCCCTGGGTTCGATTCCCTGCCGGGTGGGGTATTTTATCCGCTCAGGAGTGTGTGTGTGTGTGTGTGTTGAGGTGTGTGCTTCGTCTTCGTCGTTATCGACGCGTCAGTCGCCTATTCGGTATCCAGCGGAGGAAACGTCCGAGGAAGAGGACGTCCGGCCAAATACGCCATCCGCACATGTCACTTTGTTTTATGATATGGCTTAAACGTAATAACCTGTTTTAATCGCACATACCTAATAATGGTAAAACTCTAATTAAAGTCGCTGTTATGCATTTGAAGCGATTTCTCTGATAAAATCCTTATAAAACCCATTGTCAGTACAATGGGATACTGCATGTTACAAATTCAACGCCAACCAAGAAACTCATCAATGCGCTACCATAAACTTAGCTCTAAGCGAGTTTCAGCTATTAACAGGGAGAAAATCGTTCCTAGATGTCTAACTCGTCCAATTGTAAATATAAGCCATTATGTTATCACTAAAGTGAGACACTGTACGTTACACTTTCAGCGCTAACCAAATGCATCATTGCATTACCATAAGCTCATGTCCAAGCAAGTTTCATCTCTTAATGGGGAGAAAATTGTTTCTGAATACCTAACTCATCCACTTGTTGATATAAGAGTGATTCGAAAGCACCATTCTTGTAACACAGAATTGTGGTAACATAATGGCTGTTTCTGCATCTCCGTGCAAAGTGTGATCGTCCAAACGGAATTCTGGTGGTGAAACTGTGCCGGTGAACCAGTTACGATGAAGCTTCTGTACTCTTAACTATTTAGTAACGTCACAACTATTTCCCAGGTATGGAAATAGCGGAATTCTGATCCCATAGGTAAAGGAAAAATTCATAATATGTTCTTAAGACGCCTGTTGCACGTTGCATCATATAAATACAGCATACAAATTGCCCCTAATTTATCAGTATTAACACTAACATCGAAATAGTCGTTATAATCAATAACGAATGTATGCTGGACCTGCAAGAACACCTAGAAATAATCTAAAGAGAATTTAAAATAACTGAACAACAAACATGGTTAATTTTTTTTAAAAAAAGTGACACACTTTGCACACTTTCTCTGATTTCACCGACTGTAATTTCAAGCAAGTAATACACTCCAAGGAAAACATGTCCTCTCCTCATACACACTGCATGACAAAAAAAAAATGAAGCACACGGAAGCCATGGGCGGGTGTTAATATAACTTCGTAGACGTACACACCATGGGAGAGTATATAAATGTTTAACATATAATTCTCTGTTGCTGGCAGAGTGGCTCCAAAGCGCAGTAGTGTTGTTCGTGTTTATTGTTGTTACCAAGCATAGTGTACTTGTTATAATATGAGGGGAGTGAGCAGCATCAGATGTTGAGTGAAAAATGTGAAGGATACGTTGATGCCGTGGTACTCATACGAGGCAGAGTTATCAGCACCTGAAAGAATTTGGGAGGTGACTCGTTGTGGGTCTCCATCTGTCCGGCTGGTCGAATCACGCAATATTAAAATCTGTGGAGCACTCAAAGCCAGTATGAAAGCTGCTAACTTTCTATCAGCGGCTGAATTGCGTCAAAATTTCTAACATTTATATAGTTTAGAGTAAACATTACTTTTTCACTGTAAAAATGATATATTTATAAATACCGCATAAAAATAAAGATATTTCCTTAACATCCTCGGCTGTGACAGAGGTCCGATGATGGGCTGCCTGGGAACGTGGGGCCACACGTACTCCTCGTCAGGTTTCCGGTCGACCTCGTGTGACCACCAAAATGAAAGATCGACGTATTGTGTACCAAGCATATCGCATCCAATCATATCTCAGTCTGCTATGCGATAACGAGAAATGCACTCCCTGCAACGTTCAGTAACGTCTCCCTCCATTGGTCGGACACCAGTGCCAGTCGGACCATGACAAAGCACTCCGTCTTCAGGCCACAAGTGGTCCATCGGGACCATCCGATCGCCGTGTCATCCTCAGTTGAGGATGCGGATAGAAGGGGCGTGTGGTCAGCATACTGCTCTCCCGGTCGTTATGATGGTTTTCTTTGACCGGGGCCGCTACTATTCGGTCGAGTAGCTCCTCAGTTGGCATCATGAGGCTGAGTGCACCCCGAAAAATGACAACAGTGCATGGCGGCTGATGATCACCCAGCCAAGTGCCGGCTACGCTCGACAGCGCTTAACTTCGGTGATCTCACGGGAACCGGTGTATCCACCACGGCAAGGCCGTTGCCCTGACCATGACAGGCTGTTGTTAATACCACAACACGATACACTTGTGTGTCGAGTGGTGCCGTGACTGGGAAACATGGACCGTTGACGAACGGTGTGGACTGTATTCAGCGAGAGATTCGTGGCTCTGCACTATTCTGGATAACCATTGTGGATAGTTATGGCATCTGTCTGAGGAGAGTTCCCATTTTCCCAAGTTTTACAGAGACAAAACTGTGTTACTCATGCCGTGATGGCGTGGGAAGTCATCGGGAATGACCAGCGCTCAACGGGGTTTCACGGTCATTCTGGGTCAACGAGTGTTAAGTCTCATCCACCAGTATCGTGGTATCAGGTTGAACAGGAGGATGGAACGTATCACTATGAACTGTTAGCTTCACGTTGAGTTACACCCATGAGCAACAAGCTCCCCTGACCTGTTCCCAAAGGAAAGTGTTTGGGACCAGCTCAGACGCCAACCCCGTCCCAGTGCTACTGCCCAGGACACAAAGGACCATCTAAATAGCTGTGGGCGAGCCTACACGGGAGAAGATACGACGACTTCGTCGCACTCAGTTCATGCAGCCAGGACAGAGGGGGATGGAACGTCATATTTATAAGTTGGCTCACACTGTCAAAATCTTCGTGAATTTGATTCGAATTTATAATCACTCAGTAACATCACTTACCCTCTCAACTCGTTAAGTTTCATTTCCTTTCCTTCTTCCGTTCGTGGGTGCTTCAACTTTTTTTTTTTGTCAAACAGTGTATAACTTAAATGCAACTTTTAAGCTACCTTCGACAGTCATGTTAACATCCACGTTCTTAGCCGAGTGCCATATGTTTAGATCCTGTAGTGGTAACTTCTGCCACCTAATGTACGAGGGTGAGTCAAATAGAAACCTTAAATTTGTAATAACAAATCGAAATTTGGCGCCATTATCCTGTAAGTTGGTAATCATGCTACAAACAGCGTGCAGAATGGCCTGTAGGTGGCAGCATAGTGCAGATGCACTCATACCGTCGCAGCATCAGTACAAACATGGCCGCCCCACTTGCGACTTGCACCAGGGAAGAACAGCATTCTGTTATTTGGTTTTTGCGTAGTGAACGTGTGAAACCTATTGAAATTCATCGACGAATGAAGGTTCAGTACGGTGATGCATGGTTGCCACAGCCGCAAGTCTACGAATGGAGTAGGAAGTTCGCAAATGCTGTGACTTCAGTGGAAGATGCTCCTCGTCCAGGTCAGGCACAACGAGTACATCTACATCTACATCTACATCTACATCTATACTCCGCGAGCCACCCTACGGTGTGTGGCGGAGGGTACTTATTGTACCACTATCTGATCCCCCCTTCCCTGTTCCATTCACGAATTGTGCGTGGGAAGAACGACTGCTTGTAAGTCTCCGTATTTGCTCTAATTTCTCGGATCTTTTCGTTGTGATCATTACGCGAGATATATGTGGGCGGTAGTAATATGTTGCCCATCTCTTCCCGGAATGTGCTCTCTCGTAATTTCGATAATAAACCTCTCTGTATTGCGTAACGCCTTTCTTGAAGTGTCCGCCACTGGAGTTTGTTCAGCATCTCCGTAACGCTCTCGCGCTGACTAAATGTCCCCATGACGAATCGCGCTGCTTTTCGCTGGATCATGTCTATCTCTTCTATTAATCCAACCTGGTAAGGGTCCCATACTGATGAGCAATACTCAAGAATCGGACGAACAAGCGTTTTGTAAGCTACTTCTTTCGTCGATGAGTCACATTTTCTTAGAATTCTTCCTATGAATCTCAACCTGGCGCCTGCTTTTCCCACTATTTGTTTTATGTGATCATTCCACTTCAGATCGCTCCGGATAGTAACTCCTAAGTATTTTACGGTCGTTACCGCTTCCAATGATTTACCACCTATGGCATAATCGTACTGGAATGGATTTCTGCCCCTATGTATGCGCATTATATTACATTTATCTACGTTTAGGGAAAGCTGTCAGCTGTCGCACCATGCATTAATCCTCTGCAGGTCCTCCTGGAGTACGTACGAGTCTTCTGATGTTGCTACTTTCTTGTAGACAACCGTGTCATCTGCAAATAGCCTCACGGAGCTACCGATGTTGTCAACTAAGTCATTTATGTATATTGTAAACAATAAAGGTCCTATCACGCTTCCCTGCGGTACTCCCGAAATTACCTCTACATCTGCAGATTTTGAACCGCTAAGAATGACATGTTGTGTTCTTTCTTCTAGGAAATCCTGAATCCAATCACAAACCTGGTCCGATATTCCGTAAGCTCGTATTTTTTTCAGTAAACGTAAGTGCGGAACCGTATCAAATGCCTTCCTGAAGTCCAGGAATACGGCATCAATCTGCTCGCCAGTGTCTACGGCACTGTGAATTTCTTGGGCAAATAGGGCGAGCTGAGTTTCACATGATCTCTGTTTGCGGAATCCATGTTGGTTATGATGAAGGAGATTTGTATTATCTAAGAACGTCATAATACGAGAACACAAAACATGTTCCATTATTCTACAACAGATTGACGTAAGCGAAATAGGCCTATAATTATTCGCATCTGATTTATGACCCTTCTTGAAAATGGGAACGACCTGCGCTTTCTTCCAGTCGCTAGGTACTTTACGTTCTTCCAGCGATCTACGATAAATTGCTGATAGAAAGGGGGCAAGTTCTTTAGCATAATCACTGTAGAATCTTAAGGGTATCTCGTCTGGTCCGGATGCTTTTCCGCTACCAAGTGATAGCAGTTGTTTTTCAATTCCGATATCGTTTATTTCAATATTTTCCATTTTGGCGTCCGTGCGACGGCTGAAGTCAGGGACCGTGTTACGATTTTCCGCAGTGAAACAGTTTCGGAACACTGAATTCAGTATTTCAGCCTTTCTTCGGTCGACCTCTGTTTCGGTGCCATCGTGGTCAACGAGTGACTGAATAGGGGATTTAGATCCGCTTACCGATTTTACATATGACCAAAACTTTTTAGGGTGACGCCACAGAACATTGCAGCAGTTGAAGCCATAGTGAAGGAAAATCGCCGAAGGACACTGAATGACATTGCAGCATGTTTACAGACTAGCCATGGGTCAGCACACCACATTGTGCATGATGTGCTCCAGTTTCATAAAGTGTCTGCAAGATGGGTGCCACGGGAGCTCACTCCCGAAATGAGAGTACGCCGTGTTGATGCTTGTGAAGAAATTCATTGGCGCTTTGAACGATAAGGTGATGGCTTCCTTGCAAGAATCGTTACTGGGGAAGGAACATGGGTTTACTTCCACCATCCAGAAAAGAAGAGAGCGAGCAAGGACTGGCGCCAATCCTCATCAGCAAAACCAAAGAAATTTCGAACAGGACCATCAGCAGGGAACGTTATGCTGACACTCTTTTGGGACGAAAAAGGTGTCATTTAGGAGCATTACGTACATGCCTAGAGGGACCACTGTAACCAGTGCATCATACACAGATCTCCTAAAAATTCATTTGCGGCCTGCAATCAAATCAAAGCGATGGGGATTGTTGTCAGCAGGTGTCCTTTTACATCATGACAATGCAACCCCCCGCACTGCCCATACAGCAGCTGCAACAATCACATATCTGCATTTTGAGTGTCTTCCTCATCCACCATACTCACCAGACCTTACCCCAAGTGATTTCCATCTGTTTGGACCACTCAAAGACGTAATGGGAGGAAAGAAGTACCGTTCTGATGAACCGGTACGCCAAGCCGTGCTTGATTAGTTGCACGGACTACCAAAAGATATTTTTTCTAAAGGAATTTATGCAGTTTGTAAGCGCTGGAGGACTTCCATTGAGCATGGGGGGAAATTACGTTGAAAAGTGATACAGCTTTGTACCACTTATACACAAAAAATAACGGTTTAAAAACTATTTAAGGTGTCCATTTTAATCAACCTCGTATCAGGAAGACAAAATGTAGCAGGAAGAGGTAGAAGGTGCCATATTAACACTCGTCCGAGCTTTCCAAATGATTTATTGTTTCCAACTACAGTGGCCTCGTATACCTTGTTAAGCATCACAGTGCCCTGCAATGCTGAGGAAGCACCTCAGGAGCCTGTGCAATGCAATGCTGTGTCAAGCGAGCCTTGGTCAGCCACAAAGTTCCAATGGTGTCAGTATGTGCCAGCTGCCGACTCAGTTGTCCCCATCCTCGTTGCCTCTGCACCGCTCCAAGGAGCCACTGAGCGGCCCAACGACAACTGCAAGATGGTCCACGCTGTGTTCCCTCGCCGGCGTGGCGTAGGATGTGGTGACATCAAGCACATGCGATCCACAGCCGAATCTGCAACCCTCGACCCAGATGTCACCGGTGTGTGTTGGAGCCTGGAAGACTACCCATGGTAGTGAGCCGAAGAGTGGCCCACCACTGGCTGGCTCATATCGGCCTCACAGGGTCGAAACAACGACCTGCCGTCTACACTGGTGTCCCATCTGTTGGTGCATGTAGCCGGTGGTGTGACACACCACACTGTCCAGGAGAGATGCCTCACTTTAATGAATCTTGTTAGAAACCCACGCCTATGTATATGTGGCTGTGGGCCTCTGTTTTGCCATATGCACCACTTCGTGTCATGTACTCATAACACGCTAGGTTGGCCAGTGGCGCCTACTGCCTGTGATTTGCGACATGAAAAACCGCTATGTACAATCTTTCAGAAATTTGACGGCCCTGTGGCCTCTTTTCTACTTCGCAACTGTTGGTATGCATACGTCACTGCAATCCAACCCGCGATGGTGCCACTGCAGTACTTGTGATTTTTATGTGTTTCGGTATCTCTTGGCCACACAGGAGACGTTAGCAGGATTAAAGGGCCAGCAAACCATTTACTAGTATTAGTGTATTTGTGTATTTGCATGCTGCAAATAGGATAGAAAGGATTTCAATGTTTTGCTCTATCCCATGAAATTTTGTAGACGGTAATTTTACAGACCCTTCACCACAAGTAAATATGTATTTGAACTCCACAGACAAAATTTAAAATAAGTTTTCTGAATGATTTGGCAAAGGGATTTATTGTTTCCAGTACCTTGGTATCGGGTAGTAAATTACAATTTGATTTGTTACATAAACCACTTCTGTATAAATTTGCAGGATGGGTGTTATAAATAATAAAAACACCAGTAGGTAGAAACATTGTAGCTATTGCCCGCTGCGATTATGAATTGTGCTTCGTGATGCTGCAGGCACAAGATGCAGTGAGAAAACTATGTAATGAAAACAGAGACCAATGGGAAATCATTGTAGCGACATACAGGCCGCAAGTGTACTGGACTTGAAGAGGGTGCAAATTGTTATGAACTGTGGCCTGGAAACGAGTACACAGGAAACGGCGAATTTTGTCAGCCGTTGTCGCGCTACTGTCGTGAGTATCTGTGATAGGTGGGTGAACAGCGGTGGAACCAGTGCTAGGCGACTAGGTGTTGGACATCCACGCCTCATCACCATACGTGGTTCTCGGAGACTTGTCTGCTCTGTAAAGCAGGGTAGGAGCGCTCTGTAGCAGATCTGAAGAGAACAATGCTGCTTCAGGCACGTGTGTATCGGAACTCAAATCTCAGTGCACATGGTTGAAGATGGGACTCTGTAGCATGTAGTCCATACGATTTGTCAGGTAGACTAGATTACACAATCAGTTATTACTGCAGTGGGTACAGAATCACCAAGGTATTTTAATAATAATTATTTGATGAACAATGCATTCGTGTTACACCGCTTGCAGTTTTTGAGTGTTTTCTAAACCTCGAATGTATCATGTCCAATAAATTTACAGATATCACAACTAAATTTTAATATTAATTATTACTCTTGAATTTGTTTGATATCTCGAATCTATAAAATCTGAATTATTCAGAATTTAGTTAGCCACTAACATTTTGTCTTTTGGATGTAATTTTTTTACCACTATTCTTTTTATACATTTTGAAAACTTTCAAAACAAATTGATGTCAGTGAAGCTAAGTGATTACAATCTGATTAATTTAATTATACTCAGTAAGCATGCTGGAATGTTTCAACCAAAGTTCAATGAGCACATCATTATGTGGAATGTCATGTTTATTAAAATTACTTGAATGTGAATATGTAAACCTGCAATGATACGTAATACTTTCGTAAAATATTTAATACGGTAAAAATTTCAAATGTACAGCTAATGTACATTCCAACACTCACGTTTTTACCGAGTTCGTTCATTTAGGCTCACGTCATTGGGATATAAGACGTTTGTTTTTGTTTTGATTTAGGGCGCAAAAAGTAACTGGGGTCAAACGCGCCCAAATACGACGTGGAGATGTCTTTCTGGATTCAGTATGTACAGACTTCAATGTCGTGCTGTCAAGTCTTTGTGTAGTTTCGTGATACTTGTAAAATTGACAGCAGTTTGTAGATTGGTTTTTAACATGTGCATACATAAGAACTAAGAGTGAATTAGTTGATATAATGTAAACAGTTTATTTTCAAACGGTAATTAAACTTCTGAACCCTATATGTTACTTGAAATGGTGATATCCCTAGAAAACAAAATTCTCAGTGTATTTGAAATAAGTACATTTCTTTTTTTTTTATCCATTTCGACCTATTTGTATCATTCTTCATGCATCTTCTAGTGACGAATAGGAAAATACCATAATTAGTCTAATTTTATAAGAAGTATCATTACGTCGCTGCTGGCGTGTAAATCATTAAATCACTTTTCTTCTTTTACGCTTCAGCATAGACAGGTTTGAAACGAGAAGGAAGAATCTTTTAGAAAATTCAGCCTGAATAATATCTGAGAATACTGATACACGATACAGTTTCAGTGTTAAGCTATGTGCTTCTGTGCGTTTAAATACAATACACTCTTAATAGTGTGTGCAGCAGTACCAACCTTCAGTGATGGGATGCTGAAACTATATTTCTAAAATTTGAAATGAATCTCAGTTAATGTTATCAGAAGTGACATCGAGATGGAAGGATTACAATTTAATTTATCGTACACTCTACGGCATATTACTTGTACAAATTATACAAATAGGAGAGAGGGAACTCAACGGACATGCTGGACTCTTGCGTAGACTTTCAGACAACTATATTTATTTGCAGGAATATCAAATTCAATTTAGAAATACAGTGAAATATATTTTGTGAAAAAACAGTAATTGATTATATGTGTACGAAGTCAGGTAAGTAAGAACTATGTATATTCAGACATTTTATAATGAATTCCAGAAACTATTTACGCTAACAGTCTCTCACAGCACAGCCCACATCTATGTATTTCGCAGTTACACCATTGTTGATTTCCGTGCTTCCACATTACTGGTTCAGACCTTTTCCAAGTACTTACACGTAACCTCCTGAGTACCACAAGGTACTGCACACGGGGGAACTCGGTATGTCTGTGCGTGAAAATCTGGACACATCCAAGATGACGCAGTAAACTTCGCAGCGCGGGGAGGTCGTTGTACTGTTCATCTTGCACAGCACAGACACAGCTGAACGCAGCTGCACGCCACGGGTGTCCTCTCCTCTTGACTTTAGTCAACAGGAGGCGTGTTACCAGCGGAGTTAAGCCAGGAGCTTCGTCTGAAACAAGAAAAGCGTTAAAGGGTGGATAGGTAGATTTAAAATAATTTAAATATTACAGCTAGCCATAAATTTGTTTGAAGTTTGCGGCTGTCTTACGAATTTTATAAACGACGCATTTTGCTGATTCAGTTATGTTTAATAGCGGGTGCCTATCTACTAATCATACCTCTCAGTGATCGGTTACGTACGCGAGAGATGCGTTGTTGCTTTTGTTCCCGATGATGTCGTTGTTGCTTTTATGCATTTAGTCATGGCATATATTGAAAGCAGTAAAGTATTCCTTACGCATTTTGTGAATAAAAATTCCACTTTTAAACACAGAGTACTAAGTAATAACAGCATCATCCTTTGTATTTCTACAAAGCTGTATTTATATCGGAGTCAAAGAAAATTGGACAGGAAGCGATTTTAAACTTCAATACAATTTTTTTCCTTGAATTACATTGTGACATCTGTATGTATAGAAGAAATGTTTTTCTTACTGAAACTACAGGAAGATGTATGTTAGTAAATTTAATTGTTGTTAAGGAAACGTTCAAGAAATGCGTAGGTTGTTACTGAAAGAATAGTCTTAGAAACATTTTCCTTTATTGTTTCATAGTTACGGGCTATGTAACTTATCTCCATATTTTGTACCATTTATGAAAATTTAAAGTTATTTGCAAAACTGTATTTGATAACCTTTCTCATTTTTATATAATACGTATATCTCGATGTTAATATCTTGGAATGAGAGACAAGTGTGGGTAATAAGGATGGGTATTGTCCATTTGGAGTAACTGTTAGTGTAGAATGCACTGTAGTGATTTTGAATATCCCTCCCAGTTTGGCCATAATATAGAGCTTCAAACGTATCGCAAACTATTTTGTATGCGCTCGATTGTGTGTCTTAATTAACGTCCGTCTGTGTATTAAGTTCGAGAATTTTTTATGGTTTACAATGCGTCCTCAAAACAATATTATTGTTTTAGAGTCTGAATATGCAGGATATTTCATACGAGAGTTCATCAGTTAAAGGTATGTTAGGAGAGTTCAGTTTTGAAGTTCTGTGTCACCTGGCTTCTTGTTGCTTCTAGTTTTCCGTGAGACTGTCTACGTATGCTTATGTTGACGTACCCTCTGGCCTCTGCTATACGTCTGATTATGTCAAGCCGTCTCTCCGATCATTTTTATCAAGCTCTGTTGGCTCTGTGAATGAGTGATCTGTAAGCAGTGTGGCTGAATGCTTATTGGCGCGCGGAGTGTCCGCGCGATTAGAGGCGCCATGTCACGGACTGCACGGCCCTGTTACCGGAGGTTCGGGTCCTCCTCGGGCATGGGTGTGCGTGATGTTCTTAGCACAAGTTACTCTAAGTAGTGTGTTAGTCTAGAGACCGATGACGTCGGCATTTTGGTCCCTTAGCAAGTCACACACATCTGAACACCTGAGTGTTCATTACGTGGCGAAAACTGCTTTTGATGGCGTCAGTGTCGCAGCTCTTATTGTGTGTTGTTTTCTGATGGCTGTACCCAAAAAATTCATATTATTTTCCTTTTCATATTCTACTGCCAATTTCATATTTATACCTTAATTATATAGAGCTACACGTTTTTTGGTAATGTCATCTGTACCACCATCTACTAGATAAAATTAAATATAACTGTTAAAAGCTACCGAAGCAGCGAAAAGTGTTGTTTATAAAATTTGAAGCTCTAATATCCAGGAGACCGACAACAGTTGTTTCAGTCAGTATTCCATTAATTCAGTAGTGGTAAAAAAATTTAATGGTATAAATTATTTGCAGCCGAGAGTGTAGCGTGTCAATTGATCTGATACGTTCGAGAAGTAAGTGTTTGGAGTAGTATGGCTGCGCATGGGTTTTTCCTTAAATGAGAAATAATGATTGTAGTCAAAAGACTCAAATAACATTGTACAGATAAAAAGGAGAAGAAATACAAAGCAGAAATGTACAAGTTCGTGAGTTGTTAAATTGGGAAACTAAAAGTAAGATGGGTATTACATTAGATTCATTAGTTGTCGTGACATTTAAAATTTTGTCGTGTTTCGTGTTATGAAACTTCTTATTCATCCGTGTCAACAACAAATGTTATGAAACTTCTTATTCATCCGTGTCAACAACAAATTTCACGTCAAACTATTTGCCACCATGTGAGAAGGAGTTATAGTACGACGATGCAAATAGGAAATTTACCTGTATTACTAGTATGTAATAATAATAACATTAATAACAATAATAACTCTATTTTTTATGTGGCACGTCGTTAGCGTGTCGTACTAGTCGAATTTATATTTGCCAGAGAAATTACTGCTGGTTAATGTTTTCATGCAATAATCCTTATGAAACTGTTAACATACGTTTCTATTAGCCTATTTCGTACTATGTTTGAACAACTAAAAATGGATTTCGTCGGCGATGGAGTTAGCACGATTTGTTCAAATTAAAGCACATGAACCATTCACATGAAAACATTAAATTATAATCTGCTCTTCTATAGTGATGTATTCTGGATCACACAGCAGAAAAAAAATGCAAGCATTGCATAAAGCGAACAGCAGTGAGGAAATCGAAAACCATTTCATTAAATTCATCAGCTTGTTTTGAATAGTAAAGTATGATTGTCAGTAAGTACAAATTAAATTCCATTAACGTTTTTGTCAGAGAGAAATCCAGTGATACCACCTGGGGCAATAAGTGGTCTCCAGTCAGCTGTAAATCATATGAAAGAATAGGACTGAGACTATTAAATACCTATTTCTACAAAATTATTTTGTTATCATGTAATATATAAATTTATAATATCACATAATATATAAATTTATAATTTCTGCTTACTGGTACGTACGAAGCATTTTATTTGACAGCGACTTCTACTTTTGTTCCTTTTTGTTTTATTTGCTATCCTAGAAAAGTAATGTCAGTTTTCCCTTAGTGACGCCTTCATACACTTTTGCACAAGTCGCTGAGAGTCCAATTTATAATAGTGAATATCTTTCATGCGTGAATTCGTGAAGGAGGTGTAAGTAATGTTATGACTTTACTCACTTCCTACATCTCTTCCAAGACAAAAGTGGAAGACACGTATTAACTTTTTCCAAGAACAAGAGCGTGTTACTATTTGCGAAACAGAATAAGTGCAAAGAATAATGTCACGGCTACTCTGGAAAATGTGAAACGTTTGTCATCTTTCCTCAGAACATAAGTAAGATCCGTATCGCTTGCTAGCGCTCTCGGTTAAATGGCATACAGAAGAAGTGAAGTACACATAAAATAAATCTTTTTAACGAATCCGCTGATTAGAAGAGTGCTTTTTATCTTACAATACTGCATGTTGTGTACCTGTGCAGACTTTAAAACCCTTCAACGTTGGTATGTTATGCTATGTCCTGCTTGATACCTCAGCTATCTGGCTACAGCTCTTCAGAACAGAAAAAAAAATTATACCTCAGGCACGAATCGAAAATATTCTGCAGTTCACAGTAATCTCTGAACTGAGTACTATATTTTCTGTGTGTTTTTCAGTTATCTTCTGAGAACATTGATTGGAATACACTCTCTGAAAGTCTGATTGCACTAATGATAAAATACAGGGAGTGAATGGTTATGTGCAATTTGTACAGATACCAAACGACAGTTACAAAAATCGCAGGATAGACAGCTACTCAAACCACAAGAAGTAAACTATATCATCCGGTAGTGACCTATTTCGACCTAACGTGTAGCTGCTTAACTCTCACTCGGCTACTGATCAGTTCCTGCAATGTGCTCTGACTCTCTGTTAAGTTACCCTGTTTACGATTTTCTCTTCATAATCATCCTATCACCGCATCGTTGCTTGGGTTTTGGGTTTAGTTCTATGCATAGAGATAGGAACAGGGATACGCACTAGTTTCGTTCTACATGAGCTGGGTGAGGAACACACAGAGCCTTTGTGAATGGTGGCGTTATGGGCTTCACCCTAAATGAGCCAAGAAAAACGTTTAATTTTATACCCTAGATATATAGTAAATACACGTTCCTCAAATTTTCGTTTCTTCTAGCTGCAAGTGCCTTATGAAGAAGGTCATATGGAACACCCACTGAATGTCATCTCGTGGCGT